>NC_069505.1:313289585-313630835 GCF_027579735.1 Bombina bombina
CTAACCTGTGCGCAAACGATTACAAAAACCCTTGTGCAAATGTTTGAGCCACAACTAATCTGGCCCTTAGCCTTTAAATGTTAAAGTAGCTACCTATATCCAGTATTTAGAAATGGAAATTGTTAACTAATATTTCAAATAAAATTAAGCACTTTTTCAGAGAAAAATAATGTTCTTATACAGTTGATGTTATGGTCACATAAACTAATGTATCTGAGTACTCAGAAGTACTTTTTTTGTGAATGTCTTCTCCATACAGACGTCCCTCCATATGTGGTATTGTCAAGCAGTGCTATTCATGCCACACAGTGCATGCAGAACCAATCTGCTTAGTAAATCCCATGGGAGATTTTATATTCTGCCTGGGCAGATGGCCAGAAATGTCCTCACCACACAACGTTCTCTTTATAATATAACCAAAGTTTAGGCATCTTTACAAATTTACTGAGACCACTAAAAATACAAATTAGAAAAAGTTTTTTTTTTTTCTTGAACTTTTTGTTAAAGGAAATCTAAACCGTTCCCTTTTAAGAAAAAAAAAAAAAAAAAAAGGATACAAATCTTAACTATTGTTGTCAGACAATGATCCTGTGTTCTAAGAATCTTTATCTGCTGTATTACTACTAGAGCCTCCGAAACTGTGCACTATAAAGACTTATTTCTTGGTACTTTCAGTTGCTGTTCCCATGTAACGTTCGTTCATTGTAACAAACTCAGTCTAACATTTAGCACAACAAATCTGCCATAACAAGAGATTGTGACACATTGTAACTCATTATCATATATATTTAATATTAAATGGCCTTTTTTTTAACGTTATAAATATGTTGAAAAGAAAGGGTTTATTTATGTTTTATTTTGTCGTAGGCTCACTTTATTCTGCTGTCCTTCTCAGTTCCGCTAATTAATTCTGCTTCATTTATTTTTTGTACACTGATTGTAGCCTTGTTTGTTGAAAATAAAGCAGGAGACTTGCAAGATCAGCATACGTATTTTATGCTTAAAGGGACAGAAACACTTTGAGTTTATAATATAAAATGCGGAATTGTGTGTAGTGACATAACTTTGCAATGCACTTATACTATACTAATTTTTTTAGCCCTGCTTCCTGTGATTTAAAGGGACATAAAACACATTTTTTTTTATTTCATGATTCCAATAGAGCATACAGTTTAAAACAACTTTCCAATTTAATACTAGTATCAAATTTGCTTCATTCTTTTGTTATCATTTTTTGAAGGATAAGCAATGCACTACTGTGAGCATCCTGAACATATTGGGGAAGTCAATGACACAGGTCAGGCAGCCACCAATCAGCAGTAAGCTTCCAGTAGTGCATTGCTGCTCCTAAGCTGACTTAGGCATGCTTTTAAACAAAGGATGCCAAAAAAACCAAAGCAAATTAAATAGAGGTGAATTGAAAAGTTTAAAATCAAATGCTCTATCTGAATCATGAAAGAAAAACATTTGGGGTTCATGTCCCTTTAAAGTACGAAAATGTAGGATCCTAAAAACGGAAAGAGCACATGAAAAGCTTCACAAGCCTAACCTTGACACATATCTGTCCCTAATATGCAGTTTGTTATCTTTATCATTTCTGCTGGATATTGTGTTAAGGTAGAAAAAATCCTATTGGCTGATGCAATCAGCCAATAGGATTGAACTGGCATTCTATTAGAATGCCAGCTCAATCCTATTGGCTGATTGGATCAGCCAGTAGGATTGAACTTCAATCCTATTGGCTGATTGCATCAGCCAATAGGATTTTTTTCTACCTTAATTCCGATTGGCTGATAGAATTCTATCAGCCAATCGGAATTGAAGGGACGCCATCTTGGATGACGTCATTTAAAGGAACCTTCATTCTGTGTTTAGCCGTCGGAAGAAGAGGATGCTCCGCGTCGGATGTCTTGAAAATGGACCCGCTCCGCGTCGGATGGATGAATATAGAAGATGCCGTCTGGATGAAGACTTCTGCCCGTCTGGATGACCACTTCGCCCGGCTTGGATGAAGACTTCTCCCGGCTTCGTTGAGGACTTCGGCCCGGTTGGGTGAGGACGTCTCCGGGTAAGGTGATCTTCAGGGGGTAAGTGTTAGGTTTTTTTAAGGGGGGGTATTGGGTGGGTTTTAAAATAGGGTTGGTTGTGTGGGTGGTGGGTTTTAATGTTGGGGGGGAATTGTAATTTTGTTTCAGGTAAAAGAGCTGATTACTTTGGGGCAATGTATCGCAAAAGGCCCTTTTAAGGGCTATTTGTAATTTAGTGTAGGGTAGGACTTTTTTTATTTTGGGGGTGGATTTTTTATTTTGTTAGGGGGATTAGATTAGGTGTAATCAGTTTAAAAATCTTGTAATTTCTTTATTATTTTCTGTAATTTAGTGTTTGTTTTTGTACTTTAGATAATTTTATTTAATTGTAATTAATTGTATTTAATTTAGGTAATTAATTTAATTGTAGTGTAGTGTTAGGTGTTATTGTAACTTAGGTTAGGTTTTATTTTACAGGTAAATTTGTCTTTATTTTAACTAGGTAGTTATTAAATAGTTGATAACTATTTAATAACTATTGTACCTAGTTAAAATAAATACAAAGTTGCCTGTAAAATAAAAAAAAACCCTAAGCTAGATACAATGTAACTATTAGTTATATTGTAGCTAGCTTAGGGTTTATTTTATAGGTAAGTATTTAGTTTTAAATAGGAATAATGTAGTTAATTGTAGTAATTTTATTTAGATTTATTTAAACTATATTTAAGTTAAGTGAGGTTAGGGTTAGGGTTAGACTTAGGTTTAGGGGTTAATAACTTTATTATAGTGGCGGCGACGTTGGGGGCAGCAGATTAGGGGTTAATAAATGTAGGTAGGTGGCGGCGATGTTAGGGCCGGCAGGTTAGGGGTTAATAATATTTAACTAGTGTTTGCGATGTGGGAGTGCGGCGGTTTAGGGGTTAATATATATTTATTATAGCGGCGGCAATGTTCGGTTCGGCAGATTAGGGGTTAAAAAAATTATTTTAGTGTTTGCAATGTGGGAGGGCCTCGATTTAGGGGTTAATATTTAGTTTATGGGTTTTAGTGTACTTTTTAGCACTTTAGTTAAGAGTTTTATGCTACAGCGTTGTAGTGTAATACTCTTCACTACTGACTTTTAAATGCGGTACCAGTTTTGACAGGAGAGGGTGTACCGCTCACTTTTGGTCAGACTCGTAATACCGGCGCTATGCAGGTCCCATTGAAAATATAGGATACGCAATTTACGTGTGTGGATTTGCGGTATTTCCGAGTCTGGCCAAAAAAGTGAGCGGTACACCTGTACCTTCAAGACTCGTAATACCAGCGGGCGTTGGGACCGGCCATCGCTGCTTTTTAAGCCTAACGCAAGACTCGTAATCTAGCCGTATATTATTATAACTGTGTTGGTTATGCAAAATTGGGGAATGGGTAATAAAGGGATTATCTACCTTTTTAAACAACAAAAATTCTGGTGTTTACTGTCCCTTTAAATTAAAAAAACCTAACACTACTTTAAAAATACAAATAATTTAAGTATAAATTAAAGGGACAGTCTTATCAAAATTCTGGAGTAGACTGTCTTTTTAAGCTACAATTAAAGAAAATAAAAAAATCTTAGATTACATTAAAAAAAAGAAAATTACTAAATTTTAATTTTTTTTACCTAATCCCTATGAAAATAAAAAAGCCCCCCCAAAATAAAAAAAACACCCACTACTCTAATAAACTACCAGTAGCCCTTAAAAGGGTTTTTTGCAGGTCATTGCCCTAAGATAATCAGCTCTTTTACAAGAAAATACACAAAGCCCCCTAACAGTAAAACCTCCCATCCACCAAAACCCCCCAAATAAAATAACCTAACACTAAAAACCCTAAAGTACCCATTGCCCTGAAAAGGGCATTTGTTGGGCATTGCCCTTAAAAGGACATTTAGTTCTTTTACTGCCTACCCTATCTAAATAAAATAAACCCCCCCCAAAAAAACATTAAAAAACCCTAAGTCTAAGCCCCAGGTTGCTACTCACCGTTCCTGAAGTCCGGCGGAGAAGGTCCTGTTCCAGGCGGTGAAGTCTTCTTCCAAGCAGCGACTTCAGCCAATAGAATGAGAGCTACTGAAATTCTATTGGCTGATTTGAATAGCCAATAGAATTTCATTAGCTCTCATCCTATTGGCTGATTTGAACAGCCAATAGGATTTGAGTAACTTTCATCCTATTGGCTGATTTGAATTTGAAGAATCAAATCAGCCAATTGGAATTCAAGGGACACCATTTTAATTTTGTATCTAGAATTCTCTATCCAGTGTGCGGCGAAGATCGTACGAAGATGACCCTCCGCGCTTCATGGCTCCGCGGTCGCCGGTCTTCCGATTTAAATAATTTGAGTAGGGTTAGGTTTTTAAACATCTAATATAGTTAATTTAATTTGTAGTTTAATGTAATTTTAGTATAATAGTTAGGGTAGGTTAATTAATAGTTTAATATAGTTTAATGTAGTATAATAGTTAGGGTAGGTTAATTAATAGTTTAATATAATTTATTTTAATTCTAAAGGTAAGTTTAAATTTATTATAAGATAGGGATGAGGTAATTATAATGTAAAGTTAGCGGGTTGGTAGGTTTAGGGGTTAATAGCTTAATTTAGTTTATGGCGATGTGGGGGGCTGGCGGTTTAGGGGTTAATAGGTTTAGTAAGTGGTAGTGATGTGGGAGGCCTGGGGTTTAGGGGTTAATACATTTATTTAGTGGCGGTGGGGTCCTGGAGCGGCAGGATAGGGGTTAATAAATTTATTTAGTTGCAGAGGGGTCCGGGAGCGGCGGGATATGGGTTAATACATTTATTTAGTTGCGGTTGGGTCCGGGAGTGGCAGGATAGGGCTTAATAGCTTTATTAAAGTTGCGGTGTGCTCCGGGAGCGGCGGGATAGGGGTTAAACATTTTAGTATAGTTGTGGTGTTTAGTGACAGGATATAAATAAAGTTTGTAAAATGCCTAATAGCAGCGAGATTAATGACTGCTAGTTAACAACAGTCCGCTGCTCATCGCCCCGTACTTGGTGCACGGCTTTTTGCAGGCTTTTTTGATAAATATGGAGATCAGATTCAGGTCCGCGGCCGTGATGTTAGGCGAGCGTATTGGTCCCAGCAAATGCAGCATAGTTGACGGCTTGATAATTCGGCTTGTGTGTCTTTATTCAGATAGAGCATAACGTTTTAAACAACTTTTTAAGTTAATTTTTTCCCCATATTTTTTTTTATTTGTTGAAGGAACAGCTATGCATTTTTGTGTCAATGGTTCAATTATTTATTTTGGGTGATTTTTAAATTACAATTTTCATTGTGCACTTTTGTAATGTTTGCATTTCCTTCCCATTCGAAGATGCAGTATACGCCCCATAGTGATACACTCTGTTTTCAGTGTAAAAAGTTGGTTAATATAATTTCACCAGGGAACTAAAAGTACTGAACATTCCTAAATAATCTAACCATTCTAGAGAGCTCTGTAGGATTGGCCCTAAGTACTTTTGCTTTGTCTATTTATTATTTCTGTGTTCATTATGCAATAATTCAGTGTTTAAAGGGATATAAAACCCATTTTTTTCTTCTTTCATGATTTGGATAGAGCATGTAATTTTAGACAATTTTCTTATTTACTTCTAGTAATAAATGTGCTTCAGTTTCTTGGTATCCTTTTTGGAAGGAGCAGCAATGCATTACTGGGAGTTAGCTGAAGACATTCAATGAGCCAATGATAATAGTTATATTTGAGCAGCCACCAATCAGCAGCTAGCTCCCAGTAAGGCATTGCTGCTCCTGAGCCTACTAGCTATGATTTTCAACAAAGTATACAAACAGAAGGAAGCAAATTAGATAATAGAAGTAAATTGGAAAGTTGTTTTAAATGACATGTTCTATCTGAACCATGACATTTTTTTTTTGGGGGGGGGGGGGTTTCATGTCCCTTTAATGGTGTTTTGAGATCCCAGTTTCACCCAAACAGGACTTTGCAATCACAAACATGTATAATTTATGTTTGTTACCCAGATGGAAAATTGAATGCATAATATTTATGAAGGTTCGACTGCAATCTATTGCAGAGCTTTAATAAGTAATTAGGTGACATTAGTAACTGACCCTTCTTTTCCTTTGACTTTTCAGTTATATTCTGTCTTAGCCATATTGAATTACTTTACCAGCATGGACAAATGTGGTTTCAAGGTTAAGATGGAACTAGAAAGAGGTGTGAGTCACATGTCTATGTCACATGACTTCACCTTTTAATATGCATGTAAGAGAGCACTATTTAACCCATTCACTGCTGAGCCATTTACACACCCCTGTCTTAAGCTGTTTGTATTTGTTTGCAGTTACATATTAACTTTAGAAGAAAAAAAATTGTTAGGTACCCACACAAATCATATGTTGGTTTTTTTTGTGTTTTTTTTTACTAGACCAAGAAAATAGCTGTGGTTTGTAGAGATACCCAAATATGTGAAAAAACACAATATAGAAAGCAAAAGGGAGATTTTTTTGGTATCATTTATATTCTACATCATAACCTGCCAACAGGGGAGTACATGTAACCTCACAGAGCCCAAGGGAACAATTTGTGATAGAGTCCCCAATTTCTATAAATTTGTTTGTGTTTGTTTGAAATCAACTCAGCCAGGAGCCACAAAATGGTATGATAAACACTTTCTCAACCTTTCTGTAAAATTATGGTGGCAACCACGCATACACTTTCCATTTTTTTTGCTCAGGGAGTGGCCACACATGATATAGATGGAAACTGGGCACCGCCAATACCTCACTGACTACAGGGCCACATGGGCCCTCTAAAAGTGTGGGCCAGTCTCATTTGAGACCTCTGAGATGACTATAGTTACACCCCTGCCTATCTAAATTGACAGCCCCATGTCTTACATGATTGGGGGGATTGCACAAGAGACTAGCGACAAACCCTATCCATTATCCGATTGGTGGTGCATCCAGTGACCTCATGGAGATATGGACCAATCAGATCATGCATTAATGGCTGAGCGCAGATACGCTCCAGAGAGTTCTGTTCTAATCAGAGTCTCAGGCACCGCAACCGCCTCTGGAGCCTAACCATGGGTCCCACCCCCCACAACGTGCTTTTAAAGGTTCTCGGACAGAATGCGTGTGCAACGGATAATAATCTGACAGACAAATGTCCATCGGATTACAGACCGGTCTGTCCGAGAACCTATAAATGCACGCTGTGGGGGGTGGGACCCATGGTTACTTTCCCAGAGGTGGTTGCAGCACTCAAGGCTCTGATTAGAAGAGAACTTTTGGAGCATATCTGCCCTTGGCCATTAAAGGGACAGTCTACACCTGAATTTTTATTGTTTTAAAATATAGATAATACCTTTATTACCGATTCCCCAGTTTTGCATAGCCAACACAGTTATATTAATATACTTTTAACCTCTTTGATTATCTTGTATCTAAGCCTCTGTAAACTGCCCCTTTATTTCAGTTCTTTTGACAGACTTGCACTTTAGCCAATCAGTGCCTGCTCCCAGATAACTTCACGTGCATGAGCACAGTGTTATCTATATGAAAAACATGAACTAACACCCTCTAGTGGTGAAAAACTGTTCAAATGCATTCTGAAAAGAGGTGGCCTTCAAAGTCTAAGAAATTAGCATATGAATACCAAGAAACCAAAGCAAAATTGGTGATAAAAGTAAATTGGAAAATTGTTTCAAATTACATGCTCTATCTGAATCATGAAAGTTTATTTTGGCCTAGACTGTCCCTTTAATGCATCAACTGATTTGCCTGTGTCTCTGTGAGGTCACCAGATGCACAACCAATCGGATAATGTATAAGGTTTCTCGCTATCGCCTAGTCACAATAGAGGTCTTTTGCAATTATAACTTTGCTTGCATCACTGTGGCGAGCTCAGGGGACAGGTTCTGGACTTGGGAACCTTGTCTGACCCCAGCCTTATAAATAGAGTCCGTTCTATGCCCCTAAACATCAAAATGTATGATTCATTACCCATTTTTTTCAACAATCACTAGTTAAAAAAATAAAATAAAAATTAGAAGACATTTATTTGTGTTCTCACTTTCCATCTTAAAATCTATACTGCACATTAGTAGGAATAAAATATATAACCATACACATTTTGAACTTATACAATTCTGTAAACTCATTATGGGTGCTCAAACCCCTGTTTTAAAATCACTTAGCATAATATCAAAATTGTTTTAAAAAAAAATATTATTTTTACACTCACTCTATATTCCCATTTTTTTTAAACTCTTCTTTTTTTTGGTTGATGTCAGCGCTCATAGATCCTTCTTTCTCTAAGCTAACACAATACAGTGACATTAGTGGTTGCTGCCAGGTGCTCATTTTTGTCACTGGCACCAAATAGTAAAATTATAAAAACAAATATTATTGGGTTATTTGTTACTTATACACTGATTTATGTGTTGCTGGTACAAATGTTTATATTGTTACTTTATGTGGTACAGGCAATCAAGGAAAATGTTTCCTACTTGTGTGTTACTGGAGTTCAAGAGGGAAAAATCACTGGCCTATGTTACTAGCAGCCACTGTGGGTATTTTTGGCGGCCAAGATGAAAATCCCTGTTTGAATTACCATCAGCCAAGGTGGCAACCCTACTGACAACTAATAGGATAAAATCACTGTTCAGTTTTAAACAAAACGTAAATAATTTAAAATAATTAAATCAATATGTATGGTGCTCGTCATCCAGTATTTTTGTGGAAAATAGCAAGCAACCCTACTTATATGAAAGATTCAAGGGTCCCAGTAAGAGTCCAAAGAACACTAAAAGTCATCTTATAGACAGGTGATTTAAATTAATATGGCGACCATCTACTGCTTAGGCGGGAAAAAGGACCCGTAATTTGAAAGAGGATAATCTCCTCTTTCATATAAAGTGTTATGTATGTATTTTTATGGAATTGGGATTCCTTTTGAGCTACTACACCCACATACAGTAAGGGAATTATGCAGATGATTGCCAGTTTAAATGATATAGTTTTTAGACCCCCTCATTGGAAATAGGTGCCTCATTTCTTTTCACACTGGGGCTTCACACCCTTCTGTGTTTTATAGGGGGGGTGGGGGGCAATAAGGGATCCAAAAATCCTGCCCACCTCATAACACCTCTGTGGTACCTAGCTGGTGCTGGTATACATAATACAGATGAGGGACCATAGGCCCATTATTCAAAAACAGTCTCATTTCCTTTTAAATCAGAGGTGGGTAATGGAGTGATAGAGGGCTATAATGGAGCCATTGAAAAACTCCCAAATGGCCAGTGGGGAAGGTGACCACCTGCATACAAGGGGAAGAAGTGACCTATAATTCAAAAGTGGGTCTTCTTCTTTCAAATTAGGAGTCACTTGTCCCTCTAGATCAATCAGGTGGGAGACATCAGGAGAGAGACAGAGGCTCATTAGATTCCCCTGTCTGCTGTTGTAGGAAATTACTGGTAATTACTAACCGGCTTTTTCAATTATTAGACAAAGAACAAGGATTTAACAGCCTTACTATCAATAACATACAAGGTGCAAGAATGTAACTTATTGATTAATTACACAAAGGATTTATATGTTTATTGACAGCGACACGCCTAAAAACCTGTAGCAGAACTTTTTAATAGTTTACTAGAATATATTTTGCAAACAGTATGCATCTTATGTTTCATTTATTCCATGTTTACTGTCCCTTTAATTTGCATTTACTGTTGAGAATCTGTGCTCTGCTCAGGAGCTGTAGTTGTATGTGTTTATTAACAAGGGAGTTAGCACTGTGTACATTCATTTTTATTTATTTATTTATTATTGTTTGCTGAATAGCAAATGTCAGCTGTTTTTTCCCCCTCAAAGTCAATAGTGTGTGACAGTAGTGGATCTGCTCAACAGAGGGGCTTGGTTCAACTTTTTTTTTGGTCCATGTATAGACTGGCTGCTAAGGGCCCCCTCAACACTTGGGCCCTGGTGCCACTACAACTGCTGCACCAATGGTAGTTCTGTCTCTGGTGTGCAGTACAGCCAATGAGAAGGCTACACCTTGCTCCATTTCTACTCACACTTTCCAAACCCAACATGCAGCATATGCCTCACAGACAGTCTGAATTTGGAATTTGCAGAAGGGGTAGGGAAAGAGACGGATGGCTGCCTTATGGGCTTTACTGGTCACTACTTTACAAAGGTTTTATATTTTTCTTTTCAACTGGCAAATACAATATTTTTTTATAACTCACTAGAATTTTTAATGCACACACTATGCATACTATGTTTCATTTATTACACTGTTACTGCCCTTTAGCATTAAATACACTTTTATGAATAATTTGTGAAGGAAATATATATAAAAAAAAATACAGTGCAGTTTATCTTTTATTTTGATGCCCCTAAAGTGATTATAAAGTCTTATAAAGTTCCTCTGCCCTCATCTAATACTTTATTTTGAGAGAGATGACAAATCTGGCTTCATCCAATTGTTGCGTGCCTCATGAGCTGGATGCAAAGTGGGGTATGCATCACCCTCTTCCTCTATCTAACCCCACAACACTATTAACCCCATTACTTTTTTATTTAGTTTTTTTATTTGCTTGTGATTTTCTTTTTTATCAAGGTTTTGTGGTAGTAAATTTTTTTTAGGAAGGTCTTGTGAGTGTGATGTTTTTTAGGAAGGTTTTGTGGTTGTGTTTTTTTATGTGTAAACTTTTTATTTTTTTACTGCTGATTGTTTTTAATTTTTTGTCTTATTTTTTCTGCTTTTGTGTTAGATTAGTTTAGGGGTTAATAGTGTAGTGGGTTTAGAATGTACTGGGGTTAAGGGAGCGGAAGGGGTTAATAGTGTAGTGGGTTTAGGATGTATGTTAAGGGAGTAAAAGGTGTTAATATTTTAGAGGGGTTGGGTCCGCCAGGGATAAGGGTGGGGGGAAGGGGTTAATATTCTATGGCTGTGTAACATATGTATTGGTGTGCTGTATTTGCATTAAACGAATAAGGATTAAACTAATTTATTAATTGTTTTCATATTGTTTCTTTATTCTTTTAATTGTTGTAGACTTCTGTACATTTATTTGGTTGTGTGATATATGTAAAATGGAGCCTTTACTTTACATCGTCAATGTATTTGGTGATTCTGCTTGTAATATATATCCCCAGCATCGCCATCCATTGAGATGTAGAATAAAATCTCAAAACAAGAATTGAAGGTTTAAGTTTGTCAGAACTCTGGCAAACAAAATACCTTAGGAGGTGCCAATGAAAGGAGGTATATTCAGGTGCAGCTGGAAGCACAAAGACACAAAGAGAGAAAATCCTCACTACTCCCTTCACTAAAATGTATAAAAAAAACAAGAAATCAGTACATTTACAGTGCAGACTGAAAGCCAAAATGCAAAACACAAAATTTTAACTATATGTGTAGAGAATTGATTAGAGTCAAAATTGTAACATAATGTATCCAGATATAACAGAGATAGTAACAAATTATAAGGACACTAAGGGGTCTATGTATCAAAGGTCTTGCAGACCTGATCCGACAGTGCGGATCAGGTCCGCAAGACCTTGCTGAATGCGGAGAGCAATACACTCTCTGTATTCAGCATTGCACCAGCAGCTCACAAAAGCTGCTGGTGCAACGTCACCCCCTGCAGACTCGCGGCCAATGGGCCGCCAGCCGGGAGGTGTCAATCAACCCGATCATACTCGATTGGGTTGAATTGTGGCGATTCCTGTCCGCTGCTTAGAGCAGGCGGACAGGGTTAACTGCTTTTTCTGGCGAGTCTGAAGACTTGCCAGAAACACGGGCCCACAAGCATCATACAGAGCTTGATAAATGGGCCTCAATGTATCCGTGATCCTAGCTAAATTTCACAGTGAAATATTAAACACAATATGGAACGTGTGCACTAGGTATTTGTTCATCCAAAATACTCACAAGAAGTTACCTCAATTGTATGAGATAAGAAAAGTGTAGAAGTAACGCCCCACTTTCTACTTCAGTCTGTAGTGTGTAACGAGTCAATGTATTCTCATGTGTTAAGAAAAAGCAGAGGCAACCAACATAGTGTGTACTGTTTTAATAAAGGCAAACAGCCATAAAAATACACAGTTATACACTCACAGTATTTTACCTAAATCTGTATGAGGTATCAACAAAACCATCAGAGTAATAATGTCCGTAGGTAAATAAAAGTTCCATACAGAGTCCTTGTATGCAGTTTATAAAATAGATAAAATGTCAGGTAGAGCACTCAAAAAAGCCTTATGCGTTTCAAAGTGTAAATACTTCTTCATCAGAGGTCAATATTAATTTATTCACCATCAAATATTATATCTATATATTATTATTATTATTTTATTATTCTGTTGCGCTACTGTAAAGAGCAGAGGGTTCTGTTGCCAAAATGTGGAAACAAACTAAATAAAGTCCAACAGTAAATTCAATAAGCAGTTACTCACAACTTCAGCAGCTTGGTAATGTCCGCCCGTGCTTAACCCCTCGAAAGGCACACATAACAGGCGATAGAAAACACACCTCATGGAGCTTCCTGCACCAGGTGTACTCTACCAAAAACACATATATATATATACAATGTGTGATTTTTTTTAAATGTTGGGATGGTGGTGTGCCACAGGATTTTTTAATGTAAAAAAGTGTGCCACAGCAAAAAAAAAAGGTTAAAAATCACTGTTTTAGATGGCAGATTTACACCTTTTTGTTGGCCGTTTAGTGATAGATCTCGAGTGGCGGTATACAATCAGCAAAGTGCTATGACACATCCAAGAAAAAACTTCCTTGCGACCAAGTCCTTAATGGTAAAACTTTTATTTAAAAGTATAAAGTAAAATCCACTGACCTTAGAGTTGTCAGTTAGTACTGTGTACTGGTACAAATACCTCGACCCCGTGTATGCGTCACCAGACGGGTTTCGCCGTAGCTTTATCGATGGTGACTGGTAATCTTACTAGAAATGCCAGCTTTTAAATATCGCTCTGATCACGTGACCACTTGCTGAAAAGCTGGAAGTGACGTGTCGGCAATATTTCTGCCAATTGAAAAAATGGCAAGAACTGCAAAGTAGTTGCTAGGCAGAATATCTGTCAATTTAAACATTAATACAAAGTTACTAATCAATTTGTCTTGTATAGATTGTATAGAATTAATTACAATCTGTTTTGACATCTTGCATAACAATTTATCTTGATTAAAATTAATCATATGTTAAAAGCTGTTTTTGTCTAATATTTGTTTAGAAAACAAACTATTCTAATATTTGCAAGATAGAGATAACTCAGCACAATACAGGTATACCTCGCTCATACAGCAGGTTAGGGACCGGAGCCCCGCTGTAAAGTGAAAACCGCCTTAAAGTGAAACAAGGCAGTTTCAGCTTTCTTTTTACTTGCCAGTCGCCTAGATTTAGAGTTCTGCGTTAGCCGTCCAAACCAGCGTTAGGGGGCCCTAACGCTGGTTTTGGCCGGCCGCTGGTATTTAGAGTCTTGTAGGTAAGGGTCTAACGCTCACTTTCCAGCCGCAACTTTTCCATACCGCAGATCCCCTTATGTCATTGTGTATTCTATCTTTTCAATGGGATCTTTCTAACGCCGGTATTTAGAGTCTTGGCTGAAGTGAGCGTTAGAACTCTAACGACAAGACTCCAGCCGCAGAAAAAAGTCAGGAATTAAGAGCTTTATGGGCTAACGCCGGTTCATAAAGCTCCTAACTACTGTGCTCTAAAGTACACTAACACCCATAAACTACCTATTTACCCCTAAACCGAGGTCCCCCCACATCGCCGCCACTCTATTAAAATTTTTTAACCCCTAATCTGCCGACCGCACACCGCCGCAACCTACATTATCCCTATGTACCCCTAATCTGCTGCCCCTAACACTGCCGACCCCTATATTATATTTATTACCCCCTAATCTGCCCCCCCCCAACGTCGCCGCTATCTACCTACACTTATTAACCCCTAATCTGCTGACCAGACCTCGCCGCTAGTCTAATAAATGTATTAACCCCTAAAGCTAAGTCTAACGCTAACCCTAACACCCCCCTAAGTGAAATATAATTTTTATCTAACGAAATAAAATAAATCTTATTAAATAAATTAATCATATTTAAAGCTAAATACGTACCTGTAAAATAAACCCTAATATAGCTGCAATATAAATAATAATTATATTGTAGCTATTTTAGGATTTATATTTATTTTACAGGCAACTTTGTATTTATTTAAACTAGGTACAATAGCTATTAAATAGTTAACTATTTAATAGCTACCTAGTTAAAATAAATACAAAATTACCTGTAAAATAAATCCTAACCTAAGTTACAATTAAACCTAACACTACACTATCAATAAATTAATTAACTAAACTACCTACAATTATCTACAATTAAATCAACTAAACTAAATTACAAAAAACAAACACTAAATTACAAAAAATAAAAAAAGATTACAAGAATTTTAAACTAATTACACCTACTCTAAGCCCCCTAAAAAAATAACAAAGCCCCCCAAAATAAAAAAATGCCCTACCCTATTCTAAAATAAAAATTAAACAGCTCTTTTACCTTACCAGCCCTTAAAAGGGCCTTTTACGGGGCATGCCCCAAAGAAAACAGCTCTTTTGCATTTAAATAAACATACAATACCCCCCCAACATTACAACCCACCACCCACATACGCCTAATCTAACCCAAACACCCCTTAAAAAACCTAACACTAAGCCCCTGAAGATCTCCCTACCTTATCTTCACCACGCCGGTATCACCGATCCATCCAGAAGAGGGTCCAAAGTCTTCATCCTATCCGGCAAGAAGAGGTCCAGAAGAGGGTCCGAAGTCTTCATCCTATCCGGCAAGAAGAGGACATCCGGACCGGTAGACATCTTCATCCAGGCGGCATCTTCTATCTTCTTCCATCCGGCACGGAGCAGGACCATCTTGAAGCAGCCGACGCGGATCCATCCTCTTCTTCCAGCGACTCCCGACGAATGAAGGTTCCTTTAAGTGACGTCATCCAAGATGGCGTCCCTCGAATTCCGATTGGCTGATAGGATTCTATCAGCCAATCGGAATTAAGGTAGGAAAAATCTGATTGGCTGATTGAATCAGCCAATCAAATGCAAGTTCAATCCGATTGGCTGATCCAATCAGCCAATCAGATTGAGCTTGCATTCTATTGGCTGTTCCGATCAGATAGCAAGATAGCAAGAGAACGAAGAAAATTTATAATATGAGTAAATTAGAAAGTTGCTTAAAATTGCATGCTTGATAAATTGACCCCATTGCCTCCTCTGGGGATTTTGGAAGATAATCTATTGCCTGTATTTGGAATGCCTTGGTTGGATTTTGATATTTGTAAAAATGTTTGGCTACTCTGGTCTTAGAAGGATCACTCTGTATATCATTAAGATTTTCCCTCGCTCTATCTTTTAGCATATGTCTAGAGCAACCTACGCCACTTGAGATCTATCCCTAAACGGCCAACAAACAAATGTAAATCTGCCATCTAAAAGACTTTGTGAAAGTCCAACAGTAACCTCATGTCTTATTCCCACACCATAGACATCAATTCCAAGCACAAGGCAGACAGGAGACCAAAACTGTGACAGAAAAATATGTACAGTTAGCAAGAATGGGAAAACAGTAGACGTGTGCATTAGTTTAGTTACAAATGCACATTCGCTAACGAAACACGGATATTCGTCCCGAGACAAATAACCAAAAGAATGCAGCACTAAATTTAATGAAATGAAGGATAAATGTAGACTTTGGCAGTATTTATTTGTTTCCTTCAAATAGTTAAATATACTTTTACCTAAGCGGGCTGGAGAGCCGCCTTATCCTGCGCCTCTTCTTCACAGAGCCCATGATGCTTAGCGAGGCGGCTCCCAGGGCCTGCACTTAAGGAGAAGCCTCCTGTTAGCTTGGCCGGGGTTCTGTGAAGAAAAAGTGTCCGTTAGCGCTGCTCTCCAGCGTGCTTAGGAAAGTATTTTTACTAGTGGCGGTGGTACGTGTACAATAGTTTATAAACTATAACAAATGTAAATGTTCCACAAATGGTCGATATTCATTTAATTTAAAACGTGATAAATACTGAACAGCATAAGTGCCAAATTTTTTAGGAAGGAATCTTGAAGACTAAGAGCCTGGTGTTATTAAGGGCCCGATTATCTAAAGCTCTCTGGGCTGGCGAGAATATTAAAGAATATGTTAAACATCATAAAAAAATGAATAATTGAGACATTCACACAAAAATAAAAAGGGAAAAATTGTATTATTAAGGTGCATCAAAATTCTTCACCACAATTTTTTTTTTTACCAAAAACATAACATTTGTATGTATTATACAGGAATAAATCATTTTAAATATGCACAGCGTTATTTGTAATTTTAGTACAATGGATGCGCAATAATCACATAGAAATTCAAACTTGTAAGTGCAAAATACAAATTGTAATTCTTGTTTTTTCATAAAAATGGGCTGAACGTGGGCGTTCCATGGGTGTATATGAAATTGTATCTCTAATCCCAGAATAATTCTGTAAAGATTTTCGCACTGCAGATCTCACAGTTTTTTCTCACCCACTAAAAGGTGGCAAGCTTTTCTAAACACTCCAAATACTTAATACCCCAATAAGAAAACATATGCATTCCAAATACAGGTGAATGTAAGATGCTATACACAGAAATCAGCGTAATGTGATTTATATTGGCTGCAGAAATTCATTTTTAAAGTGCACCCCATGATCCCTGCTAGTTTCGCTCTATGAAGCAAAGTGTCTCTATCCATTGAGCTCCATTACTTTCAATAGGTACCATCTCGCCACTCGCAAGGACTGCCCCTTTTTTATTATCATTTAACCAGACAGCCCCTGTGAGGGTCGGCGAGAAAAATCCCATCCGATCTGGCGAGTTTTAGATCAGTGAGAACAGTGTTCTTCAGTGAGGTAATAGACATAAACATGGTAACAGTTTGTAAAGATGTGTAGAAGACCAGGTTGCTGCTTAACAGATTTGTTCCACTGTAGCATATTTTCTGGTTTAGCATCGTTTGTCGTTGTTCAGTAGAAAGATAAAGATGTTGTAGAATGAATTTCATTTTTAAAATGTTACTTTTTAAGTTTATAGAAATAGCTTTTGCTTTTAGTAGAATAAAGAGGTCCTATGTAAAGCAGAAACTATAACTGAGTTTGCCTGTTGACTTTTGTTATATTGAGGGCCTGTGAAGGCCTGTGCACTAGTATTCAAACACTATGGGGTGAATTTATCAAGCTCCATATGGAGCTTGATGCCCCTTGTTTACGGCGAGCCTTCAGGCTTGCCGGAAACAGAAGTTATGAAGCAGTGGTCTAAAGACCGCTGCTCCATAACTTGTCCGCCTGCTCTGAGGCAGCGGACAGAAATCAACCCGATCGAATATGATTGGGTTGATTGATACCCCTTGCTAGTTGCCGATTGGCCACGATTCTGCAGGGGGCGGCATTGCACCAGAAGTTCACAAGAACTGCTGGTGCAATGATAAATGCCGACAGCGTATGTTGTCGGCATTTATCTATGTGCAGCGGACATGATACGCTACATCGTATCATGTCCGCTCGCACATTAATAAATATACCCCTTAACCTACTCAGATTTCAAAAAAGGAATGAAAGCCATCTTCTGATAAAAACCTTAATTGTATTGATCCAAAGTTAAAAACAGGATACAGGTTACAGCCAACCTCAGCATATATTCAACATAGTGTAGCACAAACTGTCTTACGCGTTTCGGCTCTGGGTCATAGTCATAGCCTACTGTGCTATGCTGAACTGTTAGTTTAAAAAGGGTTACATATACCATTATTGGATAAAATTTAGATACGCCCATATTGAAGTAGCCTATCATACTGTTAATTCATAGCCTGGTTCATTTAACAGCACAGAATGAATCCTAGGGGAGGTGAGACCGAAGGATCATTACTTAATCTATATACAAAGTGCAGAAGATATAATATACAGTTCATTATGTCTGTTTACACAGTATACAGTAGCTAACAGAATAAATTAATATTCATGTATGTATTATCACATGAGAAGCATGAAATTTACATTTGAACGGAATCTGTAAAATAGGTAGCGGAGCAATTTCATTACAGGGGAACAATGGCCATGAGAGATTAGACACAATCATCTGTATAATACCATAGAATCATACCACATTCTATAACTTACATTGAAAAATTGTAGTGTAGAATACATATACAGGTAGCCCTCAGTTTACGCCGGGGTTAGGTTCCAGAAGGAATGGTTGTAAATTGAAACCGTTGTAAATTGAAACCCAGTTTATAATGTAAGTCAATGGGAAGTTCCAGGCCCCTCTCAAAATTGTCATAAGTAACACCTAATACATTATTTTTAAAGCTTTGAAATGAAGACTTTAAATGCTAAACTGCATTATAAACCTAATAAAATAATCACACAACACAGAATATATAATTAAACTAAGTTAAATGAAAAACATTTTCTAAACAGCTTTATAAACCTAATAAAAATCACACAACACAGAGTTCACTTGCATTTTTCTGCAAACAGTTCTTTCTATGCATTCCAATCTGGACTGATTTATAGACAGGAAGATCTTGTTCCTTTGAAATCTGCTCGATAGCTCAGGTCTGGTTAAACTGATCAATTTCAGCTTGCTTGGCTTTGCTGCAACACAAGCGGACACCTCCACCTACTGGCTATTTTAATAAATGCACTGCTTCTCAATGCTTTTTAATAGCAGTCACATGACTGGAAAAAAGGTTGTTATTCTGAAACGGTGTAAATTGAACCATTGTAAAACGAGGGCCACCTGTACACAGTATAGATTGTAACTATCTTGAATGTATGCTGAGGCTGGCTGTAACCTGTATCCTGTTTTTAACATTGGATAATATAAAATGAAGGTTTTTATCAGAAGACGGCTTCCATTGCTTTTTTTGAAATTGCATCTACCAGCTGTTTGCCGTCTTTGCATCTACACAATACGTATTGGAACAGGTGATGTCCCCTATTGGACAGTATGCAGTCACGTGAGTCAGACGCATGACCAGGGCCTACCATGAGGATGCTATTACCGGGTTGCTGTGAGTTACACGGGGTTGTTGGAATAGCGGTTGGCTTATACCCTCTTCTACAGGCGTTATCAGCATAGGTAAACAAAGCTAACAATAACGGCCCGATGTGACAAGAAGATGCTTTCACCGGCTTTAAGGTACTTTCGTTTCTGTTATATTTGCTGTGTGGTCAGAGTGACTGTAAGCAGCATACTGGGGCTCACCATTATATCGACTGCCATAGTGGTTTTATATGATATAGGGTTTATCCCTCATTATGTGTTGTATCTATGGTATACTCAGATAGTCACACATACAATACACACCACTGTTAGCTCTCTGAGCTTTAATGCTGGAGCACGGGGCTCTCACAGCATATGTGCGTATGCTGCTGGGGGGGAAACAGTGATAATTTTAAATAGAAGCAGTTTTGCTAATGGAAGTTTATTGAAAATGTATGTACTTTTTATTGTTGACCTTAATATCCCTTGGGGAATTAAAGTGCAAAAAATAATAATGCTCTAATGTGTAAGTATACATTTGTTTTCATCTCCTGGTATCCTTTGTTGAAGGGGCAGCAATGCACTCCTAGGAGCTGGCTGAACACATTAGGTGAGCCAATGTCAAGTGGCATATGTGTGTATCCACCGATCAACAGCTATCTCCTAGTAACATATTGCTGCTCCTGAGCCTACCTAGGTATTCTCTTCAACAAAGGAACCAAGATAATGAAGCAAATTAGATAATAGAAGTGAATTGGAAAGTTGTTTTAAATTACATGCTCTATATAAGACATGAAAATGTAACTTTGACTTTATTGTCCCTTTAAACCGTACTGTATACAATTTTAGTGTTTACTATCCAAATAAAGGGATATGAAACCAAATTTGATTTATTTAATGACTCAGATAGAGCATGCAATTTTAAGCAACTTTCTAATTTACTCTTTTATCAATTTTTCTTTGTTCTCTTGGTATCTTTATTTGAAAAAGCAGGAATGTAAGCCAACCTTTTTTTTTTTTTTTGTTCAGCACCGTGGGTAGCACTTGCTGATTGGTGGCTACATTTAGCAACCAATCACCAAGTGCTACTCATGTGCTGAAGCAAAAATGTCCCGGCTCCTTAGCTTTACAGTCCTGCTTTTCAAATAAAGATACCAAGAAAACAAAGACAAATTGATAATTGGAGGAAATAAGAAAGTTGCTTAAAATTGCATGCTCTGTCTAAATCATGAAAGAAACAATTTGGGTTTCATAACTCTTTAAGGAATTTTTATTTATTTTTCTGTTAGTGACTTACTCATGATAACTTACAATTCATACTAATATACTGAAAGAGATTTATAATACGTTCTCCAGGGGGTAGATCTATCATAGTGTGAGCGGACATGATACGATGTAGCGTATCATGTCCACTGCACATCGATAAATGCAGACAGCATACGCTGTCGGCATTTATCATTGCACCAGCAGTTCTTGTGACCTGCCGGTGCAATGCCGCACCCTGCAGATTCGTGGCCACTAGCAAGGGGTGTCAATCAACCTGATCGTATCCGATCGGGTTGATTTCTGTCCGCGGCCTCAGAGCAGACAGATCAGTTATGGAGCAGCGGTCTTTAGACCGCTGCTTCATAAGTTCTGTTTCTGGCGAGCCTGAAGGATCACGCGAAAACAGGGGCATCAAGCGCCATACAGAGCTTGATAAATTGGCCCCAAGGTCTCAACTGTCTATCTCCCCCTCTTGAGATATTTTGTAGGAGGAATAATTTGGTTTTGTGAAATTACTGTTCAGAATAACAGGGATTAGAAAAAGAACAAATTTATTTTAATTAGATTTTATTTAAAGTAAAGTGTTCCTTTCAATGAATCACAGCGTTGTACAGAAACAAAGTAAATATTAGTAAGTAATGTTCTATTCTTAATACAATGTTTGTTTTATGCATATTTTAGCCTAGGAAAAACAGTTCCATAGATAATTGCTATTTTTTCCCAAGTAAAACAAAATGATACAAAATGACAGTTGTGTTCCTGTCCTACATAAAGTAGAAAAATACGAGTTTTTTGTTTTTCATTCCTTTAAAATAGTTTCTATTATTTAAATAAATAAATAAAATAAACATATATATATATATATATATATATATATATATATATATATTTTTTTTTTTGGCAAAAACTTATATTAACACTAGAGTTTAAAGGGCCAGTAAACCAAAAAATAATGTTATATAATTCTGCTCAGTAGAGCACAGAGGGCGGGTCTAGAAAACCCTCTTATTTTTATAAAAATCACAGGAGATATTATATAATAAAAAACTTGCACTAATATAATGTTATATAATTCTGCACTATGTGCAGAATTATTTAACATTATTTTTTAGGTTTACAGGCACTTTAAGTTTTCCTATCAAGCAGTTAAAAGCAAGGAAATTCCTAACTTTCACCTAGATTACGAGTTTTGCATTATGGTGCGGTATGGCTTTTAACGCTGAAAAATTGGCCGTTACGCTGGAATGGCCAGGAACACATATTACAAGTCGTGTCGGTATAGCTGTAATGCAACACAACGTCCATTCCGCACTCAAAAAATTATGTTTTTGTGTGGGATTTCCATTGTGCCGGTATTACAGGTTGTGCGTTCAGGCTAAAAGGCTTGCGATACAGCAACATCCTTTGCTGTTCAAATCAGCCAATAGGATTTCAGTAGCTCTCATCCTATTGGCTGATTTGAATTTGAAGAATCAAATCAGCCAATAGGAATGCAAGGTATGCCATTTTAAAATGGCTACCTTGCATTCAACTTCAGTGTACGGTGGTGACTGTATGAGGAGGACACTCCACGCAGGATGGGATCCACTTCCAGGATAGCTCCGCTTCGTGCCACCAGGATGAAGATAGAAGACGTCCCCGAGATGAAGGTAGATGAAGGTGTCCTCACTTGGATAAAGACTTCTCGCCGCCTGGATGAAGATGGATGTCCGGACTTTAGCAACCGTGAGTAGATATTCTGGGGTTAGTGTTAGGATTTTTTTTTTAAAAAAAATGTGTGTTTTTTTTTTTTTTAGATTAGAGATGGGCACTTGGAAAGGAGCTGAATGCCCTTTTAAGGGCAGTGAAAAAGTGCTGCCCGTACAAATGCCTCTTTAGGAGCAATGGGTAGTTTTTTAGAGTTTTTATTTTTATTTTGGGGGGTTGGTTGGGTGGTGGGTTTTAGTGTTGTGGCGACTTTGTATTTTTTTACCGGTAAAAGAGCTGTTTAACCTAGGGCAATGCCCTACAAAAGGCCCTTTTATGGGCTATTGGTAGTTTATTGTAGGTTAGGTGGTGTTTTTATTTAGGGAGGGCTTTTTTATTTTTATATGGCTATTAGATTAGGTGAAATTGTTTTTATTTTGGATAATTTTGTTTACCATTTTTTGTAAGCTTAGTGTTTTTTATTTTTCGTAATTTAATGTTTATTTTTTGTAATTTTAGATTTTTTAATTTTTTTCATAGCGTAGTAGGTTTTTTTAAATTTGTAATTTAGGTTTTTAATTGGTAGTATTTTTTTATTTTATTAAAATAGTTATGTTAGGTTAATTTATAGTTTAATGTTAGGTTTATTTTTATTTCACAGGTAAGTTTTTATTTATTATTATTTTAAGATAGTTATATTGTAATTTTAATTTAAAGTTGGGGGGTGTTAGGTTTAGGGGTTAATCATTTAATTTAGTGTCGGCCATGTTGGGGAGCAGTAGATTAGGGGTTAATATCTTTTATTAGTGTCGGGGGCGGTAGATTAGGGGTTAATATCTTTTATTAGTGTCGGGGGTGGTAGATTAGGGGTGTTTAGACTAGGGGTTTATGTTAGGGTGTTAGGTTTAAATGTAACTATTTTTCCCCATAGACATCAATGGGGTTGCGTTACAGAGATTTTTCATTCCGCACTTCAGGTGTTAAGTTTTTTTCTAACACTCTCTCCCCATTAATGTCTATGGTTCAGAATAAGGGGGAAAGCGTACACGAGCACATAAAATCAGCCCTTGGCTTTTGTGCGGTATGGAGCTTAAGGCCACCATATCGCACGCACAAGGAGGCTTTTCAGTAACTCGTAATCTCAGCACTATGGAGAGTGAAATAACACAACTTTTTTGACGTTAGTTTCGCAACCTGTTTAGCGCAAAACTCGTAATCTAGGCGTTTATATGACATCATTAAAGACATTACACATGACATAGTTGATTACATCATTAGTGACATCATCTGGAATTACATGAAACCACCTTCTCATTCTCCCATGCAATCTTTCCCTCACATCGAGCCCATAGTCTCATGGCATTGGGCTGTAGCAGAGGATGGAAATGTAATGTGTCTATATCAATCCTCTTTATTGTATGCATCAGGAACGAGGCAATACAAAATGCCATTTCAAGCTAAATGCAGATCTAAGCTGCCTCACTTTTGTGCCACAACTCAGACAAATACCAACAAATTTTAAACATTTAAAGTACACAGCATTGTATAAGGGGGGGGGGGGTGTAAAACATTGAAAGCACTGGGTAAGGCATTTAATGAACCACCACCAAGTATGGTACAGGTTACAAGGAACCTGGGACCTCAGGGACCAGCAGACATAGAGGGCAGTGGACCAGGGGCAGTCATTTTTATTCTCTCATATGGCCTGATTGTCAAACTCTCAGATTATCTAAAATGATGCTGGGATCGCCACAGATCACAAAACCGGAAGAGGAGAACATAGTTACACACTGGGGCCGGTGGGGTGCTAGGCTGAAACGACAGAACAAGCAGCAAACATCAAAAAGAAAAACAAAATGCAGCCGCACTTCTGAGACGGCATGAGAACGAGTTTCCTATGCTTCCGTGCAATGTGAACCACCAGATTGCGTTCGCAATGCAACTAACTTGTAATACCTGCATACACTGGTATTACTAAGTTGAGCGCAAATAACTAGCAGGAAATCAATGCTACTAAACTAGATACAAATGCAAGTTAAACTGTAGTGAAAACATTTCAGTGTAATTTGTACTTGCTGCAAGCTGAGAATTGATAGCAGTGTCAGGTGCTCCCTCTAAATATCCCTTTCCTTTATTACATTTTGTATCCCAGATAGCTTTATTACTTTCTATCAGAGGCAGCTCTCATCTCTCTGGGACTTGCAGAGTCTACTTAGATTTAGAGAATTAAAGAGAAGTTAACCAAGTGTTAAAGTGGTGTAGGATATCTGTAAAAAAGCTCACTAGAAAATATCACATAAATATCTGTATGTAAAAAAAAGGAAGATATTCTACCTCAAAATGTCCTTAATAGCCACATCCCATTGTGTAGGGACTTTAATCAGCCAGTCAGGAAATATGCCCCTCATGTTGCAAGGGTGCGTGCACATGCGAGATAGAGACACAGGGGTCAATTTATCAAGCTCCGTATGCTCCATACCGCTGCTCCATAACCGGTCCGCCTGCTCTGAGGCAGCGGACAGAAATCAAACCGATCAAATTGACACCCCTACTAGCGGCTGATTGACCGCAGGGGGGCGGTATTGCACCAGCAGTTCACAAGAACTGTTGGTGCAATGATAAATGCCGACAGCATACGTGCGGCAGACATGATACTCTACATTGTATCATGTTCGTCTGCACAATAATAAATTGACCCCACAGTCATTCACATTATTTCCTGCCTCAGTTTAAGTATGTATACTATAAAAACTTGCAATATTTCAGTAAAATCCCATAATATCCCAATAAAACAAAGTGTGAACTTAGTACTTTCCAAAAATCCCACCTATAAGTCAATGACTTTTTTCTGAAAAACAGCAATTTTTCGACCTATGAATCCTAATTTTTTATTCCAGGCTATAAAAATATCAAACATTTTGCTGGATTTCACACTTGCAAATGTTTTTTGGCTGCTCAAAAAAATTGCACTATGAAGCCAAAACCTGCTCGGCAATCGCAATAAATTTTCTGTTTATTTTTCAACTACTTTCGAGATCATTTTTGGTTGATCAAATTTGGCTCCTCTACATGCTTAAAGTGATGGTAAACTTCGGTGATTCCATCAACAATATTTGTAATGAATCATTAAATGAGGGACACTTTCATTCATGACAATACATGTAGACTCTTCATTTTTAAAATAATTCATTTTTAGTGCAGTTAAACATCACACCGTTCCTCCGCCTGCCCTTTCATGAGCTGGACACCAATTCATGAAAGTTTTATTTAGCCCGTTTCTTTAACCCCTTCACTACCAGGGCTTTCTGACAAAAACGTGCCCAAAATACCGGAGAATTTTTAGCATTTTTGCTATCACTCCATTTGAATAAAAATAGAGCCTTGGGGGCATATTTATCAAGCTCCGTATGGAGCTAGATGCCCCTTGTTTCTGGTGAGCCTTCAGGCTTGCCGGAAACAGAAGTTATGAAGCAGCGGTCTAAAGGCCGCTGCTCCATAACTTGTTAGTCTGCTCTGAGGCCACAGACAGAAATTGATTGACACCACCTGCTAGTGGCCGATTGGCCGTGAATCTGCAGGAGGTGGCATTGCACCAGCAGTTTACAAGAACATGTTAGGGACGCTAGAGTACTGATGAGGAGACATAGGAGCTCCTGTGCTTTAGATTGCCTTAGGCTACTTTCTTTCATTGACTGATTTACTACTAAGCCGCACTTACCCTCACACCTGGAGCTACTTGATGTGTAGCATATCAGGAGCAGTAATTACCGTTACTCATACGCTTGATCTCACCCTATTATAATATTTGTTACGGCAGCAACTATTTAATACTGTTAAATCTCTCTGCTGTTTACCAACTAAATGTATCTGGTTTTACACCAGTCAAGATACCTCTAACCTAACAGCAGTGTTAACAAGCTCATCCTTTAACACTATGAGGCCTATTTATTAAAGGTCTGTCGGACCTGATCTGACAGTGCGGATCAGGTCCGACAGACCTCGCTGAATGCGGAGAGCAGTACGCTCTCCGTATTCAGCATTGCACCAGCAGCTCTTGTGAGCTGCTGGTGCAACGCTGTCCCCTGCAGATTCGCCGCCAGCAGGGGGGTGTCAATCAACCCGATTGTACTTGATCGGGTGGAATTGTGGTGATCTCTGTCTGCCTGCTCAGAGCAGGCGGACAGGTTATAGTGCAGCAGTCTTTATACCGCTGCTTCATAACTGATTTACTACTAAGCCGCACTTACCCTCACACCTGGAGCTACTTGATGTGTAGCATATCAGGAGCAGTAATTACCGTTACTCATACGCTTGATCTCACCCTATTATAATATTTGTTACGGCAGCAACTATTTAATACTGTTAAATCTCTCTGCTGTTTACCAACTAAATGTATCTGGTTTTACACCAGTCAAGATACCTCTAACCTAACAGCAGTGTTAACAAGCTCATCCTTTAACACTATGAGGCCTATTTATTAAAGGTCTGTCGGACCTGATCTGACAGTGCGGATCAGGTCCGACAGACCTCGCTGAATGCGGAGAGCAGTACGCTCTCCGTATTCAGCATTGCACCAGCAGCTCTTGTGAGCTGCTGGTGCAACGCTGTCCCCTGCAGATTCGCCGCCAGCAGGGGGGTGTCAATCAACCCGATTGTACTTGATCGGGTGGAATTGTGGTGATCTCTGTCTGCCTGCTCAGAGCAGGCGGACAGGTTATAGTGCAGCAGTCTTTATACCGCTGCTTCATAACTGCTGTTTCTGGTGAGCCTGCAGACTCGCCAGAAACACAGGCCCTCAAGCTCCTTTCGGAGCTTGATAAATGGGCCTCTATATGTTTGAGCTAAAGGCTCAGTGATATTATAAGTGTGACGGGCTTCCCGCTACCCCGACTGGGTAGCGCTGTCGACCGGGTCCTTTCTCTGCCTGGAACAAGTGGCTATGTAGCTCAGGAAAGTGATTCTAGCTGGAGCCCATCCAAATAACTAGACAGACTAGCATTCAGGTGAAAACAAGAACTGATTTTATTGAAAACATACACACTTATACAGACAGCTCATCTTGATAAGAACAGAAGAAAATGACACAGTTTTCCCACCATTCCCGCCCCTCCAGACAGCCCGGCACCTCCATAGGAGCCATAGTCCCACAGAATCCCAGGACACAATGGTGACGGTTTTGGGGTGATCCCGGGGGAGCGGCAGCACTTCCATGGTGTTATTTTAAAGCTCTCCGTCCCAAGATGCCACAGTCCAAAAATCTGCATGATTCGTTACTGGGGACCGGAGTTACAGTCCGTTGAAGTTATGGGGTTAGGGGTGTCCAAAACCCCCAGTTCCCAAAGGAGCTCCCCACTGCCACAGCTCTTGTCCTCCCTAGGGGCTACCAATTCCCAAAAGAGCGGAGCTCTGCGGCAAAGGGCTGCTGGAGCCACCAGGGGTAAAGTTAACGGGTTTCCTGCTGTCCTGTGGCTGACCGGGAGTTCCAGGAGCCCGGCCAGCCTAGGAGGGTTTTCCTGGTCATACACCAGCTCTTCACAAAATAAGCAAACAAAAGCTTCCAGAGATTCTGGTTGCTCTGAGGACCCCAAAACCACTGAGAAACAAAAATAGTGAGGTTGTAGGGGGGTGGGGGGGGTAAGGGTTCAGCCCCTGCAGCCCAGTATCCATGATAACTCCCCCCCTCCAGTTCGGGAGACCCGGCTAGATCCACACACGGGTTGGCCTGGGGATGTCCGAGGAGTTTATGCCACTTCAGTCCGCCGGGAAAGTCTGTCAGCATTCCCCTTGATCTTTCCCGGTCTGTACTGGATGTCAAAGTTAAATGGCTGCAGGGCTAGGCTCCACCTCAACAGTCTTCCGTTGTCCCCGGAAACCCGGTTGAGCCATACTAGGGGGTTGTGGTCAGTAAGGATGGTGAAGGGTCTCCCATATAGGTAAGGCTGCAACTTCTTCAAAGCCCATACCAGCGCCAGACACTCCTTTTCCGCCTGGCTTAGTATGGCCCCAGAAAAATGTTTGGCTGGGTTAGGAGCGGCCAGTACTGGGGCAGAGATTAAGGCAGATTTAAGACTCTGGAAGTCTTTTTCACACTCAGGGGACCACAGGACCTGTCAGGGAAGTCGTTTACGGGTCAGGTCAGTCAGGGGTTTGGCGAGGGTGCTTTAATTAGGGACGAATCTCTGGAAGTAGCCTGCAGTACCCAGAAAGGCAAGGACTTGGGTTTTGGTCCTGGGGTGGGCCAGTTAGCCACTGCCTCGACTTTGGCCGGCTCGGGTCACTGCTTACTGCAGCCGACTCGGTGGCCTAAGTACTGAACTTCCGAGCTCCCAATGGTACACTTATCTGGCTTCAAGGTTAGGCCGGTGGCTCGAAGACGATCTAAGACGATGCGAACCATATGGTCCTCCCAGGTCTCGCTATAGATGTCGATGTCATCCAGGTATGCACAGGCATAGTCCTGGAGGCCATCCAAGAGGCGGTCTACCATTCTTTGGAAAGTGGCTGGGGCGTTCTTCATTCCAAACGTCATTACTTTAAACTGGTATAAGCCGAAGGGAGTGATGAAGGAAGACTTGGGGACGGACTCAGGGTCGAGGGTGATTTGCCAATAACCCTTGCATAGGTCGAGAGTGGTCAGGAAATGGCCTCGGGCAATTCGATCTAACAGGTCATCTACTCGGGGCATGGGATAGGCGTCAGTGGTGGTTCTGTTGTTGAGTCTATGGTAGTCAACGCAGAACCGGGTAGTTCCGTCCTTTTTGGGTACTAACACTACCGGAGAGACCCAGGGACTGTTGGACGGTTCAATGACACCGAGGTCCAACATTCCCCGGAGCTCCCAGTGCATACTATTCCTGACAGCCTCTGGGACCCTGTAGGCAGCCTGTCACAGGGGGGTCTGTCCCGGGGTCTCCATCTGGTGGATGGCTGTGGTGGTAAACCCAGGGACAGTAGAGAACATGTCACTTCTTTGTTCCAAGAGTCGCCGGACCTGCCTTTTCTGTCTGGGCTCTAACCTATTATCTAGAGATATGTCATCCACCCCCTGGGGGTTGTCAGTAGGTCAAGGAAGCTCCGGCATTGGAAGACATTCAGAGTCCTCCACTGCCGGCGCACAGATAGCGGCCACATCTCTGGGTCTCTCTATGTATGCCTTTAACATGTTCACATGAAAGATCCGATGGATCCTTTCATCTGAACACTTCGCTACCAGGTATGTGGTGTTGTTCAGTTGTTCCACAACCCGGTAAAGTCCTTGCCAAGAGGCCTGTAGCTTGTCGGTTTTGACAGGATTAAGAGCAAGGACCTTCTGTCCCACGATCAGGGTAAGGGTACAGGCATTGCGATCGTACCATCGCTTCTGCCTGTGCTGAGAGGCTTGAAGGTTCTCGCGTACCTGAGCAGCCAGGTCCTTCAGCCAGTCTCTGAGCTGGAGTACATACTCCACACCAGAGTGCTCCCCCCCCCCCCCGGTGGCTCCCTCCCAGTGGGCTTGTACCAAATCTAGTGGGCCCCTAACCTTTTGACCATATAGAAGTTCAAAGGGGGAAAACCCGGTGGATTCCTGAGGCACCTCTCGATATGCAAAGAGGAGGTGCGGCAGGAATCTCTCCCAATCCTTGTGAGTGGCCGTGAACGTCCAAAGCCGTTGCTTTAGGGTCCCATTAAACCTCTCACACAGCCCAATCGTCTGGGGATAGGGGCACTGTGCAGGGGTTTAATCCCGCACAACTCCCAGAGTTGTTGAGTGATTTCCGCAGTGAACTGCGTTCCCTGATCGGAAACCACTTCCCGAGGGAAGCCTACCCTGGTGAATATCTGGAGCATCGCATCTGCTATGGTCTCCGCCTTGATATTGGCCAAGGGGATTGCCTCGGGGTATCGGGTGGCATAGTCCACCATTGTAAGGATGTATTTCTTCCCTGAGGGGCTGGGCCGAGCTAATGGCCCCACAATGTCTACTGCCACTCAGCTAAAGGGTTCCCCAATAATGGGCAGGGGATGGAGGGGAGCTTTCGTATGGTCACCTGTCTTTCCTACCTTCTGGCAAACCTCAGAGGATTTACAGTATTCCTTAATATAGGCTGTAATGCCTGGCCAGAAGAAGGTTTGAGTCAAGCGGTGGTGGGTTCTTTGCTTTCCCAAGTGGCCGGCTAAGGGGATGTGATGCCCTATGTTCAGTAGGTTGGCCCGAAACTTCTTCAGTACGACCAGCTGGCGTTTGGGCATCGGTCCTTTTCTCCTCTTGGAGATCTGGTACAGGAGCTCTCCCTCCCACTGGAACCGTTCGTCTCCGGGGCCCTGGGCATCAGTGCCTACTCGGTCTCGGTAAGGGGCTAGGGTTGGATCGCTCAATGTTTCTTTGGCGAAGTCAGAGGGGGTCGCCCAGGAGGGGGTTTCAGTAAGTTTGGGGTTAGTGGGGATGGGCAGTCAGGGAAAGTCGGGGTGGTAGGTCTTACCTGGGTCCCCAGAGTTGGTAAGGTGGCTTGGCATCTGGCCTGCTGGTGGGTAGTCACTGTGGAGGTATCCGGTGAGGCATCCCCCACAAAGGTGGACACAAGGTGACCGAGGTCGTTTCCCAACAGGACCTCGGCAGGCGTGTGGTGCATAACCCACACTTCTACATTGCGGGAGTCAGTTTTCCAGTCCAAATGGACCCAGGCTGTAGGAATCCTGAGGACCTCACCTCCCACTACCCCCACAGCAAGGGTGCACCCAGTGCAGCCTGAGGGGGGAACGAGGTGAGGTTGGATCAAAGAAACGGTCGCCCCCATATCTCTCATTCCTTGAGCCACCTGCCCGTTGACCCAGACAACTTGCCGGTATTGTTGTCGGTTGTCTTGGTCCATTGAGCTGACATGATGCAAGACACCCACTTCTTCTCCTGTCCACTCAGCATAGGGGTCGGAGCTCGCTGTATGGGCACAGTGGGCAGCAGCCTGATAGGTGCGGGCTTGAGGAGACCCCCACGAGGTTGAGGCAGGGTTCCATGGTAACTGGGCTGGGGGGTTTCGTTGTTTGGCTGGGCAGTTCCATATAACATGTCCGGGGTGTCCACACCCATAACACCCCCGGGAATTGCTGCTCCCGGCTGGGTAAACAGGGGGCGGCCACAAGACCGTTGGGGATCAAGCTGGGGCTGGAGCGGAGCAAGTTGCTGGATGGGAGTCTGTGGCCGCCTGGTGCCGGGCATCCACATACTGATCAGCCAGGACGGCGGCTTTGTCAGCTGTTCTGGGTCCCTTGTCTTTTACCCAGTCCCTTATCTCTGCTGGGGTTTGGTTGTAGAACTGCTCCAGGAGGATGAGTTGAACAGCTTCGTCTAGGGTGGTGATGTGGCACCCAGTAACACAGGAATTCAAGGATCTAGCTAAGCAGTGGGCAAACTCGGTATACGGCTGCTCCTCTTGTCTTTGTAGTCCCCTGAATTTTAGCCGGTGAGCCTCCGGGGTGAGTCCATACCGAGCAAGGATGAATAAAATATTGTGATATTTTTATTTTTCTAAACCTAGAGTGCTATTAGTGTATTCTATTCTGGATGTGGTTCTTTACCACTCCCACAAACCATGGCAGCCATTTATACCTGTAAGAATATAAAATTCTTTTATAAATAATGTATTTATCGGTTAAAACTAAAAATGTTTGTAGGTTTAGGGGTTCATAGGTAGTTTATGGGTGTTAGTGTACTTTGTAGCACGGTAGTTAAGAGCTTTATGTTCCCGCGTTAGCCCATAAGCTCTTAACTACTGACTTTTTTGACGGTAGGAATCTTGTCGGTAGAAGCTCTACAGCTCACTTCTTAGAAGACTCGTAATACCAGCATTAGGCAAATCCCATAGAAAAGATAGGATACGCAATTGACGTAAGGGGATCTGCGGTAGCCTCGAGTCGCGGAAAGAAAGTGAGCGGTAGACCCTTTCCTGCTTGACTCTAAATACCAGCGGGCGTTAAAAAGCAGCGTTTGGGGTGAATTTGGGCTCGACTTCCATTTGAGGGAGGAGCAAGCAAGGTGCTGCACGCCGGGCTGCTCCCGCTTCTAGCTTGGACTAGCTACTCTCACCTTCAGGTATCCCTTGGCCAGGAGACCCATTACCGGCTTGGGAATTGGATCCCCTGATCCATGAAGTGGAAGTCTGACATAGATATCTACCAGCTTCACGGCTGAAGCAAGCTGCCACAAAGTAGCTTAAATATACAGTGCTTTGCTTAATTTAAAATGTAGCAGTGACTACCTAAACTGTTACAATATACAGCTGACTTTCTCCCAGCGTATGCAGAAATATCATACCCTGTGACTGTTTCTTCTCGAGTATACATACCGCCTTGAAAACGGTAAAAGGACGATCTGTCGCAGGAGAAGCCAGCAGGTGCGGGTTTACCTATTACACTCCCGACCCCCTAGCGATATACCTGGAGTGCACAATTAAAATGGTCTAATGTGTGAAGTTTGTGGTCTTCTCCGACAATTAAAAGCGAATCCACCTTTGAGTTACACTGCTTGGAGAGAAGGTACCTCCCGAGTAAAGATATGATCAGGTTGATTGACAACCCCCTGCTGGCTGCCGATTGGCCACGAGTCTGCAGGGGGCGGCGTTGCCCCAGCTGCTTGTGCAATGCTGAATACGGAGAGCGTATTGCTCTCCACATTCAGCGATATCTGTCGGACCTGATCCACACCGTCGAATCAGGTCCGACAGACATTTGATAAATAGACCTCAAAGGGTTAAAATTGCATGTTTTATTTGAATCATGAAGGGAAAAAATGTAGGTTTTATGTTCCTTTAACTCAGAAAGATCTTCATGGAGCATATGTGTGGCCTTATCTGAGTGTTACTGGCTAGTTCTAGTCAGTAGGTGCCAAACTTTCCTGACTAATCTTACTGAATCTAGCCCAGAGCCTAAAGCTATATTTGTGCAGCTAATGTTTGGAAGCCTGACCTGAATCTTGTTAACAGCCTTTATTTAGATTTTTTTTTTAATTAGAAGTGCTCTCTGTAGACTTTGTCTGATTCTCTCTTTTAATAGAAATGCAAATGATCTTTTCAAAGCTTTTTGGGACATAGAAAGCACAGAAAATGTGTCCTAAGCAAAGGGTCATCATACCTCCCCTTTAAGGGAAAATTCTGCATAAAACAGAGCTGTTTTAGGACTGAATGTTCTCACTGATACACTTAATGGGAAGTAAACTATAAAAAAATGTATCAGTGCATTTGGATTATTGCAATGATAAGTTGTTGTTTTTATGGGGGAAGGAGGTAGGGTTGCCGATTATTCTAAAAAAAAAAAAAAATACTGGACGACCAGCAGGTGATCAGAAAAAAAGATATGGGTGTCATGGTCAAATGTCAGATTAGACCCCATTGTCAACAGCCTCTGTGCAATTATATTACCATATCCAATTTCTGATCAAACATAAAGCCATGTAGCACATCATCCATGTGCAATAACCAGATTCAGATCAGTCTCCATTTGTTATAGAACCACTAAATACAGTACACTTGCATAGTGCATAATAAAAAGACAATGCAATAACACTTACTCTGGATTTCAAATAAGCAGTAGATTTTTTTCTGACAAATTTCCTTTTCCCCATTTGCTGGTTCCCTGTATCATGTGACAGCCATCAGCCAATTACAGACTATTATATGTATATCCTGTGAACTTGTGCACATGCTCAGTAGAGGTTGGTGCCTCAGAAAGTTTGTTTATAAAAAGAATGTGCAAAATTTGATAACAGAAGTAAATTCCAAAGTCTCTGAAAACTACATGCTGTACCTCATTCATGAATGTTTAATTTTGACTTTAGTGTTCCTTTAATTGTCCATAATTTTCTAAAAATTTTTTTTGGACAGCCAGTTGAAATACTGAAACCTGGTGGCAAATTGGCATTAAAAAGTGACTCCAGTGGGTGTTCATGATTAGATCAAAATTCCTGGTTGGTGCCTCAGAAAGTGTGCATATTAAAATACTTTTTTTTTTTATATAATGGAGGTAAATTGCACTCTGTAGATGAATCATGGAAGTTTAATTCTGGCTTTCATGTCCTTTTAAATTAGTGTTGCCAACCTGCCCATATCCAAAGAGTAGGAACTCTGGAAACATGGTCGCATGCAAGGCGTGGTTGGATAAGATGGAGGCAGAGGGTGGAGTAGGGTGAGGGAGTGAGACATTGAGGCATATTTAACAAATGTCTGTCGGACCTGATCCAACAGTGCGGATCAGGTCTGACAGACATTGCTGAATATGCTCTCCGTATTCAGCATTGCACCAGCAGCTCACAAGAGCTGCTGGTGCAACGCCGCCCCCTGCAGACTCACGGCCAATCAGCCTCCAGCAGGGGGGTGTCAATCAACCCGATCGTACTCGGTCAGGTTGAATTCCGGTGATTCCTGTCCGCATCATCAGAGCAGATGGACAGGGTTATGGAGCAGTGGTCTTTAGACCACTGCTTCATAACTGGTGTTTCTGGCGAGCCTGTAGGCTCGCCAGAAACACGGGGCCTCAAGCTCCATTCGAAACTTGATAGATAGGCCTCCGTGTCTGAAGCAGTGTGTAGAGGAGGCCAGAAACGAAGAATTACTGTCTATGTGAGACTCTGGGGCAGCAATGCAGTAGTGGCCTTGTTGGCAGCAGCAGTGCTGCATGACTTTGGTGGAGGTAGGGGCCTGGTGGTGTGAGCGCACTTAACTGACCTTTGGAGCATGGAGGAGGGTGTGCAGCAGGCCAAGCACCGTTTTAAATACGGACAGTGTATGACTTTGGGATAGGAGTAGACAGTGGCGGTGGACCGAGGTCTGGACATGTGAGAGGACTGTTCTTGTGAATCAGAATGTGCTGTCACACTGTGGATTTTTAACTGGGATTTTATTTTATACACAATCGTCACTGAGTGGGTTTGGGACTACTCTGGACTTGGGTTATGTTGTCATGTGGGGACTGGGGAATCACTTGACTTCAGATGTTTAGTGTTAATTGAATAATTAGTGTGTTGACAATGGACACTGTATTGAGCTGAATGTTCTGGATTGGATATAGACACAGTCATACAGTACTAGACTAGACTAGCACTACTAGTGGACACTGGACACAGATTTTTTTTTTTAATTGAGAAGAATGGAGAACTTACTGTTCAGTCAGACTAGAATAAATAGAAGTTATTTTGAAGCTTGACTGTTTTCTGAAAAAATGCAGATTGCTTATTAACCCTTTGACACCTTTAGGACGTTCCATGCAGTCCTAACAATGCTGGGCTTTATCGCCATTAGGACGGCATGGAATGTTCTACCATATACTGAGTCCTGTATCTTCCCCCTTTTGACGTAGGCAAGGATCGGCCTGGTGGGCGTGCCTAGCAGCGTAGGTAGTCCCCCGTTATCCGATCTGGCCTTGAAATCACAAGATCGCATTGAAAATCATGTGATTTCATTTTTACTAATCATGTTTACATCTGAATTTTGTTCCAATGTGATCACTATTGTACCGGAAGAAAGGGGTTACCATTACTTTTGCAGATTGCATGATGTCTGCCTGGCTACAAGTTAACATAGATCATGACATGGATTGACTGCAGTCTGCATTTGCAAATTGAATTACTTAATGGTTTAACATTATTGAAACTCGTTATGGAGCCTGCCAGCCATGAATATTATAACTTATGCAGACAATGCAACCATCATGCAATCTGCAAAACTAATTAATATGTTTATAATAACTTGTGTAATCAGTAGTTTTGCAGATTGAATAATGCATACGTTATTATAACAATATCATATTGGCTACAATTTGTTATAAACATTAATTTGCGAAGGCAAGCAGCCTAAGTTTTCGTTTACAAGTGGAGCGCTAAATATCGCTTATGGACAAACAATATTAACGCTCCACTGAGTAATACCAGCACACGCTAATGTGCGCTGGTATTACAAGTAAAGCGCAATTGTTTGCATTGCTAGGATGCATTGCGCTCATGAAAGTGCTCTTTGATAGGCTCCAATAGGTGCCTCGTTCTGATGCCAACAGACGGGATGATTGATACCCCCCCTGCTAGCTGCTGATTGGCCGGCAGTGAGCAGGGGCAGCATTGCACAAGCATATGTTGTCAGCATTTAGCGAGGTCGAGCGGATCCGCTACAGCTTGTAATGGCTGGTTATTTATCGCCCTTTTGCGGGCGCGTGATCATTTAACGCTCTACTTATAATCTAGCCCTTTAGGTGAATGCTTTTAAATATTTTGCAGTGCACTTTTGTAGGTAGAAGAGGGTCACCCCGTATGTAAAACTGCACAATTTATTCTTAAGTGTAGTCAAACTTGAACATGTTGTAAAGATTGTAGCACAGTGGGACTGATGCAGTCACTAAAGGGACATGAAACCCAATTTTTGTTTTCATGATTCAAATAGAGCATAGATTTGTAAACAACTTTTTAATTTACTTCTATTATCAAATTTGCTTTGTTCTCTTTATGTGCTTTGTTGCAATACCGAGGTAGGCTCAGGAATAGTAATGCATTACTGTGAGCTAGCTGCTAATTGGTGGCTATATATATATATATATATATATATATATATATATATATATATATATATATATATAAAAATATCTTGTCATGGGCATATAGGTCCCAGTAGTACATTGCTCCTTTGGAGCTAACTTTAACTATGTGTTTTGCTGACAATAGTGCAATAATTCAGATACTGTTTGTAGAATATACTGATATTGCTATATTTAAAGGGGCAGTCAAGTCCAAATAAACCTTTCATGATTTAAATAGCGAATGTAATTTTAAACAACTTTGCAATTTACTTTTATCACCAATTTTGCTTTGTTCCCTTGGTATTCTTAGTTGAAAGCTAATTCTAGGAGGTTCATATGCTAATTTCTTAGACCTCGAAGACTGCCTCTAATCTGAATGCATTTTGACCACTAGAGGACATTAGTTCATGTGTTTCATATAGATAAAATTGAGTTCATGCACGTGAAGTTACCCTGGCGTGAGCAGTGATTGGCTAAAATGCAAGTCTGTCAAAAGAACTGAAATAAGGGGACAGTTTGCAGAGGCTTAGATAAAAGGTAATCACAGAGGTAAAATGTGTATTATTATAACTGTGTTGGTTATGCAAAACTGGGGAATGGGTAATAAAGGGATTATCTATCTTTTTAAACAATAAAAATTCTTGTGTTGACTGTCCCTTTAATGAACTGCACCTGCACCCAATCTATGGGTTTTTTTTTAGCTACTATGGCCTATTTAGGGCTTGGATTACAAGTTGGGTGCTAATTATTGCTAAATATTGTGTAGCCACAAATGAGCAAATTTGCCTGTCTGTGGGCGCGCGATAAATAACCAGCCATTACAAGTGGCTGGTTATTGCTACCGGGAGCTTGCGGTAGCAATTAGCACTCAGAAAATTATCCAGAGATCAGATCTATGGTTAATTTTCTAAAAGTGTCTCAAATGTCCCCAAAATAAGGGTCTTTTATATTTTTTATAAAAAAAGTAGCACTAGGCAGGGTTAAAAGTGGCAGGTGTGAGGTGTTAGAAAATGTCTCAAGGCATGAGGACGAGGCTCCCATTGGAGCCTATTGAAGCACACTCTCGTGAGGGCTATGCTTCCCAGCAATGTGAACGCGAGCTTGCATTCGCATTGCACTCAAATTGTAAACATTAGCCTGCACTGGTATTGTTTGCGCTCCACTTGTAATCTTGCCCTTAAATGTTTGGAACTCTAGAATTGCAAATCTGTTTCAAATTGATTGCCTTTAAACCTTAAACTATTGAATAAAGCATATTTTATTAACTAATATACGCCTAGATTTAGAGTTTTGCGGTAGCCGTCAAAACCAGCGTTTTTACCGCCCGCTGGCATTTGGAGTCAGTCATTAAAGGGTCTAGCGCTCACTTTGGAGCCGCAACTTTTCCATACCGCAGATCCCCCTATGCCATTTGCGTATCCTATCTTTTCAATGGGATCTTTCTAACGCTGGTATTTAGAGTCTTGGCTGAAGTGAGCGTTAGAAATCTAACGACAAAACTCCAGCCGCAGAAAAAAAACAGGAGTTAAGAGCTTTCTGGGCTAACGCCGGTTCTTAAAGCTCTTAACTACGGTGCTCTAAAGTACACTAACACCCATAAACTACCTATGCACCCCTAAACCCACATCGCCGCCACTATAATAAATTTGTTTAACCCCTAATCTGCCGACCGCACACCGCCGCCACCTACGTTATACTTATGTACCCCTAATCTGCTGCCCCTAACACCGCCGACCCCTACATAATATTTATTAACCCCTAATCTGCCCCCCTCAACGTCGCCGACACCTACCTACACTTATTAACCCCTAATCTGCTGACCGGACCTCGCCGCTACTATAATAAAGTTATTAACCCCTAATCCGCCTCACTCCCGCCTCAATAACCCTATAATAAATAGTATTAACCCCTAATCTGCCCTCCCTAACCTCACCGACACCTAACTTCAAGTATTAACCCCTAATCTGCCGACTGGACCTCACCGCTACTATAATAAATGTATTAACCCCTAAAGCTAAGTCTAACCTTAACACTAACACCCCCCTAAGTTAAATATAATTTAAATCTAACGAAATAAATTAACTCTTAAATAAACTATTCCTATTTAAAGCTAAATACTTACCTGTAAAATAAACCCTAATATAGCTACAATATAAATTATAATTATATTCTAGCTATTTTAGGATTAATATTTATTTTACAGGCAACTTTGTAATTATTTTAACCAGGTACAATAGCTATTAAATAGTTAATAACTATTTAATAGCTACCTAGTTAAAATAATTACAAAATTACCTGGAAAATAAATCCTAACCTAAGTTACAATTAAACCTAACACTACACTATCAATAAATTAATTAAATAAAATACCTACAATTATCTACAATTAAATCTAACACTACACTATCAATAAATTAATTAAATACAAATACCTACAAATAAATACAATTAAATAAACTAACTAAAGTACAAAAAATAAAAAAGAACTAAGTTACAAAAAATAAAAAAATATTTACAAACATTAGAAAAATATTACAACAATTTTAAGCTAATTACACCTACTCTAAGCCCTCTAATAAAATAACAAAGACCCCCAAAATAAAAAAATGTCCTACCCTATTCTAAAATAAAAATAGAAAAGCTCTTTTACCTTACCAGCCCTTAAAAGGGCCCTTTGCGGGGCATGCCCCAAATATTTCAGCTCTTTTGCCTGTAAAAAAAACATACAATACCCCCCCCCAACATTACAACCCACCACCCACATACCCCTAATCTAACCCAAACCCCCCTTAAATAAACCTAACACTAAGCCCCTGAAGATCTCCCTACCTTGTCTTCACCACACCGGGTTCACCAATCGATCCAGAAGAGCCTCCGAAGTCTTCATCCAAGCCCAAGCGGGGGCTGAAGAGTGACGTCCATCCTCCGGCTGAAGTCTTGATCCAAGCGGCGGCTGAAGAACTCCATCTTTGGGCAGAAGTCTTCATCCTATCCGGGCAGAAGAGTAGATCCGGACCGGCAAACATCTTCATCCAAGCCGCATCTTCTATGTTCTTCCATCCGATGACGACCGGCTCCATCTTGAAGACCTCCAGCGCGTATCCATCCTCTTCTTCCGACGTCCTAAAACAGAATGAAGGTTCCTTTAAGGGACGTCATCCAAGATGGCGTACCTCGAATTCCGATTGGCTGATAGGATTCTATCAGCCAATCGGAATTAAGGTAGGAAAAATCTGATTCAAGTTCAATCAGATTGGCTGATCCAATCAGCCAATCAGATTGAGCTCGCATTCTATTGGCTGTTCCGATCAGCCAACAGAATGCGAGCTCAATCTGATTGGTATTGTTCGCTAAAGCGTAATCATAGTTGAGCTCAGGAGCGTGCACGTGTCTTTAGCCATCTGGCAGGAGTCTGTGCAACAATGTTTATAGCAATGTTATACATAGCTACATACATAGCTGCCAAATAATGCTACAGACACTAGTAGAGCTTGCAACTATGAATAACATTGTTTTAAGCATTTTTGCAAACACTTTGCTGATGGCTAAGGACACGTGTACACTTTTAAGCTCACCTAGGATTACTCTTTAACAAAGGATACCAGGAGAACTAAGCAAAATTGATATTATAAGTAAATTGAAAAGTTGCTTAAAATTGCATGTTCTATCTGAATCGTGAAAGTTTAATTTTGACTTTACTGTCTCTTTAACTAACCTACCCAAGTGAGTAGCAGCATGTGAATTAATTCTGACTTTGGTTTGTTCACAGCTTCTATGTATTCAGAGCTGCAGAGGGAGCCATCTGATTTTGGAAGCATTTTGTCCCAGCCTGACTATCTTGAAGGAAACACTGAACTTATTCAGCCCAAGAAACTCCTTAACCCCGTAAAGGCATCCAGAAGTCACCAGGAGCTCCACAGAGAATTACTCATGAACCACAGAAGGTTGGTGTTTTGTATACTTGTGGGTACAATGGGCGCCATGTACTAAGCGGCGGGTGGACAGCTTCTTAGCTCGCGAAGCTGTCCGCCAGCCTTCGCTACACACGGGCAGCGGATCTGTTGATCCGCTTGCCCGTATGTATCATTACACACTAATCGGAGTGTGTAAGGCCCGCCCCTTCAATCGCGCGACCAATCACGAGACTGAAGGGGCTGTCAATCACCAAGAGCGAGCGTGATTTTGCTTTGCCACCTAAGAGGTGGCGTAGGGTGTAGGAAGCAGCGGTCTAATGACCGCTGCTTCTTACATTGCGAGAAGAAGGCTCGCATATGCGAACCTGCCCCGCAAAGGCTCCGGAGCAGCTTTCGCTGCTTCGTACATGGAGCCCAATGTGCCTTTATCTTCCTTTCACTAATCCAGTTACAGAACATTTTTATTGCAAAGAGAAATACATGTCAACACTGATGTGTATGCAGCAGACCTTTTCATTTCTTTTGTCACAAATACAAATCGGATTTAACTAAATAAATATCCAAATCAATGTACAAACAAACTTAAAGAAAATCTAAAAATACTAATGAAAATCATCAATATTCATTCATCCTCTTAATTTTTAAAAGGGTTAATACTTACCTTAACGCACTCGTGCTAAACCGATACTCTTCTTGCCAAATCACTGGCAGCGATACCAGGATGCTTTTTGCGCTCGGCTCCCCGGACCTGTACTCAAGTTAGTGCAGGTCCTGATAACCGAGTGTGTTTTCCGGAATATTCAGAATGAAATTTTCATCCGAAATGCAAGCAGTTGTATGGCAGCTAACACAGCTGCACTACTGTGTTTATGATTTATGGGGGAGGAGCCTACAGCAGTTATGCATAGTATACCATCAGTATATTGTTAGCTGGTTACATATCATCAGCCTCCTGTTAACTTAATCCTATGAAATGTATATTCTGCTGAGCATAGACACTATTGGTCTCTTGGAAGGTGAATTGTTATCAGGACGTTGTATGATACTAAAAAGTTAGGTCCTCAAAAAAGAGATCTGTTAAAGGGCCAACAAAGTTAAAATTAAATTTTCATGATTCAGATAAATTGCGCTAATTAAACAAACTTTCCGATATACTTCATTATCAAATGTGCAATTTTTTTTAAGCACAATCTCCAACTCCTACTGAGCATGTGCAAGAGTGCACAATATATATGTATTTTGAGATTCGCTGCTGGTTGTCACATGATACAGGTGGAAGAAAATGGAATACCTATGACATTTGCCAGAAAATATTCTGCTTCTCATTTCAATTTGAAACCAAGTGCCGTTGCATAGTCATTTTTATTGTGTGTTTGTCAATTATTCAATTCTACTGTAATTTGTGGTCTTTTAAAGGATCATTGTATTCTCCATTGCTCTTTGTTGCATGTAAAGGAAGGCAATTTAAAAAAAAACCCATTGCAACTTTTTGTAAAATGGATGTTACTATTCTGAGAAAACAAAATAATGAGATTTGCTGTTTGTTTGTGGGGTATTTTACTAAGAATCAATAAAAAAGTTGAAGTTCTGCTTATCAGCCAATGAGCAATAAGTTCTTAAAGTAAATCTGTGAGTACAACTGGGCCTTATGTTCATCTATAGTGATGTAACGAACATAAAAAAAAGGTGAACGCGAACTTCCGCAAAAGTTCGCGAACGGGCGAACCGGGCGAACCGCCATAGACTTCAATAGGCACACGAATTTTAAATCCCACAGGGACTCTTTCTGGCCACAATAGTGATGGAAAAGTTGTTTCAAGGGCACTAACACCTGGACTGTGGCATGCCGGAGGGGGATCCATGGCAAAACTCGCATGGAAAATTACATATGCAGAGTCTGGTTTTAAGCCATAAAGGGCATAAATCACCTAACATTATAAAATATGAGGAAAAAATGGAAAATAACACACTTTTTCTAACTTTGACCCCCAAAATCTGTTACACATCTACAACCACCAAAAAACAACCATGCTAAATAGTTTCTAAATTTTGTCCTGAGTTTAGAAATACCCAATGTCTGCATGTTCTTTGCTTTTTTTGCAAGTTATAGGGAAATAAATACAAGTAGCACTTTGCTATTTCCAAACCACTTTTTTCAAAATTAGCGCTAGTTACATTGGGACACTGATATCTGTCAGGAATACCTGAATATCCCTTGACATGTATATATATTTTTTTAGAAGACATCCCAAAGTATTGATCTAGGCCCATTTTGGTATATTTCATTCCACCATTTCACCGCCAAATGCGATCAAATAAAAAAAAATTGTTCACTTTTTCACAATCTTTAGGTTTCTCACAGAAATTATTTACAAACAACTTATGCAATTATGGCATAAATGCTTGTAAATGCTTCTCTGGGATCCCCTTTGTTCAGAAATAGCACACTTATATGGCTTTGGCGTTGCTTTTTGGAAATTAGAAGACTGCTAAATGCCACTGCGCACCACACATGTTTTATGCCCAGCAGTGAAGAGGTTAATTAGGGAGCATGTAGGGAGCTTGTAGAGTTAATTTTAGCTTAAGTGTAGTGTAGTAGACAACCCAAAGTATTGATCTAGGCCCATTTTGGTATATTTAATGCCACCATTTCATCGCCAAATGCGATCAAATTTAAAAAAAACTTAAATTGTTTCGCAATTTTAGGTTTCTCACTGAAATTATTTACAAACAGCTTGTGCAATTATGGCACAAATGGTTGTAAATGCTTCTCTGGGATCCCCTTTGTTCAGAAATAGCAGACATATATGACTTTGGCATTGCTTTCTGGTAATTAGAAGGCCGCTAAATGCTGCTGCGCATCACACGTGTATTATGGCTAGCAGTGAAGGGGTTAATTAGGTAGTTTGTAGGGAGCTTGCAGCCTTAATTTTAGCTTTAGTGTAGAGATCAGCCTCCCACCTGACACATCAGACCCCCTGATCCCTCCCAAACAGCTCCCTTCCCTCCCCCACCCCACAATTGTCCCCGCCATCTTAAGTACTGGCAGAAAGTCTGCCAGTACTAAAATAAAAGGTTTTTAATTTTTTTCAAATATTTTTAGCATATTTACATATGCTGTGGTGTAGCATCCCCCCTTAGCCCCCAACCTCCCTGATCCCCCCAAAGCAGCTCTCTAACCCTCCCCATCTGCCTTATTGGTGGCCATCTTGGGTACTGGCAGCTGTCTGCTATTATTTCACAGTCAAAAAAGTGTTGTTTTTTTTTTTAAATGTACACTACTGTTACACCGGATATGAGTGGTGGCACTGGGCAAGTGGGCACAATATATGCTGTGAGCCTGAAACACACGCTGGCAGGCAGGCAACTGCAATTAGATTACACAGGGAAAAAAAAAAAAGCAGACTGATGTTCTAGCCCTAAAAAGTGCTTTTTGGGGTGCTGTCCTTACAGCAGAGATCAGATGAGTCCTTCAGGACTGTAGTGGACACTGAATACACTAGCCTAGCTATCGATTTCCCTATTAAATCATCAGCAGCTACACTGTCCCTCCTCTCACTAAGAATGCAGCTTCCAAATGAATCTAAAATGGATGCTGTCCAAGAGGTGGGAGGGTCTGGGAGGGAGGGTCTGCTGCTGATTGGATGGAATGTGTCTGCTGACTGTGAGGTAAAGGGTCAAAGTTTACTCAATGATGACGAATAGGGGGCCGACCAAACATGGCATATGTTAGCCCGCCGCGACAAACGCGAACAAGCTATGTTCGCCGGGAACTATTCGCCGGCGAACTATTCGCGACATCTATTATGGTTAGATTTAGAGTTTTGTCGGTAACGACCCGCGTAGCTAACACTGGCTTTTTTCTGGCCGCACCTTTAAATTAACTCTGGTATTGAGAGTCCACAGAATGGCTGCGTTAGGCTCCAAAAAAGGAGCGTAGAGCATATTTAACGCAACTGCAACTCTCGATACCAGAGTTGCTTACGGACGCGGCCAGCCTCAAAAACGTGCTCGTGCACGATTCCCCCATAGGAAACAATGGGGCTGTTTGAGCTGAAAAAAAACCTAACACCTGCAAAAAAGCCGCGTTCAGCTCCTAACGCAGCCCCATTGTTTCCTATGGGGAAACACTTCCTACGTCTGCACCTAACACTCTAACATGTACCCCGAGTCTAAACACCCCTAACCTTACACTTATTAACCCCTATTCTGCCGCCCCCGCTATCGCTGACCCCTGCATATTATTATTAACCCCTAATCTGCCGCTCCGTAAACCGTCGCTACTTACATTATCCCTATGTACCCCTAATCTGCTGCCCCTAACACTGCCGACCCCTATATTATATTTATTAACCCCTAATCTGCCCCCCCACAACGTTGCCTCCACCTGCCTACACTTATTAACCCCTAATCTGCCGACTGCACCGCACCGCTATTATTATAAAGTTATTAACCCCTAATCCGCCTCACTAACCCTATAATAAATAGTATTAACCCTTAATCTGCCCTCCCTAACATCGCCGACACCTAACTTCAATTATTAACCCCTAATCTGCCGACTGGAGCTCACCGCTATTCTAATAAATGTATTAACCCCTAAAGCTAAGTCTAACCCTAACACTAACACCCCCCTAAATTAAATATAATTTTAATCTAACGAAATAAATTAACTCTTATTAAATAAATTATTCCTATTTAAAGCTAAATACTTACCTGTAAAATAAATCCTAATATAGCTACAATATAAATTATAATTATATTATAGCTATTTTAAGATTTATATTTATTTTACAGGTAACTTTGTATTTATTTTAACCAGGTACAATAGCTATTAAATAGTTAAGAACTATTTAATAGCTACCTAGTTAAAATAATTACAAAATTACCTGTAAAATAAATCCTAACCTAAGTTACAATTAAACCTAACACTACACTATCAATAAATAAATTAAATAAAATACCTACAATTACCTACAATTAAACCTAACACTACACTATCAATAAATTAATTAAATACAATACCTACAAATAACTACAATGAAATAAACTAACTAAAGTACAAAAAATAAAAAAGAACTAAGTTACAAAAAATAAAAAAATATTTACAAACATAAGAAAAATATTACAACAATTTTAAACTAATTACACCTACTCTAAGCCCCTAATAAAATAACAAAGCTCCCCAAAATAAAAAAATGCCCTACCCTATTCTAAATTACTAAAGTTCAAAGCTCTTTTACCTTACCAGCCCTGAACAGGGCCCTTTGCGGGGCATGCCCCAAGAAGTTCAGCTCTTTTGCCTGTAAAAAAAAACATACAATACCCCCCCCAACATTACAACCCACCACCCACATACCCCTAATCTAACCCAAACCCCCCTTAAATAAACCTAACACTAAGCCCCTGAAGATCTTCCTACCTTATCTTCACCATACCAGGTTCACCGATCGATCCAGAAGAGCTCCTCCGATGTCCTGATCCAAGCCCAAGCGGGGGGCTGAAGAGGTCCATGATCCGGATGAAGTCTTCTATCAACGGCATCTTCAATCTTCTTTCTTCGGGAGTCATCATCTTCCATCCGACGCGGAACATCCTCTTCTCCCGACGCCTACTAGCCGAATGACGGTTCCTTTAAATGACGTCATCCAAGATGGCGTCCCTCGAATTCCGATTGGCTGATAGGATTCTATCAGCCAATCAGAATTAAGGTAGGAATATTCTGATTGGCTGATGGAATCAGCCAATCAGAATCAAGTTCAATCCGATTGGCTGATCCAATCAGCCAATTAGATTGAGCTCGCATTCTATTGGCTGTTCCGATCAGCCAATAGAATGCGAGCTCAATCTGATTGGCTGATTGGATCAGCCAATCGGATTGAACTTGATTCTGATTGGCTGATTCCATCAGCAAATCAGAATATTCCTACATTAATTCCGATTGGCTGATAGAATCCTATCAGCCAATCTGAATTCGAGGGACGCCATCTTGGATGACGTCATTTAAAGGAACCGTCATTTGGCTAGTAGGCATCGGGAGAAGAGGATGTTCCGCATCGGATGGAAGATGATGGCTCCCGAAGAAAGAAGATTGAAGATGCCGTTGATAGAAGACTTCATCCGGATCATGGACCTCTTCAGCTCCCGCTTGGATGAAGACTTCATCCGGATCATGGACCTATTCAGTGCCCGCTTGGATGATGACTTCAGCCGGATCATGGACCTCTTCAGCCCCCCGCTTGGGCTTGGATCAGGACATCGGAGAAGCTCTTCTGGATCGATCGGTGAACCTGGTATGGTGAAGATAAGGTAGGAAGATCTTCAGGGTCTTAGTGTTAGGTTTATTTAAGGGGGGTTTGGGTTAGATTAGGGGTATGTGGGTGGTGGGTTGTAATGTTGGGGGGGGGTATTGTATGGTTTTTTTTACAGGCAAAAGAGCTGAACTTCTTGGGGCATGCCCCGCAAAGGGCCCTGTTCAGGGCTGGTAAGGTAAAAGAGCTTTGAACTTTAGTAATTTAGAATAGGGTAGGGCATTTTTTTATTTTGGGGGGCTTTGTTATTTTATTAGGGGGCTTAGAGTAGGTGTAATTAGTTTAAAATTGTTGTAATATTTTGCTTATGTTTGTAAATATTTTTTTATTTTTTGTAACTTAGTTCTTTTTTATTTTTTGTACTTTAGTTAGTTTATTTCATTGTAGTTATTTGTAGGTATTGTATTTAATTAATTTATTGATAGTGTAGTGTTAGGTTTAATTGTAGGTAATTGTAGGTATTTTATGTAATTAATTTATTGATAGTGTAGTGTTAGGTTTAATTGTAACTTAGGTTAGGATTTATTTTACAGGTAATTTTGTAATTATTTTAACTAGGTAGCTATTAAATAGTTCTTAACTATTTAATAGATATTGTACCTGGTTAAAATAAATACAAAGTTACCTGTAAAATAAATATTAATCCTAAAATAGCTATAATATAATTATAATTTATATTGTAGCTATATTAGGATTTATTTTACAGGTAAGTATTTAGCTTTAAATAGGAATAATTTATTTAATAAGAGTTAATTTATTTAATTAGATAAAAATTATATTTAACTTAGGGGGGTGTTAGTGTTAGGGTTAGACTTAGCTTTAGGGGTTAATACATTTATTAGAATAGCGGTGAGCTCCGGTCGGCAGATTAGGGGTTAATGTTTGAAGTTAGGTGTCGGCGATGTCAGGGAGGGCAGATTAGGGGTTAATACTATTTATTATAGGATTAGTGAGGCGGATTAGGGGTTAATAACTTTATTATAATAGCGGTGCGGTCCGGTTGGCAGATTAGGGGTTAATAAGTGTAGGCAGGTGGAGGCGACGTTGAGTACGGCAGATTAGGGGTTAATAAATATAATATAGGGGTCGGCGGTGTTAGGGGCAGCAGATTAGGGGTACATAGCTATAATGTAGGTGGTGGCGCTTTGCGGTCGGCAGATTAGGGGTTAATTATTGTAGGTAGCTGGCGGCGACGTTGTGGGGGGCAGGTTAGGGGTTAATAAATATAATACAGGGGTCGGCGGTGTTAGGGGCAGCAGATTAGGGGTACATAAGTATAACGTAGGTGGCGGTCGGCAGATTAGGGGTTAAAAAAATTAATAGAGTGGCAGCGATGTGGGGGGAACCTCGGTTTAGGGGTACATAGGTAGTTTATGGGTGTTAGTGTACTTTAGAGCACAGTAGTTAAGAGCTTTATGAACCGGCGTTAGCCCAGAAAGCTCTTAACTACTGACTTTTTTTCTGCGGCTGGAGTTTTGTCATTAGATTTCTAACGCTCACTTCAGACACGACTCTAAATACCGGAGTTAGAAAGATCCCATTGAAAAGATAGGATACGCAAATGACGTAAGGGGATCTGCGGTATGGAAAAGTCGCGGCTGAAAAGTGAGCGTTAGAGCCTTTTTTTAATGACTCCAAATACCGGCGGTAGCCTAAAACCAGCGTTAGGAGCCTCTAACGCTGGTTTTCACTTCTACCGCCAAACTCCAAATCTAGGCCTTAGTCTTTAATCAAAATAAACTGTTTTTAATGCAAAATATTTTCACATGTTTAAATTCTTTTAGCTTATACTGTCCCTTTAACATTAATATAAAAAACATTAATATTGAAGTCCAGTGCTGGATTGGTCCACCGGAATGCCCAGATTAGTCTCTGGCAGGCCAATGGAAAGCCAGCACCACAGGGCTACATCGTGGCCAGAAGCGCAAAATCAGGACACAGAGCGAGCCTTGTGTGTAGCATAGCACATCTATTCAAGGCCTCTCCCCTCCTGGAAGCTTAAAAGTAAAATGGTCGGGGGGGGGGGGGGCACAGGGTTGGCTGGGCTGGGGGAAAGGTGCTGGCCTGGTTTTCAAAAATTTCCAGGGCTGGTTTCATTTCCCAAGTCCAGTCCTGGTGAAGTGTAAATAAAATCTAATTGTGGCCCCAAGAAGAACATTACTCTACAGTACCCATCTCATAACCATTCAGTTCTAATGTACACCACTTATTACATGCTGTTTTACATTCTTGTCAGTCATTTAAATCCTGTTCTAAACATGATCAGATAGCTTGAGTTACAAGAATAGTAAAGGGAAAGTAATAAGATCACAAGGAAATCCTGACCGACAAGTCACCTCCCTGCTCGGCTCTCTTTAATTTAAAGGGACAACATTGTTAAGTCCTGAGTAGCGCAAGAGCCATGTGAAAAAGATATCTCCTTACAAACTAATGGTTTATGAGGTTGGGGGTTCTATGGTAATGACCCAGGATGTTAGCAACCCCCTCTGGACTTCTTACAACAGTCACTGATTGTATCACTGAAGATCAGGTGTCTATAGAAACAAAAAAAAGAAATGAGTGAATTGTTGGCTTAAAATAATCAGTCCATGATTTGTGTTTTAACTCTCTGTTGTTTGTGTCCTCCACCCAATGCAGCAGTAACATCAAACTGATACATATTAACATTCTGCTGCGTTTAAAAGAAACATAATGTCTAAAATTATAGTTTTATGGTCTGCATAGAACATATAATATTACACAGCTTTCCAGTGTATTTCTGTTATCAAAATGTTGCTTTGTTCTTTAGGAATCCCCCTAACCATCTTAACCCCTAAACTGCCAATACCCCACTGCAAACACCACCAAACCTTTTAACCCGTACACTTCCCCTACATCGCAAACTACCCCTACAATATTTAATTCCCTTACAGCTATCTCCCCCCCCCAGACCCCTAACCTAATACCACCTAAGTTACAGAAAATAAAAAACACTAACGTTATAATAAAAAATAAAAAACAAACAGTAAGACCTATCTTAAAACTAAAGTCCCCTTAAAAAAAGCCCACCCCAAAATAAAAAACCCTATACTAACACTAAAACCTACTCTAGAAAATACCATATAAAGGGCATTTTGTAGGACATTGTCCTAAAGTGATTTAGCTCTTATACTTGGCAAAATAAAATCCCTATTCTAAAACCAAAGTAACCCCCACCCCCAAATAAAAAGACTATCTTAAAAAAAAAAGTTGCCCTGATAAGGGCATTTCCCTAAAGTGATTATAGATATTTGCACAAAACAATCTTATTCTAAAAAATAAAACACCCATCCAAAAAAAAAAAAAACTAACGCTAAATCCAAAAGATAGAACTCACTCAACTTGAATCTGGCTCCTAGAAGGGCTGCTACAAATCCAAGGTGATGCTTCTCTTCAATCTTCCACCCGACTGGTCTTCATCCATCGGATCTTCTGATCTTCCGTCGCTGACATCCTCTTCATGCGGTCACCACCGTACACGGAAATTTGAATGCCAGCTACCCCTGATATAGGGGTGCCCTTGCATTCCTATTGGCTGATTTTCAAATCGAAATTCAAATTAGCCAATAGAATGATATTTTTCCTGTCCATGTAGCTATTTTTAATATTCAGACTGTCTTATCAACAGCAGATTAAAATCTTAAAATGCTGGTACAATCAGAACATTGATTATATATATATATATATATATATATAGTCAACAATGGACAGGATAATACAAATAAAAACTTCCAAACAATTGACAAAAAATACTTACATTTTTGTGAATGATGATAAAATATTTTTGTAATTTCCACATATACTTTTTTTCCATTTCAACTACTTTGTAATGTATTCCCTTAACACTTGCACCCTCTAGTGGCATTAACAATGCACTGTATAAGGTAGATATAAAATAATATTTTTATGTTAATAAAGAAGATGATTTTTTTATTTATTATTTTAAATTGATTAATTTAAATGAAAACAAAATATCCACTGTCTAAAGTTTAATTTGTTTTCAAGGATAAAGTAACATGAGCAGTACACATTTGCTTATTGAGTTTATTCTAGTTTGTTATAGAAACCAACGGCTAGATTACGAGTTTTGCAACATGAGTGAAAAAGCAGCGTTCTGGGTTACAATGCTGCTTTTTCACTACCGCTGCTATTACGAGTTTTGTCAAAAAAGCTGTACCGCACACTTTTTTGGCCGTAACGCAAATTAACTTCCGCAATTTGCATAAAGTCTTTTTTCAATGGGACTTCCATAGCACCGATATTACAAGCTTTTTCTGGGAGGCCAAAAAGTGAGCAGTACAGCCTATCCCGCAAGATTCGTAACACAATCTAAAGTCAGTAGTTATGAGTTTTATGCTACAAAGCTGTAGCATAAAACTCATAACTAAAGTGCTAAAAAGTACACTAACACCCATAAACTACCTATTAACCCCTAAACCGAGGCCCTCCCGAATCGCAAACACTAAAATAAATTATTAACCCCTAATCTGATCCTCCCGACATCGCCGCCACTATAATAAACATATTAACCCCTAAACCGCCGCACTCCCGCATCGCAAACACTAGTTAAATATTATTAACCCCTAATCTGCCGCCCCTAACATCGCCGCCACCTAAGTACATTTATTAACCCCTAATCTGCTGCCCCCAACGTCGCCGCCACTATACTAAATTTATTAACACCTAAATATAACACTAACACCCACTAACTTAAATATAATTAAAATAAATCTAAATAACCTACTATCATTACCTAAATTATTCATATTTAAAACTAAATATTTACCTATAAAATAAACACTAATAGTTACATTGTAGCTAGCTCAGGGTTTATTTTTATTTTACAGGCAAGTTTGTCTTTATTTTAACTAGGTAGAATAGTTACTAAATAGTTATTAACTATTTACTAACTTCCTAGCTAAAATAAATACAAATTTACCTTTAAAGTAAAACCTAACCTTGTTTACACTAACACCTAACCTTACACTACAATTAAATAAATTACCTAAATTAAATACAATTACCTAAATAACAAAAAAAAAAACACTAAATTACACAAAATAAAAAAAGAAAGGGGGCGGAGCGAGCAGCCGATCAGGATGGCCGCACTTCACTGAGGCTCTGTTATCAGGCCGGGTGTCAAAGCTTTCAATAGCCTTAAAACTAATATTTGGCTTATAATTAATGCTCAAAACTACGATCACCATTCCGGAGTTACTCCCAAATGAAAGCTGATTGCCCTGGAAACTATCTGACTGAATTTGGCAACTTTTAGGCTGACGGCCCACATCGCGGCACTACATTTAACTAGAGGATCCAGTCAAAAACGGCACCTGAACTGATATAACACCAACCTATGCAATATACGAATAACATAAAGAAGCCACAACACCGACTCCTGTAACCGGACAAAGCAGCCGGATCTCTTCTGGAGCAGCGCAAACTACAATCGGTAAGCAGTATATGCCGATTATTTCATGCTGCGCACTTGCCTAATTATCAGGGCACACTGACTGCATCAAAAGACATCCCGAAAGGGACTCCTCACTGCACAGACAAATACGGAGGCCACTTTCACTGACATCAACAGACACCTAACACAGCGCACTCCTCTTATATATATATGTAAATAAACACAGGAAGATCACAGAGGCCTTCACTATCTGATAGCTGTCCATATACGGACCTGTTTCTAACAATATGTAATTTAAACATCATTACCGTTGCTACAGAGGCATAAGGAGAAATGATAGATCATTATATTCCATAGAATAAATTGTGGCATAATAATAAGCTGAACCTCAGGCCTCCTGCCCACTAACTATATTACTGGTGTTGCTGTTTCTTGAGGAAGCTGTAACAAGATATGTGAGACATATTTTACTTCAACAATAAAGAGACATCAATAAAATCATCCCATATCGCAGCTGGACAACAGTCCAAATAACCACCATTTTATGATTCAATAACTGCCATCTGAACTACTTTTGTTTTTCATATATTAGGCACATACCCCCATCCCTTTTCCCGCCACACTGAGTGGTGGCGGGTCATATCCCCATTACCTTTTCCCGTAATCGCCCTGTGAGGGTAAAATTCCCCAGGGGGTATAGTGCCTACCAACACCACAAAATCATTTTTGAATATAGGATAATCATGTAACCACAATGTCACAAAGAAAGAACCTTCGCCAAGATAGACCGCAGAAGATTTCTCAAAATACCCAAAGCACAGTGCACACTTTCTTTAAACACACAGATCAAAGCGCCAAAAGCACTGAAGCTGAATCTCTACAGATTAACATAGAAGAAGATCAAGAACAAGATACTGTACAATCTGAAGTGGAAAATGATCCAGCTGTAAGCCAGACACATAGTGAAGACACGCCGATCACATACCAAGCAATGGCGGCCCTAATTGAACAGGTTAAATCCTGTATTAAAGATGAGTGCGCAGGCCTCAAAAGAGAAATAAGTGAACTGGGTCATAGAGTAGGCACTCTGGAGGAACACAAATTTGTTGTATCACAAAAATTAGCGAATCTATCCACCAACCAAACACATCAACTTCAGCATATAACTGACTTAGAAGATAAAATTGATGACTTGGAAAACCGCACTAGAAGAGGTCATCTCCGCTTCCGAGGAATTCCTGAAACAGTAATGAATCATGAGATCAGAGATTATCTACAAGCTCTATTTAATGAGGCATTGGGAGATACTACTTCAGACAATGAGGAGATTCCCCTAGACAGGGCACATTGAGCACTACGCCCAAAACCACCTGATGATGCACCTCCAAGGGACGTTGTGGTGCATTTCCAAAACTACAGACAAAAAGAGGCAATATACAACGCAGCAAGAAAGATCCAAATGATCAATTTCCAAGGTCACAAAATTCAAGTATTCCAGGACCTTTCCCAAAGAACCTTACAAAAAAGGAGAGACTTTCAGGCTCTGACATCACACTTGCGGACATTGCACATCCCATATAGATGGGGCTTCCCCACCTCAGTCATAGTCATGAAGAATGGAAGAAAAACTGAATGCTCCTCTCTAACAGAAATAAACAGATTCTGCAACCTACTGAACATCACTCCACCTGATAACCGAAATCTCTCCTCTTCTCATACACAACAAAATAAATTAGATAACCCTAAACCTCAAAGAAGACCAGGACCTGACACCAACAACAAACAGTCCAAAAGATGACAGATCTCTCAGACCACTTCTGGCGGTGTGGACACAGACTCTCCAGGATAAGTAACTATAAATATCTGAATACTCCCTTTCTAATTATTGTTTTATTTACTGTTCAGCAGCTACACTGTGGAGATCAGGATACCTTGTCTCCTACCGATATATCTGTAGACAGATAAAAATTGTCCTCTATCGACAATGCTGAAACTATTAGCAAAGCAAAAGACATTTGATTCTGTGCTGAGATGACTTTATCTAAACTGAACACAGAATTTTACTCTTTGTCTACTACTTAATATGTTTAAATGTTCTTATTCAAACTCAATACCTTTTAGTATTCTTATAGAGTTGATTTACGTTATGTTGATTAATATGTTTCAATGTTATTATTTTAGATTATGGCTACCTACTCTTTTATAATGGTACCAATATCATTGTAAGTAATGTTCTCAAGATCTACTCCCTTTTAGCATAACCTAGCTTATCAGATAGTTACACAAAGAAGGTAAATCTAGTTGCTTCTTTCCTAACAATACTATCTGCTGCTAGGAATAATCACCGACTTGTGGATAACTAAACTTCCCAAGGTTAGAGATTGTCCCTTATTATTACCAGTTTCAAATGTTATAACCTAAACAAGTGTTTATTCTACTGCATGCATGTTTAAAAGTAATAATTGACTTTTATGATGCTATTTTGTTATGACTACGCTCTTGTCAACATTCCTTGTTTTAAAATTTCACTGGTCAATTATGTTACGTTTGTTTTATACCACTGACCTCATTACTGTTATATATATGTGACACACAGAATCTATCCTGCTCGTTCAATTGTTACACTATGAGTTAACATACTAACTACAATTATGCATATGCCCAAATAAGTTAAGTACAATGTTATCGCAGACCAATAGATCAGACAAAACTAGATAGCCCTTCCCTTTTCTAGGATCTGATTAAATGGGATACGACTGTTATAAATGGCGCAGTTAAGAACAATACCAGACACGCTATAAGGTAATTAGATTAGGTCTCACAACTTAGCTTTGGCTAGAGACACTCCCCTAGACAACAGGCCATTATTAAGCTCAATGAAGATTTTTGATTAACCCCAACTCATAGAGACACCCGGTCTGTAAATTAAAGCTCCCACACTACACTCAACATAAAGGTTTCAATTGGATTTGCTATTGTAATCTAGTTGAACACTGCTGATATTACTATTGTTATATTTATTCTTACCTACACCAATCTCGCTTCCTAGAGATTTACCTATCCCCTCCCCCTGAACTTACCCTACTCTTCTCTTTCAAATAATATTCCTCCCCTTCAGTATCCCTGTTGGTCCCCACTGACTCTCTAAATTATCTCAGCAACTACTAAGCCTTAAAGATGACTCAAATACCTCATCCAAAAATGGATACTTTCCACATAGCTACACAAAACGTTAAAGGTTTTCTCTCAGCAGAGAAAAGATCTATCGCTTTCCACGATTTTTACAAAAAGAAGATAGATATCATACTAACTCAAGAAACTCATTTTAAGAAAAACCATGAGCCCATACTATCTAAGAGATATTACGACCAACATTTTTGTAGCTCAGGTATACATAAGAAAAATGGAGTTAGCATTTCATTTAGGCGAAATTTCCACTTTGAACTTCTACAGAAACATTCTGATAAAGACGGTAGAATCTTGATCCTAGTGGGCTTATGCTATGGTGCTCCGATAACCCTAGTTAACATTTACGCCCCAAACAAACCAACCCCAGAGTTTTACAAACCCCTTACCAATATAATATTGGATATAGCTAAAGGCCCAATTGTTGTTGGAGGAGACCTTAACTTTCCCTTAAATCCAGTGCTAGACACATCCACCGGGAGATCTTATATGCGCAATAACATCCTCAAATCTAACTGTACAGCCCTACAAACCATCAATCTTTTTGACACATGGAGAACAGTACACACAGATAAAAGAGACTACACATTCTTCTCACACCCACAACATTCCTACTCCAGATTAGACTAAATTCTATGTGATCAGACCCTCCTCTCAAACCTCATATACTCAAAGATCACTCATACCTCCTGGTCTGACCATAGTATGGTTTCTACTATATTCAATTGGTCTAATAAACCCAGAAACACATTTAACTGGAGACTCAACGACCACCTACTCACTGACCATGAGACAATAGAGGACATTAGAAAACAATCAGACGAATATTTTTCCCTAAACAAACCAGAAGATACGTCATTCGCAAATAAAGGCCTACAATTGTTACATCCGAGGGGTTATCATTAAACATAATGCTAAACAGCGTAAAAAAACACACAGCCCAATACACCTCTTTGACTAAAGAACTATCTATATGCGAAGCTGCACTCAGAGCAGACCCCTCCTCTGCCCCTAACCTTACTAAACTGACAAATGCAAGAGAAAAACTTAATAACTTCCTTATACAGAAAGCTCATATGAGGGCAATGACTACTAAATCTAAGTTCTTTATAGAAAATAATAAAGCGGGTCGACTACTAGCCAGATCTCTCAAAAAGAGAAGAATCTCCAGCTATATTAAAACAATTAGGAATCACACAGGGGGGACCTCCCACACAAATGAAGAAATCACTAATACATTTGTCTCCTACTATACAAGTCTATACAATATACAAGGTTCCACGACACAAGATAAAAGAAGAAATTTAGAAACATATTTAGCCTCTGTAGACACACCGTCCATAACTGACGAAAACAAACTATTATTAGATTCCCCTATCACCCTTCGCGACATCACTTTAGTAATACAATCTTTACCAAACAGCAAATCACCAGGCCCAGATGGCCTTACGGCTAAATTTTATCAACTATTACAGAAACAGATAAATCCCCACCTCCTATCACTCTATACTGATATAGACTGTGGAAATATTCTCCCTAGTTCCCTTCTAGAAGCAATGATTACAGTCGTCCCAAAACCAGGTAAATCAATAGACATAGTGGGTAATTATAGACCAATATCTTTAATAAACATAGATATGAAAATCTATGCCAAAATCCTAGCTAACCGAATGAGTATGATATTGCCTAACTTTATACATCCAGACCAGGTGGGTTTTATTAGGGGTCGAGAGGCGAAAGACAATACTATAAGATTGCTTCACTCTATACATCACGCATCCTATAATCATACACCATTAATTTTACTCTCCACAGATGCTGAGAAAGCATTTGACAGGGTGGACTGGCATTTCATGTGGTCTACCCTGTCAAAATATGGCTTTTCCGAAAAATTTATACACAGAATACAGGCCCTCTACCATAACCCAAATGCTAAAGTCAGAGTAAATAACACCATCTCACAGTCCTTCCCTATTTCCAATGGTACTCGCCAAGGATGTCCACTTTCCCCCTTGCTATTTGCCCTCACAGTTGAAATATTAGCTTTGCAAATTAGAAACAATAAGCATATTCAAGGTTTACAATTCGGAGATATTAATCAGAAATGCCTCTTGTTTGCAGATGATATAATTCTTACATTACAATCTCCAAACACCTCGCTACCGGCCCTTATAACAACACTAGAAAAATATAAAGAAGTCTCCAACTTCTCCATTAATATGGAGAAGTCGGGACTGATGCCACTTAACTTGACGCCCGAGGAAATACAGTCCATATCACTACGAACAAAATTTGCACTGTCAGACAAACTTAAATATCTGGGGTTGACAATCCCCAAAGATACCCATAAGCTATTCTCAGACAACTACACAGTCCTTCAGAATAATATCAAAAACCTATTGGAGTCATGGCATAGACAGGGACATCTATCATGGCTAGGTCAGATTAACACAGTTAAAATGATGGTAATCCCCAAATACCTATATCTGTTCCAAACCCTACCTATGACTATGCCTAAAAGTTACCTTCAAACTCAACAGAAGTTGATAAATTCCTTTATCTGGTCCTATAAACGCCCGAGAATTGCACAACATACGCTGTACCTTAGCAAAACAGACGGAGGCCTTAACGTCCCTTATCTAACAAACTACTATATAGCCACACAGTTAACTAGAATAGTAGCCTGGAATCACTCTACACCAGCAAATCTATGGATACAAATGGAGAGTCATCTATCGCAGGTCAGCCATATGAGAGATTTACCATGGATCCCCAGGGACTCTAGACCCCATATAATTCAACACAATGAATACATTAGAACAACCCTAGCTGTTTGGGATGAAACAATCACACGTATAAAAGGTATATCAACACAAATATCTCCTCTAACCCCTGTCCTCCGATACCATTTATTTTTAAAACATAGCCTCTACACTCATGTTAATGACAATAAGCTTTTGCTAAATCTCCCAATATACTTAATAACTACACCTCTTGGAATCAAAGACAGAATTACACTTAACAAGGAATTGGGACCACCATTTCACAACTGGTACGCATAGCTCCAAATAAGACATGCCATTAATCACAGCCCGCATAAACAAGAAATACTGAGACCACTGACAGTATTCGAACAGCTATGCACCAACCCAAAAAACACGAGGGCACATTTATCTCAGATATATAAAATCCTCAGAGGTTCTTTCCCTGAGAAACGCCCAACATACTTACCAAGGTGGTCAGAAGAACTACATATAGAGTTAGACACTGAGACCTGGAAACATGGCTTCCGCCACACGCACTCCTCATCCACCTCATTAATCATGTCTGAACTAAATTATAAGATTCTAGCCAGATGGTATTTGACCCCTCAGCGCATACGAATTATTTACCCCACGGCTTCATCCAGTTGCTGGAGAAGATGTGGAGACGAAGGTACACTAACCCACATTTGGTGGTCATGCCCAAATCTAGGTAACTTCTGGACTCAGATAGAAAGGCACATAAACAAAGTCCTAAATATGGATATTACATTATCCCCGCAGATTGCTCTCCTCAACCACATACCAAAACTCACTTGTCTCTATCGCAAAAAACTTTTGCTTTTAATGTTAACTTGCGCAAAGAGGTTAATACCTAGATTATGGAAAACACAAGAGAAACCTACTATAGCTCAATGGAGATCTGAGGTTAATCATGTCCTCACGTTAGAAAAGATGCATTATTGTTACCAAGGGAAACAAGATACGATACTAAATATCCAACTCATTTGGGAACAAAATGTTCTCACTGACCTATAAGTCATCCATGACATAGGAGTTAGATGGGCTTAACCAGCAGGGATACTGTTTCCCCTCCTTCTCCTCTCCTCTAATTCATTAATCCCCCTCTTCTGCCTTTTCTATCCACTAAACCCACTGCTCTTTTACCTTACCTACCAATATGAATGTTGAATTATGGTTTATCTCTTTCACTAAATATTTTGAAAAACTCAAAGAAAATAAGGTCATTGATTGTACACAATATCATTTTCTGTGTAATGCTTCAAACTGATATCTCATATTATAATGATAATTTTAAGTTTTGTTAACTGTCAATGTACCGATTTTCAATAAAAATTATTTGAACAAGAAAATAAAAAAAGAAATTATCAGATATTTAAAGGGACAGTCTACACCAGAATTTTTATTGTTTTAAAAGATAGATAATCCCTTTATTACCCATTTCCCAGTTTTGCATAACCAACACAGTTATAATAATATACTTTTAACCTCTGTGATTATCTTGTATCAAAGCCTCTGCAAACTGCCCCTTTTTTCTGTTCTTTTGACAGACTTGCAGTCTAGCCAATCAGTGCCTGCTCCCAGATAACTTCTCGTGCACGAGCACAGTGTTATCTATATGAAATACGTGAACTAATACCCCCTAGTGGTGAAAAACTGTTAAAATGCAATCTGAAAGAGGTGGGCTTCAAGGTCTAAGAAATTAGCATATGAACCTCCTAGGTTAAGCTTTCAACTAAGAATACCAAGAGAACAAAGCAAAATTGGTGATAAAAGTAAATTGGAAAATTGTTTAAAATTACATGCTCTATCTGAATCATGAAAGTTTATTTTGGCCTAAACTGTCCCTTTAAACTAATTTTACACCTAATCTAATAGCCCTATCAAAATAAAAAAGCCCCCCCCCCAAATAAAAAAAAAAACCTAGCCTAAACTAAACTACCAATAGCCCTTAAAAGGTCCTTTTGCGGGGCATTGCCCCAAAGAAATCAGCTCTTTTACCTGTAAAAAAAATACAAACAACCCCCCAACAGTAAAACCCACCACCCACACAACCAACCCCCCAAATAAAATCCTTATTTAAAAAACCTAAGCTCCCCTTTGCCCTGAAAAGGGCATTTGGATGGGCATTGCCCTTAAAAGGGCATTTAGCTCTTTTTCAAGTGTCCAAACCCTAACCTAAAAATAAAACCCACCCAATAAACCCTAAAAAAACCTAACACTATCCCCCGAAGATCCACTTACATTTTTGAAGACCAGACATCCACCCTCAACAAAGCCATGAGAAGTCTTCATCCAAGCCGGCAGAAGTGGTCCTCCAGACGGGCAGAAGTCTTCATCCAGACGGCATCTTCTATCTTCATCCATCCGGCGCAGAGCGGCTCCATCTTCAAGACATCCGGCGCGGAGCATCCTCTTCTTTCCATGGCTAACAACGAATGAAGGTTCCTTTAAATGATGTCATCCAAGATGGCGTCCCTTGAATTCTGATTGGCTGATAGAATTCTATCAGCCAATCGGAATTATAGGTGAAAAAATCCTATTGGCTGATGCAATCAGCCAATAGGATGGAGCTTCAATCCTATTGGCTGATCCACTCATCTTGGATGACGTCATTTAAAGGAACCTTCATTCGTCGTTAGCCGTGGAAAGAAGAGGATGCTCTGAGCCGGATGTCTTGAAAATGGAGCCGCTCCACGTCAGAAGGATGAAGATAGAAGATGCCGTCTGGATGAAGACTTCTGCCCGTCTGGAGGACCACTTCTGCTGGCTTGGATGAAGACTTCTCCCGGCTTCGTTGAGGACTTCTTGCCGCTTGGATGAGGACTTCTCCCGGCTTCGTTGAGGATGGATGTCCGGTCTTCAAAACTGTAAGTGGATCTTCGGGGGTTAGTGTTAGGTTTTTTTAAGGGTTTATTGGGTGGGTTTTATTTTTTGGTTAGGGTTTGGGCATTTGAAAAAGAGCTAAATGCCCTTTTAAGGGCAATGCCCATCCAAATGCCCTTTTCAGGGCAATGGGGAGATTAGGTTTTTTTAATTAGGATTTTATTTGGGGGGTTGGTTGTGTGGGTGGTGGGTTTTACTGTTGGGGGGTTGTTTGTATTTTTTTTTACAGGTAAAAGAGCTGATTTCTTTGGGGCAATGCCCCGCAAAAGGCCCTTTTAAGGGCTATTGGTAGTTTAGTTTAGGCTAGGTTTTTTTTTTATTTTGGGGGGGCTTTTTTATTTTGATAGGGCTATTAGATTAGGTGTAATTAGTTTAAATATCTGATAATTTCTTTTTTTATTTTGTGTAATTTAGTGTTTGGTTTTTTGTAATTTAGGTAATTGTATTTAATTTAGGTAATTTATTTAATTGTATTGTAAGGTTAGGTGTTAGTGTAAGACAGGTTAGGTTTTATTTTACAGGTAAATTTGTATTTATTTTAGCTAGGTAGTTAGTAAATAGTTAATAACTATTTAGTAACTCTTCTACCTAGTTAAAATAAATACAAACTTAGCTGTAAAATAAAAATAAACCCTAAGATAGCTACAATGTAACTATTATTTATATTATAGCTAGCTTAGGGTTTATTTTACAGGTAAGTATTTAGTTTTAACTAGGAATAAATTAGGTAATGATAGTAGGTTTTATTTAGATTTATTTTAATTATATTTAAGTTAGGGGGTGTTAGGGTTAGAGTTAGACTTAGGTTTAGGGGTTAATGAATTTAGTATAGTGGCGGCGACGTTGTGTGCGGCAGATTAGGGGTTAATAAATGTAGGTAGGTGGTGGCGATGTTAGGGGCGGCAGATTAGGGTTTAATAATATTTAACTAGTGTTTGCAAGGTGGGAGTGTGGCGGTTTAGGGGTTAATATGTTTATTATAGTGGCGGCAATGTCCGGAGTGGCAGATTATTGGTTAATACGTATAATGTAGGTGTCGACGATGTCGGGGCGGAAGATTAGGGTTTAATAAGTGTAAGATTTGGGGTGTTTAGACTCGGGGTACGTGTTAGGGTGATAGGTGTAAACATAAATTTTGTTTCCCTATAGGAATCAATGGGGCTGCGTTACGGAGCTTTTCGCTGCTTTTTTGCTGGTGTTTAGTGTTGCGCGTAAAACCAGCTCACCGCAGCTTTCAGCAGCGCTGGTATTGGAATGCGGTATGGAGCACAATTATGCTCTACGCTCACTTCTTGCCTGATGATGCAGGGTTTTTATAAACCTGTAATACCAGTGCTGTAGGGAAGTGAGCGGTTACAATAACGTGCAAGTTAGCACCGCACCGCTCTTAACGCAAAACATGTAATCTAGCCGGAATTTTTTGGGGTTTTTCAGGATATTCCTTTAAATAAAAACCCTGGTTATTGTGTAGTTTTTGAGGGGTTTAGACAGATGCACTCTATCAAAACATCTTTTTACATTACTCTATTCTATTGTATTTAAACAGCTTTGACTTGTGATTTGATTCTAACAACATATTTTGGTTGTTTGAAAGGCTGTTTTAGAATGCAATTATATTAATTTCCATTTATAATAGTAAGTTAATGTTCGGATGCCTACAAATGTTATAAGGACATTAAAAAATGAAGTTTCAACAAATGTGGTATATGCTATTGACACCAGAGTATAACAGTATTTGAAACTAATTGATTTTTTCATATAGCATAAAATACATTTTTCCTATTCTCTATACTGTCCCCTGGGGAGCAAGGATTTTTCCCCCCCTCCCTTACTTGACAACCAATCAGGATTAACTTCCTGTATCAGCTCTAGGGACTCGGGGGGAAGAGAGTAGAGACCTTGATAAGACCCTGGTCCAATCACCATTTAGGGAAATTATGTAACTAACTCTTCCAGTTTTCATTTAACCTAGCAGTATGATATATGTATGTGTTTGTGTGTTTATATATATATATATATATATATATATATATATATATATACTACTGTACAAAAGTTCTGTAAAGTAAGAATGCTTTCAAAAAGATAAATGTTAATAGTTTATGTTTTATTAATTAACAAAATGCAAAAGTGTGTGAGCAGAAGAAAAATCTAAATCAGATCAATATTTAGGGGCCTATTTATTATGGTGCGAGTGGACATGATCCAATATAGCGGATCATGTCCGCTGCACATCGATAAATGCAGACAGCATACGCTGTCGGCCTTTATCATTGCACCAGCAGTTCTTGTGAACTGCTGGTGCAATGCCGCCCCCTGCAGATTCGCGGCCGCTAGCAGGGGGTGTCAATCAACCCGATCGTATTTGATCGCGTTGATTTCTGCCTGCCGCCTTATAGCAGGCGGACAGGTTATGGAGCAGCGATCTTTAGACCGCTGCTTCATAACTTCTGTTTCTCGAGAGCCTGAAGGTTCGCCGGAAACACGGGGCATCAAGCTCCATACAGAGATTGATAAATATGCCCCTTAGTATGACCACCATTTATTTTGCAGTCTAATTCAAATAGCCATGGCATAACTTTGAGTGTTTCTGTTCAATATGAGGGTCTGGTCTTCCATCTATTGGTTTTATTGGTGACCAGCCCTTTCAATAACTAATGCAGTCTCACACTGTGACCAGCCCTTTCAATAACTAATGCAGTCTCACACTGTGACCAGCCCTTTCAATAACTAATGCAGTCTCACACTGTGACCAGCCCTCTCAATAACCAATGCTGTCTCACACTGTGACCAGCCCTCTCAATAACCAATGTGCTCTCACACTGTGACCAGCCCTCTCAATAATCAATGCAGTCTCACTCTGTGACCAGCCCTCTCAATAACCAATGTGGTCTCACATTGTGACCAGCCAATTTAGAGCCAGATTCCGAGTTGAGCGCTAACAGTTGTGCGCAAGCAATAAGGGGTTTGTTGCGGGTGCTTGTGTGTGTGGTTTTTTTTTGCTCCTTTTACAAGTTGAAAGTAAATGTGATCACTTGAACGCAATTCAAGTTAACACGCATCGGGTTAGTGTATCCTCAGAGCTCTGGTTAACTGTTTTGTGAGACAAAAAAGTGTCACAAAACAAATTGAAAATACATTACAAAGTACAATTACACTCATAATAACACTATCTAATAAAAATTATTTTTAAAAATTATTGCACACAAAAGTTATAGGGGCTCAAAGATATAAGGTCTCAGCTGTTAGAAAAAAAGCATGTATATGTCTGTATCTCAATGTTGAAGACTGAGATACATACATATACATGTCTAAAGATGAATGTCTATGGGGCCGAATTATCATTGTGCTTATGTCTTGTATTATGAATTTTTGAGCGCTGTTTACCCTCGTAGCTATTTTTAACTTTTTCATATATTGGTGTGTCAGCACTATCCTCTATTGAATTGGTTCTTAACGGAAGCTGATTATTCTCCCCTTGACCAGCGCAACACTTGGTGCTGCTTGTTGACAGATCAGTCCTCTGGTCTATCACATTCTACTTGGATACACATACTGTATATATATATATATATATATATATATATATATACTGTATTGTCCCGAGTATAGGCCGCACTTTTTTCCCCTAATTTAAGTCTTTAAACTAGGGGTGCGGCCTACAATCGGGATGTTGCACAAAACACCATAAAAATACTGGTATACGCTATGTACCTTGAATGGTCCGTGTTGGGATTTGGGGCGGAATCGCTGTTTTTGTTTAATGGAGGGGTTTGGGCAACAAACTGGGCTTCCTGGAGACTCCGCTGGCTGCCACCGACAACCAAAGCTTCTGCAGGGATGATCTGCATGACCCCACACTAAAAGCTGCACTCAGAAGCAGCGGTTTAACCAGGAGAGCAAGAAAAAATAAAGCAAAGTATCGAGGAGCACACTCAAATAAAACTTGACTTTTATTTTCTCATGTTAAAAAAAACTGAGAAAATAAAAGTCAAGTTTTATTTGAGTGTGCTCCTTGATCTTTTGCTTTATTTGGTACATATAGCCAGGAGTTGATCAATAGTACTTCATAGATTTTTTGGGGCTTATCAGAGGGAGCCAGGATTTTTGCCAATACTATCTGAAATGCTTGGAGGATCCAGTTACACACTACCTAGGGTGACGTCACTGAAGGGCGCGGGGACGCAACGAACACCAGCGGAACTGTGAGCCGAAAGAAGGTAACAGTATTTTGGAAATCCGGCAGAGGCATGAGACAAGATGAAAGCTGTAAATCACATCAGAGGCACGGGCTGCTTAACTGATGAAAGCGAGAGAAATTTTGAGGTATCAAACCATTCTCCTAAGAAAACCTAAACTCCCTGAGGACCGGACTCCTTGTGACCCGGGTGTGGTGAGTGTCATACTATAAGGATCCATGTTTATTGTTTATACACTTTGCAAGCATTAGTCTCCCTCTACACAGTACATTTATTAGCTAGTTTTGTCCTGTTTGGGATTTTTCAGGAGAGCAAGAGTCCAGATCTTGGACACAGCCGGACAGGAGAGACACTGACTAGGGACCTGTAACCTTAGTCCTTACAGGGATGCAAAAAAATTTAATCCTGAGTGGCTCCCACTGATAACAGTAAATTAAGCTCTATACTTAAGAGTGGAATTCAAATAACTTTTCTCCCAACCCTACCCATGTTTACATACAACCACTCTTTCTTCCTTATTGTTAAAGCCCTTTGCCTGCCTTTTTTATTTTCTAACATCTAAGACCTCATATCTTTGAGCCCCTATAACTTTTGTGTGCAATATTTTTTTTTAATCATGTTTTTAGATATTATTATTATGAGTGTAACTGTACTTTATAATGTATTTTTGAGATTTTTTTGTTTCAGGTAACAGTTAACCAGAGATCTGAGGTTGCGCCAACCTGACGTGCATAATCTTCAATTGTGCTCAAGTAAAAGTGTTTACTTTAAACTTGTAATACCCGATGTGCACAAACATCCGCGATAAACCCCTTTTCATTTGTTCGCAATTGTTGTACATTTTTTCCCACCACTGCTTACTAAATTGTGGTTTTATTAATTTCAGAAATAAAGAAAACCAGGCTTATATCTCCTTCTGATTTTTATGTTACGATTATCCAGGCACGGAGAGTTCCACTAGCACTTTGTCTGGTCTGAGTCTTTAGAACAAAAAAAAACAGGTTTACACAAGTTTACATCAGATTATATTATAGCATTAACATTGGTGTGAACAATATTATTATTTTGCTAACAAACGCACTTATTCATTTAAAAAAAAAAAAAGGTATATAGAGCGGCATGCATTAAAGGACCAGTCAACACAGTAGATTTGCATAATCAACAAATGCAAGATAACAATACAATGCAATAGCACTTAGTCTGAACTTCAACTGAGTAGTAGATTTTTTTCTGACCATTTTAAAAGTTATGTCTTTTTCCACTCCCCCTGTACCATGTGACAGCTATCAGCCAATCATAAATGCATACACGTACCATGTGACAGCCATCAGCCAATCACAAATGCATACACACTTATTCTTGCACATGCTCAGTAGGAGCTGGTGACTCAAAATGTTTAAATATAAAGAGAGTATGCACATTCTGTTAATAGAAGTAAATTGGAAAGTTGTTTAAAATGGCATGCTCTATCTGAATAATGAAAGTTTAATTTTGATTGAGTGTCCCTTTAAAGTGTGTGCAGACAAGGTTCTCAACTTGAGATCTTATCCACATGGTTTTGCAGCATACGGGCAGTGGACTCTGTTCATCCTCTACCCATATCTTCCATTACATGCTCAAGTGAGTGTGCATTGCCATTCCCAAGAGAAGGACCTGTCAATCACCCCGAGCGAGATTGAGGAGATTTCTCTCCGCCAACTCAGAAGTGGCGGAGAGTGTAAGAACCATTGGTTTTAAACAGTGACGTGCTGTCATAGGAGGCAGGTGAGGCAGCGCCTCCCTTGTTCTATGGGTCTAATTATAATTTTTTAATATTTTTTTTAAAAATAATGAAATTATTTTTTTTAAAGTTTTTATATTCTTTTTTGGGGGGGGATATCTCACGGTACCCCCCCTACCAGATTTAGAGGTCAAAAAAGGAACTTTAATAATGGAGGGGAGATTTTAATGTTGCCCTGGAACCAGTTTTTGACTGTTCCAAGAAGAGAAGTGTCATCCATGAGAAAACACTTCAAACCATCCAAGATAATTTAAATATCCTAACACTCATTTATGCCTGGAAGATAAATCACCTCAAACAAGGAAATTATTAATTTTATTTATAACAGCAAAGATCAAATTCACTTTATATATTACTTGCCAGTAGATCAGACAAGTCTCTAAATAGTGTCAGATATTGACATAAGTAATATAACACTATGGTTTACCTATAGATCCACTGCTCTGAAATTCTATTAACATTCTCACAGAAGTTACATAACTATCTTCTACATAATCCCATAATATCTGAGAAGCTGTTGTAGACTCTCCAAGAATACAAAAGGGATGTGCAGTCATTGGAGGCAGTGCCTCCTCACCTGTCAAGAAAAGAAAAAAAAAAATATGAAAGTAAAATAAAAACAAATACTCACCAGCTATGAATGTGACAGATGGAGCACAGGTTAGCTGCCTGACAGATAAAGTGTCACACTGATGATTAGGCCAATCATACAAAAGCTCCAGGGGAGGCAGCTAACACAGCTGTCTCATTGAAGGGGGAGTGTCTTGAGTATAAGACTGTGTTTTACTCTGACAGTCAGGTTATTTTACTGGATGGGAACTAGCTTGTGCCCTGTAATCCATGTGGCAGAACATCAATTATTCCTGTGCAGTGCAGGTCTGTGCAAGTCACTGACAAGAATGCAGTTTGTTAGCTTTCAAGAGACAGGTATTATACTCTCTGGACTTTTTTTTTTTTACAAAGTCTGGATTAGGTTAAAAAGTTTTAAGTAAAGATAATGTCCATATGCTGTTATTAAACATTTGAAGCAATTGTGTTGTTAGAATAATGTGTGTGCTGTGTGAGTACGTATATATATATTTATATATATATATATCCAATATCATAAAAGGCCAAGTATGTTTGTCTGACGCAGTCATGCACAGTAGAGATTCCATATGAGGCCTATGCCTGATCGTTACAGATGGTGACACTGAGTGTGCCACCGTCTGTAATGATCTTCTGCTGGAGGTTTGGGTGGAAGGCGGGTGGCAGGTTTGTGGCTCAGCAGCGGAGGGGGGGAGGGAAGGGGAGGGAGCAGGGTGGACCTACGATACAGATTTATCTTTTAGAGGAACAAGGAGGGATAGGGCAGCTACATTACAGAAAAGGGGTTTGGGGTGCAGGGGTGGTTCTAAATGGCGATCGCGGGGGGGTGGGACCACTACACTACTGATTTTTTTTTTCCCACAATAGCCTGCGCGGGTCAGTGTACACAGGCTCTTTAACACTAGTATATATATATAAAATACTAATAACATACATAGTAACATAGTAACATAGTAGATAAGGTTGAAAAAAGACTGAAGTCCATCGAGTTCAACCTATACAAATCTAAAATACTTTAAAAAATCTCCAGTTAAGCTTAAATAACCTCATTAAAATGTGACCCATTTAATACTAGCAATCATATCCATTAATTTTGTTTATATACAGAAATTTATCCAGACTATTTTAAATGTATCTATGGTATTAGCATTCACTACCTCCTTTGGTAATGAGTTCCACAATTTTATTGCTCTTACAGTGAAAAAACGTTTCCGTTGCAGGATTAAATCTCCTTTCCTCCAACCTTAAATTATGACCTCTTGTCAGAAACAAATTATGACCTCTTGTCAGAAACAATTTTCTTGGAATAAACAGAGCTTCATATTAATGCTGCGTATTATTAGAACAAATTTATTGGAACATGTTGTAGCTCAATAATTATTATTTAATTATTTTTCAGCCATATTAATGACATGATATACTAATAATGCTCAGTGTGATTAGACACTATTGTTTAAACGTTAATGATTGAAATTATTGAATTTATTTATTAGGGTTTCTTGACTAGAAACTATTATTTGTGTATCATGAAAGAGATAATAGCTACTGATATGAAATGTCAGCATTGGAATAGCTCTATATATAAATACATTTAGCCCCCACCCCTTCTTATTTTTAGTTATCAACAAATTTTCCAATTTTGAAAAATAATTCTGAAAGGTGCCTTATTTTTTCTTGTTTTTTTTATATAAATTCTCTCAAAATCTTGCAAATTGCCTCAGTTTGATGCACTCTACACAGCGATTGCTTATATCCTATGAAAGCCTATAAAGTATTATTTTATGCTTAGCTACAGAGTTTTAAAAATGTAAGATATTTCATTTTCGCCTGATTAGACACTTTCGTTTTAACTTTTGGTGGAATGAATAAAGCTTCTACTGAAAATATTTAAGTAATGTATTTAGTTAATACCTAAACATGCAAATTGTCTGCATTTTACACAATGCTTGTTTAGATCCCAACATAGCCTATAAAATAGTATCTAGGTACCATAGATTGTAAATATTATTATAAGAGGTGAACACATGAGTACCGGTTTGACTGCAATTAATTAGTTAAAGGGAGAGTAAAGTCATAATTAGACATTCATGATTTAGACAGAGCATATAATTGTAAACGACTTTCCAATTTACTTCTATTATTTAATTTGCTTCCTTCTCTTGTTATCCTTTGCTGAAAGGCTAATCTAGATAAGCTCAGGAGCAGCAAAGAACATAGGTTCTAACTGCTGATTGGTGGCTGCATATATATACCGATTGTCATTGGCTCATCCATGTGTTCAGTTAGAAACCAGTATTTCATTGCTGTTCCTTCAACAAATGATACCAAGAGAATTAAACTAATTTGATAATAGAAGTAAATTGGAAAGTTGTTTAAAATTGTATGTTCTACCTAAATCATGAAATATTTTTTTGGTGTTTCATATCCCTTTAATTCACGTTTCTCATATTTGCTGTGCTGCACGTGACTCAAGAGTTTCAATGTGTCCTGAACTAAAGGTGGCAACCCTAATTGCAGCTCAAACCCTCCACTCCCAGCCCCAGCAGTGCCGCTTACTTGATTCAGGTCTCAGGCCCTGGGGCAAGCTTCACCCAGTCTTCAGGTGAGATACTGTGGCTCTGGAGAAACTGTCCCTCTCTCTCTCTGCCCTACTCTCCAGACCAGCTCCCTATCTTTCCCTTCCCTCCCTGTTACTTCAGTGACATGCGGTGAGGTCAGTGGCTGGGGAGGTCCTGGCTAGTAACAGAGTGCTGAGATATTAGATACACTATAAAATCATATACACAGAGGGACACACATACACAGGGACACACATATAAAGGGGGACACACATACACAGGGACACATATACACAGGCAGACACACACACAGAGGGACACACACAGGGATACACACAGAGAAACACACATACACAGGGACACACACACACAGAGGGACACACACACACACACACACACACACAGAGAAACACACATACACAGAGACACACACATACACAGGGACACACACACAGATGGACACACATACACAGGGACAAGCACACACAGGGATACACACACAAAGGGTCACACACACAGGGACACACACACAGAGGGGTACACACCCAGAGGGGCACACATACACTGGGAAACACACACAGGGATACACACACACACAGGGACACACACAGAGGGATACACACACAGAGAGGGACACACACACAGGGACACACACACACAAGGATACACACACTGGGACACACACACATAAATACACACACACACACGGATTTACAGACACACACACAGGGACAAGCATACACAAGGATATACACACACACAAAGAGGGACACACACACAGACAGGGACACACACACAGGGAGACACACACACACAGATGGGGACACACACATTGTAGAAACAATAATATCCATTTTAACTTGTATTTAAAATTTAAACACAGCAAATTTATACCTGAAGGAAAAAAAGATGGCAAACCCCATCTAGAGGTGCGCTTGAGAGTGAAACATATCCAAATTCCAAACGATGGGTGAAGATCTAGGCTGCTCTCTCGACACAAAACAGTTCACCAAAAGAAATCCTAAATAGGAACAAAGAGGCGCCAATAGGGTGATAACGTAGGAACCAAGGACAAACAGGTATGGCCAACAGTTATACTCACATGATATGCCAGATAACGCAGACCGGGACCTATTCGTCGCCCGGCAGACAACCACTCGGCAAAAGACGCTGATCCGTCACGTGGGGCCTTTCCACCAATCAGGTACAGTATGAAAGCCTGATGAAACGGCTCTGTGTAGCCGAGAAACGCGTTGCTGTTCATTTTTAAACTTTTAATAAATAGTTTTTTATATATACCCCTTTGGAGCCTTGATTTTTATCACCACTCTTCAAGTCACTGGTGTTCTAGGATTCAAGACTTTCGGTGCCTCTCTGTCCCCCCCCCCAAGTACTCACTGAGTACGATTGTTCCGCTGGGATTTTCGGAAGAGAGAGGTGTGCGGCAAGATTCACTATCGTTTGGTCGATCCGCCGTCCAGAGAGGTGTGGACGTGATTCTGTACCTGATTGGTGGAAAGGCCCCACGTTACGGATCAGCGTCTTTTGCCAAGTGGTTGTCTGCCGGGTGACGAATAGGTCCCGGTCTGCGTTATCTGGCATATCATAGTGCCGCCTCGTCTGTGAGTATAACTGTTGGCCATACCTGTTTGTCCTTGGTTCCTACGTTATCACCCTATTGGCGCCTCTTTGTTCCTATATAGGATTTCTTTTGGAAATTTATACCTGATGCAGGTCAACGACTCAACGTGTAACCAAATGGGAACATGAATTGCTTTGCAAAAAAGTGTTTCATTTTACATCATTCGCAGCCTTTTAACAATGAATATTTCTACAGATCTGGAAAAATATAAAGTACCACAGGGACAGAGTCTCACCTGTCAAGAAAATAATAAAATAAATCAATATGAAAGTAAAATTAAAATAAGCCTCCTCTGATTGCACAACAGCTCTGAAGTCTGAATGTGATGGATGGAAAGCTCACCAATTGTCTGGGTTAGGTGTCACATGCATGATTAGGCCAATCACAGAAAAGCTCCAGAGGAGGCAGCTAACACATCGAGGGGGCGGGAGGTATCTTATAACTAAGACTGTGTCTAACTCTGACAGTCAGGAGGTCATTTTTCTGGATGGGAACTAGCTTGTACCATATAATCCATATGGGTGATAGATAAATATTTAGAAAAGGAAAATAAAGTAGGAACACAATTGACTAGAGCACTTAAGAAATGTTCAGGTAATAACTATAACTAGAAGCTTAGAAAGGCCAATGACAATATATATATATAATAGTACTGTATTATAAATACATTCAACATGTTTTAGTAAAATACTCTACTAATTAAAGGACCAGTAAATACAGTAGGTTTGCATAATCAGCAAATGCATGATAAAAAAGATGATGCAATAGCACTTAGGACTGATTTTTTAAGGGCCGAATGTCCCCTGATGCCCCTGTTTCTGTGCGAGCCTTCATGCTCGCCTGAAACAGCAGTTGTGAAGCTGCTTCTTAACTGGTTCGCCTGCTCTGAGGCTGCGGACATCAATCTGCCTGATCTCATACGATCGGGCTGATTTGCAGGGGGGGCATTGCACAAGCAGTTTGCAAAAACTGCTTGCGCAATGATAAATGCAGACAGCGTATGCTGTCAGCATTCATCGATGTCTGTCGGACATGATCCACTGAGCGGATCATGTCGGACAGACCGATGATAAATCGGCCCCTTAGTCTGAATTTGAGATGAGTAGTGTATTTTTTTGATGAATTTTGAAGTTTTGTCTATTGACACTGCTCATATATCATGTGACAGTCATCAGCCAATCACAAATGCATATAAATATATTGTGTGAATTCTTTCACATGCTTAGTAGGAGCTGGTGACTCAAAAAGTGTAAAAAAACAAAACAAAACTGTGCACATTTTGTTAAAGTGATGGCAAACTCTCCCCTTTTTAAAATTGAGATCCAAAATGTTAGTTATATTTTAGAGGGAGTATAATTAATCAGTTGTAATGAAGTTGTACTATAACTTGCTTTTTAATATAGATATGAAATTCAAATTCCTTGTGCTCCGCCACTAACTTCAAAAGTCAGATTTTCTGTGAGCTAACGGTTTGACTTGTTCTCCAATCAGCACTCTCCCTAACATGGCACTTCTGTTGTAGCTAGAGCACTGATTAGAGAACAAACAGCTCACAGAAATATTGATTTTTTTAAGTGGGTGATGGAGCGCAGGGTATTTGAATATCATATCTATATTAAAAAATAAGTTATCTGATTTTAAAAATGGGAAAGTTTACCATCACTTTAATGGAAGTAAAGTGGAAAGTTGCTTAAAACTGCATGCTCTGTATCATGAAAGTTTAATTTTAAAGTGAGTGTCCCTTTAAATCCAACTCAAAGCACTAATGATGCATGCAATATCTAAGAGTATATTAACTCCTTAATGATGACTAAGTACCCTGTACCTCTCTCATCTCAAGAGCCTTCCAGGGTGTATGAACAGCAAGACCTTGCTATTTCTTCATGCCCACATGAATCTGTCATGTGTTTATCCAATGTGAGTAAAGGAAACCAGCTTTTCCTGTTAAATCAGAGCTTGCAATATTAATAATCTTGATTAGGAGACAGCACTAGATAATTGCAGATCGTGGAGGTGGCTTACCAAGCTCATCAACACCAAACAAATAAAAGAACCTCCAGCTGCTTAAAGTTTAAAATGGACCTTTATTTCATAAATGTTTCAAGGTCCAACAACAAACATGTGTTTTGAGCTTAGTGCCAGCCCTTAATCATGAGTTAAGCATGATTAAGGGCTAGCACTAAGTCTGAAACATTGCTTGTTTGTTGTTGGAACATGTGACATTTATGAAATAAATAATTTTACACTTTAAGCAGCTGGAAGTTCCTTTATTTGTTTGATATAAGAGCTTGCAACCATCCTGATTTTGTATGTCATTGTCAGGGTTTGAGACCTTTGCCGGATATACCTTTCTCATCTCCCCAGGACCTTATAAAAGCACTAGTTTGTTGAGGACTGCATAGCAATGCCCCCAATCCACTCACTCCTCGCCAAGCTCCACCAATTTCCTGCTTAACTCTGCACTCAACTCCAGGATGTGACCCCCACTCCTGGATCTCCCTAACTAAATGAAGTGCCATAAAAAAGGATGCTAAAAGCCAGCCTGGATTGAAGAAGGGGCCAATATAACTGTAGACAACACATCTCAATAGAACAACAAGAACCACAATTATCTTACCAAAAACTTTGTCATTTTGTTTGACAAATTTAAATTGTTCTGTATCTTGTGTACAGTTCTAGGCCTCCATTATATACAATCTGATCATTAGTCTAATGTAGTATTATTCAGCAATAAACAGAATAAATAAACCACTATCTGCATATGCTAAATCCCACTGCTTGTGTTCTACCTTCGGTGTTCAAATTAACGAATAAAGTTGTGTTTGTCCAGGCCAAGGCATGATGACTCTTATTTATATTCTGTAATTGGATGTTACTTTTAGATGGAATTCTCTGCAGTAAACAACAGAAAGTTATTATATGCACAACTCAACAAGTACATTTCACTTCAGAGCAAGCGACTATCTTAAAAAAGAAGTATGAGTTTATAAGTTATCATAGTTTAAATTGATAAAAGTAAAAAAAAAAAAAAACATTACTTAAAGTTTCCCTTTAAAGGGATAGTAAAGTCAAAATTACATTTTAATTGGTTAGATATTGAATTCAATTTTAAACAACTTTCTGCTTTATTCTTTGTTAAAGGACAATTAAATACAGTGGAACTGCATAATCATCAAATGCATTATAAAAAGACAATGCAAATACACTTAAGGCTAGATTACAAGTGGGGTGCTAATTTTTTGCGAGCCTGTAAAAGGGCAAATTCGCTTGTTTACGGGTGCACGATAAATAACCAGCCATTACAAGTGGCTGGTTATTGCTACTTCAAGCTTGCAGTAGCAATTAGCGCTCCAAAAATTAACCAGAGGTCAGGCCTCTGGTTAATTTTTAAAATATCCCCCAATTGCCCCCAAAATAAAGAATTTTTTTTTTTATTATTAAAAAAAAGTAGCATTTTTTTTTAATAAAAAACCCCCCTGCAAAAAGCAGTTATGAGGTATTAAAATTGGCGGGTGTGGGGTGCGGAATTGTGTGTTCCCTGTAAATATATATGTATATGCATATATATTTGTGTTAATATGTGTATACACATATAAACAAATAACTATATTTCATATAAAAATATATATAAAATCTGCTGCCCATCGCTGTGCGACTTACCCCTTCGCTGCGCTAGGTTCTTATGCCGTGCCTCACAGTTGGAGTGCAGTCGAAAGAGCAGGGTGTGCTATCTATGGTGCAACCTCAAGCAATGAAATGCTGTATTATAATTGCATGGTTAAATATTTTAAACAAAGCACCAATCAGCGAGCGCTTCCCAGGTTGCTGAACCAGAAATGGGCAGGCTCCTAAGCTTTACATTCCTGCTTTTCAAATAAAGATACTAAGAGAACAAAGAATAATTGATGATAGGAGTAAATTAGAAAGTTGCTTAAAATTGCATTCTCTATCTGAATCATGAAATAAACAATTTGAGTTTCATATCCCTTTAAAAATGTCCATTCATTTTTCTCTTAGAGGTCTGTCAATTGATAATAAGCCAGAGTTGCAGAGAGTGCTGGAACATAGGCGACGAGACAAAATCATTCAGCAGAAAAAAGAAGAAGACGAAATCAAGAAGCTCCAGTCTCCGTTCGAGCAGGAACTGCTAAAAAGGCAACAGAGGCTAGAACAGGTAAATTGCACTGGTAGAATTCACTTTATACAAACAGTAAAGTTAACATTAAACTTTCAATATGTTGGATATACCATGCAATTTAAAACAACTTTGTAATCTACTTCTGTTATTAAATTTGCTTTATATTCTTTGTGGTAAAGCATACCTAGGTAGGCTCATAGGAACTCAGCTGCACGTGTGTTCATAACTCTATGGCAGCAAAACACTGCTGCCATGGCATGCTAAAGACACGTGCACGCTCCCAAGCTTCTTTGAACCCACTCAGGTTTATTTTTTCAACAAAACAAATTTGATAATAAAAGTAAATTGGAAAGTTGTTTAAGTTCATACTGTTTCTTAATCATGAAAGTTTAATGTTCACTTTACAGTCTCTAAAAAGGTACATAAATTGTATATAGCAGCAGTGTTTGCAACAATATTTGTGTATATATATATATATATATATATATATATATACTGTATATATAAATATAGCGCTCAAGACATGCATGCCCCAGAGACTACCTCAATATTTTCTCATGGAACAAAAAAAAAAATAGATTTTTATTATTGATATATTTCTATTTATATCTGATGATATTAATCTAAATTAGATATATATATACCTATATATCTATAGGAATAGATATACAGGTTTAGTTATATGCATACAGTATATAGATGTTGGGGGTAGTCCGAAATTGGGTAATCCTAGCATTACCTGGGTAAGCCTGACATTACCCAAGCATCTGTGGGTAAAGCCCAATGTAACAGGATAAATCTTCTCAGAGTGCATCGAGTCACTGCATCAAACATATATATATATATATATACGATGCACTGTAATTCCCCCATTTTCACTATCTTTTTTGCCTCCTCCTGAGGGGTTAAAGGGGAGAGAAGCCCCCATTGTAAACCCCATTTCCCAAGGTTTACTTGGGGTGGATGCTAGAGGATTGGTGGGGTACCTTCCTTCAAATCCCCAGGCAGAGGCAAAAATATAGTGTAGATGGGGGGATTACATTACTTTGGGCTTTATCCAGAGCCACTTGGGTAATGTCAGCTTTACCGGATTTCAGACTTTACCCGTAACACACATATATATATATATATATATATATATATATATATATATATTTACAGTAAAAATAAAATTGTATTGTATGTGAATAACATGGGAATGTTAAATATGCACAATAATTATACAGTAAAACACATAAATACATAGATATGCACACACACACACACATACTGTATATATATATATATATATATATATATATATACACTGGCCACTTTATTAGGTACACCTTGCTATTGCTAGTACCAGGTTGGACCCCCTTTTGCCTTCAGAACTGCCTTAATTCTTTGTGGCATAGATCCAACAAGGTGTTGGAAACATTCCTCAGTTATTTTGGTCCATATTGACATGATAGCATCACGCAGTTGCTGCAGATTTGTCAGCTGCACATCCATGATGCTAATCTCCCGTTCCACCACATCCCAAAGGTGCTCTATTGGATTGAGATCTGGGGACTGTGGAGACCATTGGAGTACAGTGAACTCATTGTCATGTTCAAGAGACCAGTTTGAGATGGTTTGAGCTTAGTGACATGGTGCATTATCCTGCTGGAAGTAGTCATAAAGGGATGGACATGGTCAGTAACAATACTCAGGCAGGCCGTGGCGTTTAAATGATGCTTGATTGGTACTAAGGTGGTACTAAGGGGCCCAAAGTGTGTCAAGAAAATATCCCCCACACCATTACACCACTACCACCAGCCTGAAATGTTGATACAAGGCAGGATGGATACATGCTTTCATGTTGTTTACACTAAATTCTGACCCTACCATCTGAATGCCGCAACTGAAATCGAGACTCATCAGACCAGATAACGTTTTTCCAATCTTCTATTGTCGAATTTTGGTGAGCCTCTGCGAATTGTAGACACAGTTTCCTGTTCCTAGCTGACAGGAGTGGCACCTGGTGTGGTCCTTTTCTGCTATAGCCCATCTGCTGCAAGATTTGACGTGTTATGCATTGAGAGATGGTATTTTGCATACCTTGGTTATAACAAGTGGTTATTTGAGTTACTGTTGCCTTTCTATCATCTCAAACCAATCTTCCCATTCTCCTCTGACCTCTGACATCAGCAAAGCATTTTCGTCCACACAACTGCCGCTCACTGGATATTTTCTCTTTTTCGGACCATTATCTGTAAACCCTAGAGATGGTTATGTTTGAAAATCCCGGTAGTTCAACAGTTTTTTAAATACTCAGACCAGCCCATCTGGCACCAACAACCATGTCACATTCAAAGTCACTTTTATCCCATTTCTCCCCCATTCTAATGCTTGGCTTGAACTTCAGCAAGTCGTCTTCATCAAGTCTAGATACCTGAATGCATTGAGTTGCTGCCATGTGATTGGCTGATTAGCAATTAGTGTTACCAAGCAATTGAACAGGTGTACCTAATAAAGTGGCTGGTGAGTGTATATGTGTGTGTGTGTATATATATATATATATATATATATATATACACAGTATATATATATATATACACACATACTGTACATACACATATTTAGACATGTATATGTATGTTTATATACATTATAGCCATTTGCAGTCAATATACCATATACCTTTTAAACCTTAAAACTTAATAATATAATAAAATAAAATTTATCAGATAGTGTTTATATGAGTGTAACTGTATTTTAAAATGTAATTATGCTGAGTTTATTGCAACTTTTTTAACACACTACCTTTTATGCAAGGTAATCTGTATTGCTAACTTGTTGAGTAGGAAATGCGATTGTACTCTAAAGATCGTGTTTACGTTCAACCTGTTATACACGTGCTATTTCAGTGGAGTATTTAGATTTTGTGCTGCCCATGGCATTCAAAATTCTGCTACCCTCCCACTCACATACACATATACATGTACACACACACACATACACATCTATCTATTGCTTATATATATATATATATATATATATATATATATATATATATACATATATATATAAACAACACTTCCCCAAACACAATACTAAGTGCTGAAAGCCAGCCAAAATAAAGGCAATACTTATAAATAAAGCCACAAAAAAGTGCTGCACCCTCCCAATCCGCTGCACTAGGAAAGTGCCATATTTGCCTAAACCAAAATACGCCCCTGCACTATTTCCGACTCGCGCAAAAATGTGATATCGCTCACACACAACAGTTAGCGCGCCACTTGTAATCTACCCCTTAATTAGATAATAGAAGTAAATTGGAAAGTTGTTTAAAATTGTATAATCTATCTGAAACATGAGAGAAGGATTTTGGGTCTCTTTTCCCTTTAACTGAAGTGTAAGTAGCAGGAAATCTGTTTTACATGTATTATATTTTATTCTGTTTTCTTTCTTTTAGCTTGAAAAAGAACAAGAGGAAAATAAAGAAGATGAACACGCACCAGAATTTATTAAAGTGAAAGAAAATCTGAGAAGAACGTCTACGTTACCCTCCGAAGAAAGAGTTGCATAAATACTGCCAAGATTAAATGGTGTATCATATTAAGCTGGCATTATTGCATATACACTGGCATTCCTGTACTGTGGTAGCATTACAGCTAAGTGTACTCTATTAATCCTTGCAGGTGGTACATTGTACTGAAATGCTGATCAACTCTTTGGCTACCAGAGAGGGCTGCAGAACATAGTATATAGCATCCTTCTCTAGCAGTCACGGGGTTAACAACTGCCTATAAACATATCAGCAATGTAAATGCCCTGGCTTATCAAATAGCTGGTTATGTTCAAATCATTTGTGGTATTTGTTCTGCTAAATGATTGACTGCAACTCAGAAATAACTAATCAAAGCGGTCTCTAGGCTAACTGTCTGAAATGTTCATCACTAGTTTGGATTTTATCCCATAATATAAAGCCTGTTCAGGCTGCATGTATCAGAAGTTCCAGGGGTAAATAAAAAAATCAAACCAAGTTCTCATTAATGAGAAAGCTTGTAGTGTTTGAAGTCAGTACTCTTTATAAAAGCATCTCTTTGGATCATTAATTTATTGATCATTTGTGTGTTCTCAGTTGATGATCTTAAGGTTTGCATATACATTTATGTCTTTTAAACTAACAAATATTATATTTCCTAAAATTGCTCAGTGGCACAGGGCCAGGTTTAGCTGTGGTTGCAGAGTACCCCATATACTGTTCTAACCTCAAAAGGGGATGTTTGATGTTTTTAGTTCCAATTTTTCTTGGGGTCACAAAAACCATGGCACAAATTGTTAGTTTTTTTTCTGGAGGATGCAAAAACTAGTTCAAAGGGTCACATTTAGCCCTCAGGCCACCAATTTGCCTTCCCTGATCTATGAGATGTACTCAGAGTGTGATACTCAAGTACTACATTTTAATTAAGCCCTAGAAAATGTTAAACTTTAGCCAATATAAGATCTTAGATTGCTTTGATATATATATATATATATATATATATATATATATATATATATATATATATATATATATATATATATCCCTAGTGTGAAGAGGTGACTCTATGCATATTAAATTTGTAGAGGAATTTCATATAGTAAATTGTGTTTATATTTTTTTATATTACAATTTGCTAATGTTAAATAACTATAGAGTATTGTCTCAGGCATATAATATGGCCAATATTTAAATAAGCCTTAATCATCTAAACATTTATCTTAAAGGGAGATAGAAGTGTTGAATTAATGTTAAGTTGTTAACCTGTAAACTGGGAATAACATGTTGTAAAGTTATTTTAAAATGGCTTCTTGCTAGGCAAGGCAAGTCAATTGGTTATAAAAAGTTTGATTATTAAACAAGTATGGAAAGAACAAAGATATCATTTGCATTTTATTCCTACAAAGAAAGCAGCTAAAATGAGTAGATTCTATTTTACTGATTTTTTATCAAGTGTTGTTTGTTCTAGTATGTAAAATATACAATGAAGAAATACAATGAAGAAATGACCCAGTTAACAAGTTAATGCATCAGCTAAGTGTCTGCTTCCAAGTCAGTTTAAGGGACACTAAACCCAAATTGTTTCTATTGTGATTCAGATAAAGCATGCAATTTTAAGCAACTTTCTAATTTACTCCTATTATCAAATTATTTTCATTCTCTTGGCATCTTTATTTGAAATGCAAGAATGTAAGTTTAGATGCCGGCCCATTTTTGGTGAACATACTGTGTTGTTCTTGCTGATTGGTGGGTAAATTCACCTACCAATAAACACGTGCTTTCCATGGTTCTGAACCCAAAAAATTGCTTAGATGCCTTCTTTTTCAAATAAAGATAGCAAAAGAATCAAGAAAAATTGATATGCTCTATTTGAATCGCAAAAGAAAAAAATTGGGTTCAGTGTCCCTTTATATTATATTAAGGCCAAATAATTTGAACCAATAAGAGGCTGCATCATTGGAACTTACCTGGGGATGTGCAAAATACTTCAATCATTCATTAGCTACCTTGTGTATACAGAAGCTAGCTACCTGGTAGCAGGCACTTTAAAAAAATAAAGTTAAAGGGATATGAAACCCTTTTTTTCTTCTTACATGATTCAGATAGTGCATGCAATTTTAAGCAACTGTCTAATTTTACTCCTATTATCAATTTTACTTCATTCTTTTGGAATCTTTATTTGAAAAAGCAGAAATGTAAAGTTCAGCCACCAATTAGCAAGCTATACCCAGTTGCTGAACAAAAAGTCGGCCAGCTCTTAAGCTTACATCCCTGCTTTTCAAATAAAGATGCCAAGAGAGCAAAGACAAATTGATAGTAGGAGTAAATTAGAAAGTTGCTTGCTCTATCTGAATCATTAAAGAAAAAATTTGGGTTTCATATCCCTTTAACTTTTTTTTTCTTTCCAAAAGCAGACAAAAAAATAATTGTGCTATTAAGTGCTGGGATAGAAATAATGCATTAAATGTACTTATTACTTCCATGTCACGTTAGGGCAAGGCTATCAGAATGTAGCCATGCAAGTAAATAGAAATATTTTAACTGGTATAATAACATACCATTTATTTTTATAAAGATAAATATATATTAGTTAATAATGAGTCATTTGCCTTGAGGCAGAGCACAATTTATTTTTCCATTAAACAGCCACAGACATTATATTCTATTACTAACTTTTTTTCTAAATTGCCACCAATGCCCTTAGAACATTTCATTGATTACAGGCAGTATTAATTTCTTGAGTTGGTGCACAAACTGAAAAGTTACAATTGCTTTTTATATATAAAATTGCTGTTTGCTTATAATAACAAGATTCATTTCAGTATTAAAGACTGGGGGGAAATTACTCTGCTGTATCACGTTTCATATTAATATGTAAGTCAATACATGTACAGTTAAGCATTTAATTCTGTATCATAATCCAATCATGTTACATTTTTTTCTTTTATCTTAGTGGCATTTTGTAAAGGATATGTTATTAAAGCAGTCAGGCAGATTATCTAAAGCTCTCTGCGCTTGCGAGATTATTTAAAGAATTCTTTTGAGTATTTTTATTTCCCTGGTGGAATTATTTAAAGATAATGTTTACCCTGAAAACAGGGTGTCTCGCTAAGGGGCGTATACTGCGTTTTCGTATGTGAAGGAGATGCATACATTACAAAAAGGATTAATGAAAATTTAATTTCACTAGATGTGAAAAAAAACATAGAAATTCGTACTTAAAAGTACAAAATACAAAGTGTTGTTTTTTTTCCGTAAAATTGGCTGAACATGGGTTTATATGAAATTGTCTCTCAAATCCCAGTGAAATTCTGTAAACATTTTCACCCTACAGATCGCAGTTTTTTCTCGTAACTTAAAAGATGACGAATTTTTAACAAAATACTCAAAGCACAAATTATTTTGAAATGAAATCCTATGCATATGAACATAACAGTGATTTTAACATACAGAGCACTTTAAACAGCACAACTTGATTTGTATAAAGTGTAATATTAAAGTTTAAACTCACACCGGATTCTTTCTGCTTACTTTTTCCTCCATTGCCAAGTTTTAAATAGCAGAGAGCTCTCATTATCTATAATATAATAATTATCTAGTATTTGTTTGTAACAAAAATGTAAACCTTAAAGGTACATGAAACCCAATTTTTTTATTTCATTATTTAGAAATAGCATGCAATTTTAAACAACTTTCTATTTTACTTATATTATCTAATGTGCTTCATTCTCTTGATATCCTTTGCTGAAAATCATATCTAGATAGGCTCAGAAGCTGCTGATTGGCAGCTGCACATAGATGCCTCATGTGATTGGCTCACTCATGTGCATTGCTATTTCTTCAACACAGGATATCTAAATAATGAAGCAAATTAGATAATAAAAGTAAATTGGAATGTTGTTTAAAATTGTATTCGCTATCTGAATCATGAAATACAAATTTTGGGTTTAATGTCCCTTTAAAAGCAACGATTACTTTCAAACTAGTCCATTATAGTTTAGTTCCTTAGAATGTTCTGTTGGTGCAGCCAATCACAGGCCACAATTTAAGTGATATGCTAATTAGCTCCACACAAAAAAATCATGATATAACTGGCTGCATAAAGAGGTTGGTTTGAGAGCAAAATTAAGTAAGTTTACATTTCTTAAAGGACACAAAAAATATTTTTTTTCTAAACAAACTTTTTTGGAACCATACAAGTGATGCATTTAAAGGCACAATGTACTGTAAAACTGTTTTCCCCTTAAAGGGACGATAAACATCTTGAGATTTTTAAATATAAAGTTTAGTTATGCATAATGAAACAACTTTCAAATATATTTTAATTGTTTATTTTGCTCCATTTTCATGTAATTTAGACCTTGAAATGCACACTGCTGACTTCTCAAGTCTATAACACTGCACTGCTACATATGTGTCCCTCATTCACTTTATACTAACTTATAAGTATAAGGAAACTCCTTTATTTGTTTCAATCGATTGCCGTTCTTAGCTGCTACAGCAGCCCATGCCCAATAGCCGTGCGGTAAATTCGTATTTGCGCCCGTGGGCTGCTGTAGCAGCTAAGAACGAGGATCGATTGAAACACATAAAGGAGCTTTCTACATGAAGTATCTTATACTTCACGAATGAAAGTCCCCTTTATTTGTTTCAATAGTCAATCCTAGCGTTTGTAAAACGCAAGGCTTGATTTTCACTTTAAAGGGACAGTCAACACCAGAATTGTTGTTGTTTTAAAAGATAGATAATCCCTTAATTGCCCATTCCCCAGTTTTGCATAGCCAACACAGTTATAATAATACACGTTTTACCTCTGTGATTACCTTGTATCTAAGCCTCTGCAGACTGCCCCCTTATTTCAGTTCTTTTGACAGACTTGCATTTTAGCCAATCAGTGCTCACTCCTCGGTAAATTCACGTGCATGAGCTCAATGTTATCTATATGAAACACATGAACTAACGCCCTCTAGTGGTCTTAATGCATTCAGCTTAGAGGCGGCCTTCAAGGTCTAAGAAATTAGCATATGAACCTCCTAGTTTTAGGTTTCAACTAAAAATGCCAAGACTACAAAGCAAAATTGGTGATAAAAGTAAAGTTTTTTTTAGACCTGACTGTTCCTTTAAGGCAAAAATATATTTGATGTTTACATTTTACTCTTCTATATCCTGATAGAATCATTTGAGTTCAATATCTCTTTAAATCACACTTCATGTTCATATAAACTCCCTCCCTATTTTATTCCTGCACAAGACCAATTTGTTCATTCAGATCTAACCAATGAATTATACACAGACACTTTGTTCAATTATATCTTATTATTCACATTGATTAAAAAAACATTGACCCATAATAGTTATGATCGTTTAAATTAAAATATGAGAATTAACTATCTTGAAACTATAAGGTTATATGGTTGGCTAAAGTATGCTGATTAGCACGGCATATTTATATTCTTGCGCAAGTGGCATTGCAGTGGAAATTCATTCATTAGAGCATGTAGGTTTTCCACTACTCACTATAATAAATTCCTACACAAGAGCAGTAAGCATTGCAGCTTTTTAGCTGAATACTTTGGTGGTTGGTGGTTTTGTGTAACTGCCACAGTTGATTGGCTCAGCAGCAGTGCTCTGCAGCTCTTGAGCTGGACTTTATCTGTGTGTTTAAACCAGTTGCAGAATAAGAGCATGTAATATTTTTAGTATATAAACATGCACATCCCAAAATGCAAACACAGTATTTCCAAAAGGTATTCTTACTCTAATCTGTGTCTACGCTCCAAAAACAAAGCAAACACATTTTTCAGCTGTTTTTCTATATGAGCAAAACACCACCATACATTGGGCCAGAGATCAATTTGTGTTATTTATACAAATTGATCTGCAGTCTGTGTAGGTGTAAAAAGCATTAGTTCCTGAATCACATAACATAAAAAATGCTTTAGCTATGAAATAATAATAATAATAATGAAATAATAATAATATAATCTACAAATGTAGAAAATATACACAGCTGTAGAAATGTTAAAATTATAGCCTAACATGTTTTGCACCTGATCTTTAATCACAGTTATGGAGTTCAAGAATATTTGTAATCAAATTTACACAATAATATGTTGATGCTTTAACAAAGAAAAACAAAAATTATGTCAGGACATTATTGTACATTTTATTTTTGCAATTTGCTGAAGCATTTAACATCATATATACAGCAGTCAATTCAATTTCGTTGTTGCTTTATGTCAGTTCACTTAAAACCCCTTTCACATCTGCTGAAATGCCAATTCTCAAATCATTTAACAAACACTTTCCCAGGGCTACTCCAATCTATACATTTGAACTTTTTAGGTTAGTGCCATGCAGCATGTTAAACTAAATCTTTTCTACTTTTAAACAAACAGACAAAAGTATCTACCAATCATATGAAAGTACAGTCATTAAATATGTTAAAATGTTTTTTGTATGAATGAAGTAAAAGCAATTTAAAATTTAAATGGAAACCAGTACAAGTCATACCTAGGTATGCATTTATCATGGGCTGGTTGGCACAGCACCTACAGAGGCATTGGTTAACAGAAACAAACATCCATAAAACTGAAAACAAAAAGGCATGTTTGTTAACAAATGTAATACATTTACCTATACCCTTATTTAGATGTGACAAGAATAATAAAGTTTTTACATTTTGCATAAAGCTTAACTGAACATATACAAAGTATTAAAACAATATCACTCCGCTATATTCAAGACTGTCAAAGTAATAGAATATTCAGTTTACACCCGGTGCCTTATTACTTTTGCTTAAACTAACAGAGAAATATAATAATGTATTCCCCCTTCTTGGAAATATTTATTTCAACCTACGAGTGGAAATATACGCAGTAACAGGAAATGTTAAGGCTAAATGCCTATGATTTAGAAGATAAATATTACATTTTCTGTTTTTTTAAAAGAATAATATTATGGCAGTTAAAAACACTTTTTATTCTCTTAAAAATGATATAACTGGCAGAGGAGTAATGTGATGAGTTGTTATAGTCACAATTTTTTTTTTTTTTTTTTTTAAAGGGACAATGACACCAATAAATGCTACTTTTTTAAATAAAAAACTAAAATGCCCTCTATTTTGAACTCCTTTAGGGCACTTTTAGAAAATTAACTAGAGATCAGATCTCTGGTTAATTTTCTGAGAGCTAATTGCTACCGAGAGCTTGCGGCAGCAATAACTTGCCACTTGTAATGACTCGTTAATTATCGCACGCCCGCAAAGGCCAAATTAGCCATTTGTGGGTGCGTGATCATTTATTTCTCCACTTGTTATATAGCCCTTAGTATTTATGCTTTATACCACTTGCATGTTCAACTTGTAATCTGTCCCATAGAGTTATAAGTAGTACGGAAGAGACATGCCATAATAAAATAGATCATATCATTTTTTGCACTGAAATGTCCCTTTAAAGGGACATGACATCCAGATTTTTTTCTTTCATGATTTGGATAGAGCATACATGTTAAACAACTTTCCAATTTATTTCTATGATTACTGTTGCTTCATTATCTTGGTATCCTTTATTAAAAGAGCAGCAATGCACTACTGGGAGCTAGCTAAACACATTGCTAAGCCAATGCCAACGGGTATATATGTGCAGCTACCAACCAGCAGCTCACAAGCCTACCTATGTATGCTTTTCAACAAAGGATACCAAAAGAGCAAAGCAAATTAAATAATAGAAGTAAACTTGAAAGTGGTTTCAAATAATATGCTCTATCTGAATCATTTTGTGTTTCATGAGCCTTCAAAGATATACTTAGACATTGATGTATCTTACTGTAATTTGAGTCTATTTTTATGTTATTTTTGAGTTGTGAAAACAAAGTCCATATTTAATTACTTCCATTTGTGTTAAAGGGACAGTCTACTTCAGAATTTTTATAGTTTAAAAAGATAGATAATCCCTTTATTAACCATTCCCCAGTTTTGCATAACCAACACAGTTATATTAATATATTTTTTACATCTGTAATTACCTTGTATCTAAGCCTCTGAAAACTGCCCCCTTATCTCAGTTCTTTTGAACGACTTGCATTTTAGCCAATCAGGGCTGACTTATAAATAACTCCATGGGAGTGAGCACAATGGTATCTATATGGGACACGTGAGCCAGCATTGTCTAGCTGTGAAGCTGTGTAAGAGGCGGCCTTCAAGGGCTTAGGAATTAGTATATAAGCCTACCAAGAGAGCAAAGCAAATTTGATGATAAGAGTAAATTAGAAAGTTGTTTAAAACTGCAAGCCCTATCTGAATCATAAAAGTTTTATTTTGACTAGACTGTCCCTTTAATCTTACTTTATTTGAACAATTATTTTTTCACCATTACTAAAACTTAAAACCACTTTAGCAAAAAGTCTATTTTTAAATGTACTCGCTGCGTATATGCTTTCCTCTCCTCTTGTTATATAATTGTGAAACTAAGGGGTCTATTCATTTAGAGGTGAATGGCAGGTGAATTGAAACACTACAGTTATCACCATTAACTATGCATTATGAAGGGCCAAAGCCTGTGAGTAGTTCCTGAAAGAAGATCTGCGTTAGCCCTGCACAATGCATAGGTAATGCTGTATACAATTCACCTAAAATAGGAGAATTAAAGATGAATTGAAATTCAGGGGCAGACTGACCAGTCGGGCAAATAGGACCTGGACTGAGGTCCCAGCATGTCTGGGGGCCCACAACTAATATCTCCATGGCTCTTGTTGTGCTGCTTAAGCTGGGGCTAAAGGCTGCCCTGTCAGTAACTAAGCATTTAAGTGCGGGTATAGGGGTTGCCCCTGTCGGGGGTCTGTTTCTGTGAGGGCATGGAGTGTTGGGTCTGGCCCTGGAGGATGGGGGCCCTCTCTGGCCGTTGATGTTGGAGGTCCTGGCCCTGGATGTTGGGGGGCTTGGTAGGGGCAGGGAAGGGAGGGCTACCATGTTCATTTGCATACATTTGAAAACATTTGGGTCATTGTAAGAGACAGTGGGGGTCCTTCCCTAATTTTTGCCCGCGGCCCTGAATGGTCTCAGTCCGCCCCTGAATTGAATGCAGCATTAAAGGGACACTGAACCCAAATTTTTTATTTCAAGATTCAGATACTGCATGCAATTTTAAGCAACTTTCTAATTTACACCTATTATCAATTTTTCTTTGTTTTCTTGCTATCTTTATTTGAAAAAGAAGGCATCTAAGCTTTTTTATTAGTTCAGACTCTGGACAGCACTTTTTTATTGGTGGATGAATTTATCCACCAATCAGCAAGAACAACCCAGGTTGTTCACCAAGAATGGGCTGGCATCTAAACTTGCATTCTTGCATTTCAAATAAAGATACCAAGAGAATGAAGAAAATTTGACAATAGGAGTAAATTAGAAAGTTGCTTAAAATTCCATGCTCTATCTGAATCACTAAAGAAAAAATTTGGGTTCAGTGTCCCTTTAACTATGCATTGTACAGGGCTAATTCAGCTCTTCTTGTAGAAGATACTTACTGGGTTTGGCCCTTTATAATTCAATTTCAAATCACCTACAATTCATCTCTTTGTGAATTGAGCGCTTAGATAATTTCAATGTAGATATTTGCTGAAGACATGTGCATACTCCTCAGCATATCTGGATATTCTCTCATGGAAATGTTTCAACAAAAAATACTAAGATAAAAAAAATACATTTGATAACAAAAGTTAATTGGAAATGTTTTAAAAGTTGTGTGATCTAAATCAAATTCACAATTACATTTGACTTCCATGTTCCTTCAGATTGTAGCTAAATATGTGAGTTTTAAATTAAATTAGTAGCCACATATTTGCAGATTAGCAAAGTGTTTCTAAATCATTTTTATTGAATGTCTTTCAAGGGCTTTCCATCTTAAAAAAAAATCAAGTTTGAGGGAAAAAGTTATCCACTATATTTTTAAATTTATTCAGGGATCTCTCTTTACTTTTATGAATATAGACTAGTAAGCAAACCATGTTTCTTTTTCACACAGCACTAAATTATATGTTGCTTTGATAAAGCGCCATAATAATGAAACAATGACATGTATTTAATTAGAGCCTGTAATTTTAACACTAGCAAAGCAGTTAAACGCATAGTTAAAGTACCAAGTGTTCCTGTTATTTTTGTGCAAGAAAATAATTTGAAATATTCTCTAAACAAAGATGGCATCCATTCAGTCAACAGTAATTTAATTCTTACCAAAAGGACAAGGACACACATATATATATATATATATATCTCAACCCAATTAATTTTGATCAAAGTGCCTATTTTTTTATTCCACTACATACATTTATCAAATGAGTAAATAATGCATAATTGCTCAGTCCTGAATTAACACAAAATAATTCTTACATGTGAATGAGACTTCAACAATATTATTGTCTTTTGATCTGGTTCATTTGGCAGAGAAACCTAATAATGAAATAATATTTCTAAAGATGTAATGCGTTCTGAACAGGATGGCACCCGGCCGATATCAAGGACGGGCTGATGGGATAGTAATATATAAATATTACATGCTTATCAGCTGACAGCAGTGAACCTTAAAGGGACACTAAACCCAAATATTTTCTTTCATGATTCAAGTAGAGAATACAATTTTAAACAACATTCAAATTTACTTCTATTATCTAGTTTGCTTCATTATTTAGCTATCCTTTGTTGAAGAAATAGCAATGCACATGGGTGAGCCAATCATACGAAGCATCTATTTACATCAACCAATCAGCAGCTACTTTTCAGCACAGTATATCAAGAGAATAAAGCAAATTAGATAATAGAAGTAAATTAGAAAGTTGTTTAAAATTGCATGCTCTTTCTAAATCATAAAAGAAAAAAATTTGGGTTTCATGTACCTTTAAGTTCAAACATTGATTTTTTTTTTTAACCTTACTTACTAACTTAAAGGGATATTAAACTAGAAATGCCTTCCTTTGTAAAATGTTTCATTATGCATAATTAAATAACTTTAAATGCACTTTTATTGTTTTTTGCCTGCTTTTCCTGTAATTTAGAAATTGAGCTTTTCCACTCCCCCCAGAAATGGTAGAATACAAAACCATGACACTCCTATATGCTGTACCAAGATTGGCTGATTCATGCTTGTTTATCGTTCTACCTAAATGGCCACAGCAAAGCAAGTAAAAATGAACAGGCTTTTAATGGGGTGTCCTGGCTGGACCTGCAACACAATGCACATTTTTCTAAAATGATAGTTTTAAATGGTTTTAAAGCATTCGTTTTCCATGCAGATATTTTGAAATGCAGCAAAAAAATAAACTGCTTTAATAAAGTGTTTTATTTTTACACTAGAATATCCCTTTAACATTGATCTGCCAATGCAAAAGTCAACACACTTATAGCAAAACTGTATTTTCTGATAAATAAGCTAAAACACGTATTTTATGGCTACACTTTCTTTCAGAGTGCACAAAGGAAATTTGAACAAAACATTTGTAATGTTTTCTGTATACATAGCCTCTTATATTGATGTATTTTTAAGGGAAATCCACATTGGGGTTCCCGTGCTTTTATGCCATGTATGTATAAAAGAGTAATGGAGTTATTCCAGCATGGTGAATAATGAAATGCAAGAATGTTGTTAAGGCAGTTATAAAGAAAGTTGTAAATATTTTGTATTGAAAGTTTTCTGCTTTAACCGTGAATTGTTAAAAATGATTTTAATGCTTCTGATGACTGTAATACAATTCTAATAAATGTTGATACAAACTTCTGTTATTTTGTCTAATGATTTATAGTTATATTTATTTATTCATTCATTCATTCATTCATTTTTTAACACTATTTAAATGTTGCATGCATTTTATTTTTAAAATAGCTGTTTTTGCCTGTTGAAACTACCACCTGTTTTGAAAGTTTCAATACTATAGTATTAGTTTTAGAAAACCTATGTAAACATGAGGCAGAAGAAGTCTACCTTACAGTGGGGTTGTAAGAGAGACCATCCCATTTGAAAGTTTTTTTCTGCAGCTGCTTTGAATGCAATTAACTCTTCTCTCATGCTTGCCTAAGTACATTATACTTTTAAACAAACAAATCACCATCTGGAAAGAAAAGGCACAAAACTTTATTACATCACTAACTGAAATACACATACATTCACTCAAATTTTCTATTGAAACTGTGTTCTTGTTAACTGACCTTTACAATAATAAAGTATCTTGGCCTCCCTAGAGTAATAATCACCATGCTCCCTAGAGTAATATTCACCATGATTAACTCCCTAGAGTAATATTTACCATTGTTAACTCCCTAGAGTAATGCTCACCATGCTCACTAGAGTAATATTTATCATGACACACACAGAAAATAAATGACAGTGGCGCTAACACCCTCTTTAAATATAATAAAAACACTAATGTCAATTCTTACAACCACATGTATAATTTCTAAAAAATAGATAAAAACCTGTATACAATTATATGATATTTAAAAGACTATAAAAATTAAAAATAGAACAAATGGAATAACAAAAACGTTTTACCACTTTCCAAAGAAATGTCAGTCCATAAACCACTAGAGTCCTCTGCTGCTTGTTAACCAAATGGATCCTTCACACCAAATGAAGTAGGGCAAAAAACTTGAATTCTGAAAGAAAAAAGCGCAAAGAGAGACTCAAGTGCAATAAATAACACAGACGCTGCTGCTCTTAAAAAAATGCACTTACAATGTTTATTAATAATAAAGCAGGTATAAAACAGTTTTCTCCTTCAAGGTAATTAATCCAAATACTCAGCTGCTCCGGTCTGTTTTCACAGCCTTACAATGTCCGCTCCCTTCTGATGTCCACCGGAACTTTCAGTGTAGGGGAAATCCTTGTTGATGGGGCTACGGTAGCCCTGAGAGTCCAAAAAGCAGAGTGTTCTATTCTTAGAACTACGGCTCCTCTGCAGATCCAAAATTCAGTCCTGTGGTACCTCTACGCGTTTCTTCTGCTATCGTGCAGACTTTCTCAAGAGGATGAAGAGTCTAATGCTGAGTGGATTCAATATCCATCCCAATAAAAACCCTCATAGTAAATCCTATTGGTTGAAATTTCCTCTGTGTAATATGGGTAAGAAATGCTCACTGGGTCCTAGAGACCAAGTTATAAAATGCTACGTTCCTTTTGCACATAACAAATAATGTGTACAGTTAATTACAACACATCTATAGTTAATAAAAGCAAAAGACAAGGGACAATTATTTTGCACAAAAAATTATAACAATAATACAAAACTCCTACCACTAGGTAAAATTTAATAAAGCAAAAAATATATTAAAAGTTGATACAACGTGTGTTAATGCATATACTAAAAATCCCTGCAAACTAAACAATATTCATCTATGTATACTTAATATCTACACATCCAAAATTAGTATATGTTGCAATCCCAAAAAACAAATAATTAACCCAACAAAAGTAACAACAATACTCTGATCCTACAACTAGGTTTAATTCGATGAAGCAAATATAATTAAAAATTAAAACAAGATATATTTATGCGCATATCCTTGCAGCTTAAGCAAGATTCATCTCTATATATGATGAGCATTCACAATCTGGAAAACACATTTTTATTCTCTATGTATATATATGTGTATACCTTTCCTACTAAAAAGGAGTGATTTAATCCTAAGTATCCAAGTTGATCTGGAGTATAGAGGGATGGATCTACAAAAATGTGTTTAGAAAATTTGATAGTATGTACACTGTCATCTCTATTTAGGTATCATCCAATTAATTCTATACAATTATTAAAGGTTGTTTAAAATTTATTTAAAAGTTGTTTAAAATGGAAGGGAAAAGAGGAGGAAATAATTATTATATAAACAAGAATTATTAAAGGAACCTTAAGAATATCTAAAAAATGTCAGATTTTTTTATATATTAATTAATTACATAAAAGCTGCTATGTCAATGTCTATGTTTAATCCTTTTGGATGTAAACTATTGAGCTTTTGGATCCAAAAAGTTTCTTGTTTTCTTAGGCTCATCAACCTATTGCTACAACTCTTAGGTATCCAATCAATTGCTTGAATTTTTAGAGACCTAGAGTCTCCCCCATGATGTTCCAGAAAATGTAATGGTACACTGTGATTAACTACTTTCTCTTTTATATTATATAGATGTTCTGTCAGTCTACTTCTTATCTTTCTTTTGGTGCGCCCTACATAAATTTTATTACACCCACAAGTTAGGAGGTACACTACATATGTGGTGTCACATGTACACCTACTCTTGATATTAAAAGACTTAATGCCTTCGCTGTCTTTAAAATGACTATCCTTATTGATATGTTTACACATACTGCAAATTTTCTTTCCACACTTGTATGTGCCTGGTTTTAGACTCAGCCAATTACTCTTCCTATCAATTTCTGTTATTTCCAACTTCCTCAATTTACTGGGAGCTAGCAGATTTTTCAAACTTCTCCCTTTCTTAAAAGTAAACACAGGTTCTTCTGTCAAGATAGGGGCCAGTACAGGGTCCGTCTTAAGAACTCCCCAATGTTTTTTAATTACATTCTTGATGATCTTATGACCCTCGTTGTAAGTAGTAATAAACCTTAAAGTATCCTTATTATCTTGAGTTGATTTATCCTTTTTAGGTTTTAAAATAGAGTCTCTATCAGTTTCTTGTGCCCTATTATATGCTTGTTCTATTGTATTTCTGTTATAGCCCTTTTCTATGAACTTAGTACTCATATGTTCAGCCTCTTTTTTAAACATCTCTATATCTGTACAGTTACGTCTGAGTCTTAAGAACTGCCCATAAGGCACATTGTCTTTCCACCTCTTAAGGTGGGCACTTCCATTGTCTATGTAACTATTTCTATCAGTAGGTTTACTAAAATTACTCACCGCTGTTTTTAAGTTGGCATCTACATATAACCAAAGGTCTAAAAATTCAATTCTTGTTCGTGAATGTTTACCTGTAAAATTTAAGTTAAAATCATTATTGTTCATATGTGTTAAAAAGCTATTAATCAATGATTCGTCACCCTCCCAGAGGATGATTACGTCATCTATGTAACGATAATATTTTATAATGTTGTTTATAAACGGATTATTGTTCCAAACCTTCTCAATTTCAAATCTGTTCATATAAATATTAGCATACGATGGGGCAAATGTAGTCCCCATCGCTGTTCCTTTGACCTGTTTATAGAACACATTTTCAAAAATAAAATAATTGTGCTCTAAGATAAATCTCGTGCAATCTAGGATAAAGTTTAATTGCTCTGCTGAAAATTTCCAATTCAACAGTTCCATTTCAAGGGCCTTCAATCCTTTCTCATGGGGGATAGAGGTATAAAGCGCAGACACATCGCACGTTACCCAACAATAATTTTCTTTCCAGTTTAAACCTTCAAATATATTGATGGTTTGTGTGGTGTCCTTGGTATATGATTTAGTATTCTTGACTATTGGTTGTAGATAAAAATCAATATATTTAGAAACTTTATCGCTCAGGGAATCAATCCCTGAGATTATAGGTCTCCCAGGTGGCTTATGTATATCTTTATGCACCTTTGGCAGGTGGTAGAATATGGGGATCCTAGGTTCATTTTCCTGTAAGTATCTAAACTCATCATTATCAAGGACTCCTTCTGTTTTTGCTAGCACTAATATTTTATTAAGCTTATTTTGGTATTGTTTCGTGGGATTCCCATTGATAACTTGGTATGTGTCTATATCTTTTAATAGATTATAAGCTTCTGCTAAATAGTCTTCCCTCTTCTGTATAACAATCCCACCCCCCTTATCTGCTGCCCTAAAAATGATATCTTTATTGTCCATCAATTTCTTAAGAGAGTTTCTCTCCTGGGAGGTTAAATTGTCATTATACTTATTAACTAAATTCTTTCTTTTCTTGTGGAATAGATTAAAAACCTCGTCCATAACCATCTTTGTGAAGACTGGAATTTGGTCCCCCTGTGTTCCAACTGGATAAAATGTGGAAGGTCTTTTCAAATTACTATGGTGAATCTTAGATTCTTCCTCATATATGGAAATATTAAACAATTCCTCTATTGTATCGATACTCTCATTAACATCCTGGCTATCAACACCCATATCTTCTAGGGATTTTAGAATGGTTAAAGTTTCTATATCTTTCCCTTCCAAGTGATCTTTATTAACCGCTGATTTTAAATTGCATTCTTTTTTGGCATAAAATCTTTTTAAGACTAGCTTTCTAACAAATTTCTGAATGTCGATGAAAACTTCAAAATCATTCGGTAGTGTTTTGGGTGAAAAGTTGAGACCTTTATTTAAAAGTTTAATATCATTGGCATCTAACTCTATATTAGCCAAGTTAAAGATGTCTAATTCCTGTCTTCTTCTCGCCTCTGCCTTCTGTTTGGTTGTTGTAACTCTGACCCCTCCTCTCTTTCCTCTCCTTGTTCTAAACCTCTTTTGTTTTGTCTTTGTCTGGTTTCCCACGCTCCTTGTTGTGTGTACCTCGGTTCTGGTTCTAATCGTTGGTTGTGGGGTAATGGTGTTTTCCCTAAAAAATGATTCTGATGATTGGTATTTCCCTCTTGTCTTTGATTATTTCTCCATTCATTATTCTCTGATCTATGGTTATAATCTTGATAATCTGATTTAGGGCGAGCCCCCAAAACAGGCCAACTTGATTCATTCTGATGCTGATTAAGCACTTCAAATCTATTTGATGTATTGATATTAAGACCATTTGAATTTTCTCTGGAATTGTCCCTCCTATTAGAATTAGATGGGCCATCTCTTTCCTCTCTCCTTCCCTTCCATTGCTCATTATTACCATAGTAATTACGGTTTTTATTAGGATATTCATAATGTTTATCCATCCAAAACTGCCTGTTAGTGTTATCATTATAGGGTCTCCTATAGTTCCCATTCCTATTATGGTTGTAATTATCCATATGTACTCTATTAGTTTGTGGAGCCACCCTATTATTATTACTAAAACCCACTTCATTTCTATTCATACCTCCTTCAAGTTTTTCCTCAGCATTATGATAATAAGTACCTATTTGAGTATTCCCTCCTCTTCTAAAATCGTTTCCCTGTGGGTTTTTACCTCTATTTATCAAGCGCATATTCTCTGTCTTCTTTTTAAAATTATAAACCTTGTCCTCCTTAAAATCTTGTATATCCCTAGTTAACTTTTGTTGTTTACTCCTCTTAAGATCTATTTCCAATTGTTTGATTCTATTTTGGATACTGTTATTCCTAGTCACCCATTTCTCTTCAGTTTTAAAAACCTGTATTTTGGGAAGTATCTCATCTAGATCCTTCTTAATCCTATTCAGCTTGAACTCTCTATACTTAATGAGTACCTTAATTAGTTTGAGAGAACATTCCTGTAGAGCCTCCTCCCACTCACTAGTATATTCCACATCCTCCAAATCAAATGCAGGATATTTAAAAATGCGGAGGCCCCTTGGAACAACATTATGAAGTACATAGTTGTCTAGCAGTATTAAATCCTGCCATTCACGGGTATCTTGTTGTAATAACTTCTCTAATTTTTTAAAAAGCATATCAGGTGATTCTGTATTATTGTTAATGGAATTTGGAATGTCATTAGTAAGATCTAAGTCCCGTTTTCTATTATTCCTAGCACTATAATCCCCAAAGGTCTCTGGGGTTTCAACATTATCTATCAGGGTAGTCATGCTGCCTATTTATAAAAAGATTCAAAAAATAACACACACAGAAAATAAATGACAGTGGCGCTAACACCCTCTTTAAATATAATAAAAACACTAATGTCAATTCTTACAACCACATGTATAATTTCTAAAAAATAGATAAAAACCTGTATACAATTATATGATATTTAAAAGACTATAAAAATTAAAAATAGAACAAATGGAATAACAAAAACGTTTTACCACTTTCCAAAGAAATGTCAGTCCATAAACCACTAGAGTCCTCTGCTGCTTGTTAACCAAATGGATCCTTCACACCAAATGAAGTAGGGCAAAAAACTTGAATTCTGAAAGAAAAAAGCGCAAAGAGAGACTCAAGTGCAATAAATAACACAGACGCTGCTGCTCTTAAAAAAATGCACTTACAATGTTTATTAATAATAAAGCAGGTATAAAACAGTTTCATCCTTCAAGGTAATTAATCCAAATACTCAGCTGCTCCGGTCTGTTTTCACAGCCTTACAATGTCCGCTCCCTTCTGATGTCCACCGGAACTTTCAGTGTAGGGGAAATCCTTGTTGATGGGGCTACGGTAGCCCTGAGAGTCCAAAAAGCAGAGTGTTCTATTCTTAGAACTACGGCTCCTCTGCAGATCCAAAATTCAGTCCTGTGGTACCTCTACGCGTTTCTTCTGCTATCGTGCAGACTTTCTCAAGAGGATGAAGAGTCTAATGCTGAGTGGATTCAATATCCATCCCAATAAAAACCCTCATAGTAAATCCTATTGGTTGAAATTTCCTCTGTGTAATATGGGTAAGAAATGCTCACTGGGTCCTAGAGACCAAGTTATAAAATGCTACGTTCCTTTTGCACATAACAAATAATGTGTACAGTTAATTACAACACATCTATAGTTAATAAAAGCAAAAGACAAGGGACAATTATTTTGCACAAAAAAAAAAAGGGAGCGGACATTGTAAGGCTGTGAAAACAGACCGGAGCAGCTGAGTATTTGGATTAATTACCTTGAAGGAGAAAACTGTTTTATACCTGCTTTATTATTAATAAACATTGTAAGTGCATTTTTTTAAGAGCAGCAGCGTCTGTGTTATTTATTGCACTTGAGTCTCTCTTTGCGCTTTTTTCTTTCAGAATTCTAATATTTATCATGGTTAACTCCCTAGAGTAATACTCATCATGCTCCCTAGAGTAATATTTACCATGGTTAACTCCCTAGAGTAATACTCACCATGCTCGCTAGAGTAATATTTACCATGGTTAACTCCCTAGAGTAATACTCACCATGCTCCCTAGAGTAATATTTACCATGGTTAACTCCCTAGAGTAATACTCACCATGCTCGCTAGAGTAATATTTACCATGGTTAACTCCCTAGAGTAATACTCACCATGCTCCCTAGATTAATATTTACCATGGTTAACTCCCTAGAGTAATACTCACCATGCTCAATAGAGTAATATTTACCATGTTAACTCCCTAGGGTAGTACTCACCATGCTCGCTAGAGTAATATTTACCATGGTTAACTCCCTAGGATAATACTCACTAAGGATAACTCCATAGTGTAATACTCACCATGGAAAACTCCCTAGAGTAATACTCACCAAAAAGTTGGGTATGGTGGATGATGTTCTATGTCTGCACATGACTGTGACTTTATCCTCTAGCTCTAGAATTCTTTCCTTACCTCTGTAATATCATTTATGAGTTAAAGGTGATACTTGTTGATAGTCTCACATGTGCAAGAGGTCCCTGCACTGCATAATAGCAGTTTGCAGATTGATTTTTTGAGTTAACTTTAAGCAAGCTGGCTGTAACTTCTGTTGCCTCCTGCACATATGATCTGCGTGTTAGCTCACAGATTGACTCCTTTAGGGCTTCTTTGGTTCCCATCTCCTCTTATGATGGAAGATACTTAATTAACTTCATCCATGATAGGCTGGAAGTGGTTGAGAGAGTTGCTTTTTATTTTCCCCTCCCATTTCTTTTTGCTGCTTTGGTAATCATTCATCCTTGGTGAGTACTGATCTAGGGAGAGTCAAGATAAACAGTATTTTTGTCCAAAAACTATAATTCCTTAGACAAACTCACTATGTTCCCTCCCTTCACATATGGTTCTGTCCATTACTAAAAATAGGGTACAGTAGATCTGATTAGTTTTTATGAGTGAAGTCTTATTTTCTCCATCCCCTTTATAGGGACTAATGGATTTATGGAGAGAAATTACACAAATATTTGGGGTATTTGTTGAGCATTATATTGCAAAGTAGGTCTATCATTCACATCCATGACCCTGTGCAGATAGATAAACCTTTTAAAATTATTTGAGAGACCTCACAGTACTGATAAGGCTTGTAAGACAATCTCACCAGCCTGGAGAGCACTAAATCATCTAGCCATAAATCGTCCTTGGTGAGTACTGTCTACGAAAAGAGCCAAGATATCGAAATTACTTTATTTAGAGAACATTTCTGTTTATACCCATAGGGTCAAAAGGGTATGTTGTACAGCAGCAGTCAAGCTGATATCTAGGTCAGTCAGGCCCAGTTAGCCAACATGTTTTTCAAAAAAGGATACAACGAGAACAAATTAATTTTTGATAACAGAAGACTAAGGAGAGGTGGTAGCAGAAGATGAAGCTTTTTCTTTAACACAAACATGTTTACCTTTGGCACCTACTGGATTCCAATGACCACCCTCTGCATTAGACAACAATTCCGGATGGATTCTAAACCACCCTGAAGCTTAGATAGTATTTTTATGCAGGTTGATGTAATGTCTGGAAAAAATTATGTCACCAAAAATATTAATGAATTGTAGAAAGAAACAAAACACAAAATAATGCATTTTAATTGTGCATAGCCAGTGTTTGGTTAGCAAGTAATGTAGCATAATTGAATACATGGGAATGGGAACCGGGGGGCAGGATGCATCTCCCCCAGGAAATCATGTGAGGGGGACAAATAATGCACAAACTCCCCCAGTGAAAAGAGGCCTTCACTAAAGCAGGGACCTCTCCACCTTGCCCCCCTCAACAGCTAAGTTAGCCACCGCTGGACTGACTGCAAGAAGTCAGCAAAGCAAAGGGAAACAGCTGTTTGGTTGCTGCGTCCCCATCATGCAGGCCCTGAACGCAGTTCTTAGTAGTAGCTTGCAAACTGGAGTAGGTGGACCCAACCTACACCAATAGTGAGTACTGTGTGTGTTTGCTCACTCGCACCTGTAAACATTGTGTACAACAGACAAGTTCAGAATGCCCAGTGGGCCTCTTGTGAGTTTTCTTCCCTGCCAGTATATAGTTTCATGATATTTGGGAATCAATTAGTAAATTGATAAGAATTGTTCATAAAATCTTAAATTGTCCATTATCAAATTAATGCAAAATTAACATAGTGACCCAGATTATTGGAATTTCCAATGCTTCCATCCAGGAAACTCCAGTGTGTGTAGCTGATTTGGAAAACACTTGCATATTTATCAAATAAAAGTTCCTTAAACTTATTATTATTTTTATTATTATTATTATTGTTTAGTCTTTTATTATTTATCTTTTTATTTTAATTTTTTATTTTTTTAAAACAAACATAAAAGATGTGTATGTTACAAAGAGGCATTATCATATTTTAAGTAAAGAGCTGAAATGGTGGGCTCTGATGTGCTGTAAAAAAAATTAGGGCTTTGGATTATTTCAAAATTCAATATGAATGTTCAGCCAATACCTTTAAAGGGACATGTAATAAGTTTTATAGGAGCATTAAATTAATATGTTAAATGTTTGTGTTTTTGTGTTTTCAAAGATGCAAACTCTCAATCTTATATTACAAAAGGCCAGGTAATGTTTGTCCGATGCAGTCATGCGCAGTAGAGACTGCAGGGCGAGACAAACATATCTGGCCGTAAGGAAGGATCAGTCAGTGACTGCGCATGAGACTCACTGTGTGAGACTTCAAAAGGCCGTGAGGATCAGACAGGAAAGAGGGAGGGGGCAGTAGTGGGCAGGACCACTGCACTGCAGGAAAAAAAAATGTTGAGAGCATCAGGGAAGGAGAAGGTGAGAGGGGATCCAAGTGGATGGAGATTTTGGCCCATGTACACAGGCTTTAGGACTATATTACTTACGTATATTTGGCTATATTATAATACCCAGTCACAGACTGTATACTGCAGTAAGCCTTGTGAGCCCATTTACTGCATACTGTTTGCATAGTTCAAAGTGATATCACTGTCAGTGTTAGGGTTAGACTTAGGTTTAGGGGTTAATAAATTTAATATAGTGGCGGCGACGTTGGGGGCGGCAGATTAGGGGTTAATAAATGTAGGTAGGTGACGGCGATGTTAGGGACGTCAAATTAGGGTTTAATAATATTTAACTAGTGTTTGCAATGCGGGAGTGCAGCGGTTTAGGGGTTAATATATTTATTATAGTGGCGGCGATGTCCGGTTTGGCAGATTAGGGGTTAATAAAAAAAATTGTGTTTGCGATGTGTCCTCGGTTTAGGGGTTAATAGGTAGTTTATGGGTGTTAGTGTACTTTTTAGCACTTTAGTAAAGAGTTTTATGCTACGGCGTTGTAGTGTAAAACTCTTAACTACTGACTTTAAAATGCGGTACCAGTCTTGACAGGAGAGGGTCTACCGCTCACTTTTTGTCAGACTCGTAAAACCGGCGCTATGCAAGTCCCATTGAAAAAATAGGATACGCAATTTACATAAGTGGATTTGCGGTATTTCCAAGTCTGGCCAAAAAAGTGAGCAGCACACCTGTACCTGCAGGACTCGTAATACCAGCGGGCGTTAAAAAGCAGCGTTAAGACTGGCTAACGCTGCTTTTAAGCATAACGCTCATCTCGTAATCTAGGCATAGGTAAATCAATAGAAAAGGGACAATAAACACTTTGAGATGGCAATATTAAATGATAAACTGTATATATGAGAACAATTCTGCAATATATTTTCATTATTTATTTTGTCCCCTTTACCTGTAATTCCACTCTTAAATTGTGAGCTTTTCAGTTCCTGTTAGAAATAGAAGTGCAGAACACTGTTATATTCCCCACAGCCATTGGCTCCACAATCTAATGACCTATTTATAACTGTCTCCAATTGGCCACAGCAGAGAAGGTAACCTAAGTTACAACATGGCAGCTCCCATTTATAGACACTAAAACTTTACACTTATTTTGTCAATATTTAAACAGCTAATGAAACTATAAAAAATACATCTACATGTTATTCTCAGACTAATCTTTTCTTTGAATGCATCATTCTATCTTGCATTTATTTAGTGTTTAACCCCTTAATGACCACAGCACTTTTCCATTTTCTGTCCGTTTGGGACCAAGGCTATTTTTACATTTCTGCGGTGTTTGTGTTTAGCTGTAATTTTCCTCTTACTCATTTACTGTACCCACACATATTATATACCGTTTTTCTCGTCATTAAATGGACTTTCTAAAGATACCATTATTTTCATCATATCTTATAATTTACTATAAAAAAAATTATAAAATATGAGGAAAAAATTGAAAAAAAACACACTTTTTCTAACTTTGACCCCCAAAATCTGTTACACATCTACAACCACCAAAAAACACTGTGCTAAATAGTTTCTAAATTTTGTCCTGAGTTTAGAAATACCCAATGTTTACATGTTCTTTGCTTTTTTTGTAAGTTATAGGGCCATAAATACAAATAGCACTTTGCTATTTCCAAACCATTATTTTTCAAAATTAGCGCTAGTTACATTAGAACACTAATATCTTTCAGGAATCTCTGAATATCCATTGACATGTATATATTTTTTTTTAGTAGACATCCCAAAGTATTCATCTAGGCCCATTTTGATATATTTCATGCCACCATTTCACCGCCAAATGCGATTAAATACAAAAAATCGTTCACTTTTTTACTAATTTTTTCACAAACTTTTGGTTTCTCACTGAAATTATTTACAAACAGCTTGTGCAATTATGGCTTAAATGGTTGTAAATGCTTCTCTGGGATCCCCTTTGTTCAGAAATAGCAGACATATATGGCTTTGGCGTTGCTTTTTAGTAATTAGAAGGCTGCTAAATGCCACTGCGCACTACACGTGTATTATGCCCAGCAGTGAAGGGGTTAATTATGGAACATGTAGGGAGCTTTTAGGGATACTTTTAGCTTTAGTGTAGTGTAGTAGACAACCCCAAGTATTGATCTAGGCCAATTTTGGTATATTTCACGCCACCATTTCACCGCCAAATGCGATCAAATTAAAAAAAACGTAAAATTTTTCACAATTTTAGGTTTCTCACTGAAATCATTTACAAACAGCTTGTGCAATTATGGCACAAATGGTTGTAAATGCTTCTCTGGGATCCCCTTTGTTCAGAAATAGCAGACATATATGGCTTTGGGGTTGATTTTTGGTAATAAGAAGGCCGCCAAATGCCGCTGCATTTCACACGTGTATTATGGCTAGCAGTGAAGGGGTTAATTATGTAGCTTGCAGGGTTAATTTTAGCTTTAGTGTAGAGCTCAGCCTCCCACCTGAAACATGAGACCCCCTGATCCCTCCCAAACAGCTCTCTTTTCTCCCCCACCCCACAATTGTCCCCGCCATCTTAAGTACTGGCAGAAACTCTGCCAGTACTAAAATAAAAGCTATATTTGGGCTTTTTTTGGGTTTTTTTTGGCATATTTACATATGCTGCTGTGTAGGATCCCCTCTTAGTCCCCAACCTCACTGATCCCCCACCAAACAGCTCTCTAACCCTCCCCCTGCCTTTTTTTTTTTAAAAAAAATGCCCTTTTGTGTAGTGTAGCTTCCCCCCCCCCCCAAGACCAACCCCCCACCCCGTCTTGATCCCTTAGATGTTTATTTCTATAATTGAAAACATTTTATTTTTAACTTTTACCACTTTTATTTTTCTGTAGTGTAGCGGTTCCCTCCCGCTCCCGCCCCGTGCACGCGCCCGCCCGCCACCCCCCGTGCACGTGCGCGCTCCCGTGCGCGCTCCCGTCCCCCCCACCCCCGATCCCGCCCCCCTTCCCTCCACTCGGCACATCGATGGCCGCCCACCCGCCTCCCAGACTTGCTCCCACCCACCAACGATACCGGCCACCGATGTCCGGTGCAGAGAGGGCCACAGAGTGGCTCTCTCTGCATCGGATGGCCAAGGGGGGTTATTGCAGGATGCCTCCATATCGAGGCATCACTGCAATAACCGGAAAGCAGCTGGAAGCGAGCAGGATCGCTTCCAGCTGCTTTCCAGACCAAGGATGTACGCCACACGTCCTCGGTCATTAACTGTCTTTTTTTTGAGGACGTGTGGCGTACGTCCTTGGTCATTAAGGGGTTAAAGGGACAGTTCACCCAAAAATAATCTCCCATTTAAATTGTTCTTAATGATCCATTTCACTTGCTGGAGTGTATTAAATTGTTTACAAGTAGCTCCTTTACCCCTATTTTGGCCTTTGAAATAGCCAATTTAGCTTGTGGTTTCCCAACCTATACTGAAAGTTTTGATACTGGAGTATCAGTTTTTGAATAGCCTAAGTAAACCCCACTAGCAGAAGAAATTAAACTCACAGTGGGGTTCAGAGTAGTTAAGTAATAAAATGATAATTTTCTATTGTTCTCTCTATGTATTGAGCTTCAGTTTTCCAGACAAATATAAGATAAGGAAGCAAGTGTGTGTACACAAAGTGATAACATAATGAGATATGATATTACCTGAAGCTCAACCCATTGTAATAGGCTGTGGTTTAAAAGCACAAAACCAGCTACTTTATATACACAAATAAACCTGAAAATGCAATTTCTCATACATTGTATACTCTGCAGCTAGTATAGCAAGTCATTGAAAATACATTAATATAAAAACAATTTTACAGTGTACTGTGCCTTTAATGCCCCTTTAATCTTACAAAAAGGTATTACTGTTACCAAGTCAACCAATAATAAATATACATTCACTTGTTGGTCTACATAAATGCTTTGACTTGATAAAATGTTGCTATAATATGTAGATGTATCACATTGCGTTATTTAAAGGGACAGTCAACACTCGAGATAACATTATACGATATTTGAAAATAAAAAACAAAGATCCGCCTGCACCATACCTCTTTTGTCTTGCCTACTTGCTTCTCCTAGTAATCATCGTTGATGACTTTTATAATATGATGTAAATATGGCAGCCTAACTCCCCCCACCGGTACGTAGCTACCTTCTTCTTCAAATGATCAGCCAATCAGAATCCAATCCTCAGTCAGAAATTGCACGCGCTTGCAATTTCTGACCGAGGATTGGATTCTGATTGGCTGATTTTATCTCGAGTGTTGACTGTCCCTTTAATGTTACACAACACACTTACAGATATTGACTCCCTTGCATAACAACCATAAAATTCACCTGTGATATATATTAACACATTTTCCAATACATTGTCATACATTTTGTTGATACAATCTTTATAATTATTTGTAAATTTTAATGTGATTTTTTTAAAACAAGATATAGTTCCTTTGTTACTTAGATGTGTCATTCTACCATCATATAACCTTTATGAACAAAAAATACCAAAACAACCGTGCAATATAAGTGCATATAAGCAAGTCAGTTATTAAATGTTACTTGACACATTGGTTGATGCAAAAATGAAATGTTGACTGAAAGGCGATAACTGACACACTATTTGGAGCTAAAATTATTCTTAATTAGATGCTCACCCCATTTTCATAAAAATAACCGTGCCAAACCATAATGAATGTCTACTCATAAGCACTTATCTCTTATTGGTTTACTACAAACCAATCAACATTCCAAAATTGATCATTCACATACCACATGGTATCCTGCAAGAAATGGCAATCTCAACTACTCTACAAAAAACTAATATCCCATTCTTGATTCAAACCTAATGGAGTTTGTGTTTTTTATTTATAAATCCAATACAGTTCATTCTTTAACAAAATCTTAATTTTATTTCCACCTCTTGGAGGCAGTGTTGCAATGTCAATAACGTTGACAAAAATCTTAGGTTCATTAGTAAAATACACTAGATTCATTGTTATAATTCTTAACGTCCCTTTTGTGCTCCCCAATTCTTGACCTCAACTTAAGGCAACAATAAACCCCAAATTTTTCTTTCATGATTCAGACAGATAATACCATTTTAAACAACACTCTAATTTACTTCTATTATCTAATTTGCTTCTTTTTTACATATCCGTTGTTGAAGAAATAGCAATGCACATGGGTCAGCCAATCACACGAGGCATCTATGTGCAGCTACCAATCAGCAGCTACTGAGCCTATCTAGATATGCTTTTCAGGAAAGAATATCAAGAGAATGAAGCAAATTAGATAATAGAAGTAAATTAGAAAGTTGTTTAAAATGGTATTCTCTATCTGAATCATGAAAGAACATTTTTGGGTTTAATGTCCCTTTAAAGGGACAGTCAACCATAGAATTGTTATTGTTTTAAAAGATAGATAATCCCTTTATTACCCATTCCCCAGTTTTGCATAACCAACACAGTTATATTAATATACTTTTTACCTCTGTGATTACCTTGTATCTAGGAACCTTCTTCCAGCCCCCTGATCACATGACTGTGACTGTTTATTATCTGTTGTCTTAAATTTAGCATTGTATTGTGCTAGATCTTAAATAACTTTCTGTGCCTGAACACAGTGTTATCTATATAGCCCACGTGTACTTTCTGTCTCTTTGTGTTGAAAAGAGATTTAAAAAGCATGTGATAAGAGGCAGCCCTCAAAGGCTTAGAAATTAGCATATGAGCCTACCTAGGTTTAGTTTAAACTAAGAATACCAAGAGAAAAAAGCACATTTGATGATAAAAGTAAATTGGAAAGTCAATTAAAATTAAAAGTCCTATCTGAATAATGAAAGTTTAATTTATACTTGACTGTCCCTTTAAGTGATGTTTGTCCTATGTACTGATCATGGCAAAAAGTTCATTCCAAAAGGTACACCACAAATTCAGTGGTACAATTTGCATAATGCTCTATCCGATATTCTTCATGTGCGACTGAGCTTCTGAATGTATCACCACTAGTTTAAACCACATTACGAGTGCCACAAAAACTTCTATTGCATTTAAAGGCACCCTTCTTTCTTAAACAATTCCCTGAAAAACTCTTACTATTTCTGCAAACTAGACTAGGTGATAGCTTACTGGCGTTGGTGTTTTTTTTTTTTTTTTTAAACAAATTACAATGTATCCATAATGAAATTACCATTCCATATCTTCTTTATATAAACAAATTAAGATTGAGTATATTGCATACTTCCCTTAATTGTAATGAATATTTTGTTGAAAATACCACTGTATCATTCAAAAAAGTTGAATTTTAAGATTGTCTTGCAAGGGAGTCAATATAAGTGTGTTGTATAACATGATATTACGCATTGTGATACATCTAAATATTATTGCAACATTTTATCAAGTCGAAGCATTTATTAGACTAACAAGTGAATGTATGTTTATTATGGGTAGACTAACAGTAATACTTTTTTGTAAGATTATGGGGCCGAATTATCAAACTCGCCGGAAACATCAGTTATGAAGCAGCGGTCTAAAGACCACTGCTTCATAACTGGTCCGCCTGCTCTGAGGCTGCGGACGTTAATCCGCCCGATCCTATATGATCGGGGTGATTGACACCCTCTGCTAGCGGCCGATTGGCCGCGAATCTGCAGTTTGCGGCATTGCACAAGCAGTTCACAAGAACTGCTTGTGCAATGATAAATGCAGACAATGTTTGCTGTCGGCATTTATCGATGTGCGGCGGACATAATACGCTACATCGTATCATGTCCGCTCGCACTATAATAAATCTTTTTGTATAAATTATCCTATAACTAAGTGCCGCACGGCACGAAACATGTAAGGATTTTTCTTACTTCTCCTAACAGTTTGTATATTTTTTTACTTTATGGAATAAAGATGAAGTTTTAATCTCTTTTTGGGTCACTGGAGTGCTGCCTTATTTGTTTAACTCAGCCATTTCACGGGCACCACCCTGCAGTGTTTAGGCGTATTAAACGCCGTTTGCGATAGTCTCGTTCCCAACACTTAGGGGTATATTTATTAAATTCTGGTGGACGTGATACGCTGTAGTGTATCATGTCCGCCAGACATTGCTGAATGCGGACAGCTGTCCATACTCAGTATTACACAAGCAGTTCTAGTGAACTGCTTGTGCAATACCGCCCCCTGCAGATTTGCGGCTAATCGCCCACTAGCAGGGGGTGTCAATCAGTCCGATCATATAGGATCAGGCGGATTGCTGTACGCTGCCTCAGAGGTGGCGTATGAGTTAAGGAACAGCGGTCTATAGATCGCTGCTTCTTAACTCCTGTTTCCGGCACGGAAATAGGGTGAATTGGCCTAATTCAGCCAATAATAAATTGACCCCCCCCCCAAGTCTCTTGCTATCAGTGGAGATCACGGTCAGATCTGAAGCAATGCCAGCTGTGTGTGCAAGAGATCACTGTTTGATTACAAGTAAGTGTTTTTGTTTGCTGAATTTTCTTGCACAAAAATGGAGATACACATGTGTTAATGTAGATGAAAGGTATCTGACGAATTGTGATTATGAAATGGAGTACTGAGGGACAGATTTGATTATCCACAAAGCTCACATTGGGACTTATGGTATTTAAAAAAAAATGTGCATTGCATTGTGCATAGTACTATTATATTTGTTGTTTTAGCAAAGTTTTAATGACCATCCATATTTATATTTATTTTTCGGTCTCTTTATTACAATGCAAACAGAAAATACAGGAAATATGTACACAAAATTTAAAAAAAACAGAATTTTCAGAAGAAAATAGCTCCTTCATGCAAAAGTCTGTATTTAGTGTAACCTTCCTTGGCACAAAGCACATCTTGAACTCTTTTGGAGAGACTGTCCTGAGGTTTTCTGAAGTAATTTTCTGGTATATTATACCAGGCTTCTTTCGGCACTTCCCAGAGTTCTTCTTTAGATTTAGGTTGTCTTTTATTTTTTTCTCTGTCCAGGTGATCCCATACTGCATTTTTAATATCTGCACTCTCAGTGTTGTATCAGCTGTGTTTTTCTCTCCAAATATGATTTCACTGCATTAGCAGTGTGCTTGGGATCGTTGTCATGCTGAAAAATAAAACCAATACCAAACAGGTGCTTTCCAGAAGGAAAGAAATTTAAACCTGTCTGTACTTTTCAGCATTCATGATCCCATCAATTCAGGCAATATTGACAACACCACTGGCAGAAATGCAGCCCCAAACTAGGACAGACCCTGCCCCATGTTTCACTGAAGGCAACAAGCAATCATTCTACCATCTCTCTCCAACTCTTCTTCTTACATATTGTCGACGATTGGACCCAAAAATTTCAAACTTGGATTTGTCACACCATAATACTCTTTTCCATTGATCTTCATTCCAATCTTTTTAAACTTTAGCATATCTTAGCCTTTTCACCCTGTTCCCCTTCAAAAAAGGTGGTTTCTTGGCTGCTACCCATCCACAAACACCATTCCTGATCAAGCTTCTTCGTACTGTAGAAGAGTAAATTTGGCATCCCAATAAAGCTGCCAGATGCTGAGCCAGGTCCTTGCTGGACTTCTTCTGGTCTCTCAAAGAAGAAACTTCTCAACAGATTTTGAAAAAAAAATTTGGCCTTCCAGTCCTTTTTTTTTGTCCTTGACCTCTCCTGATTCTTCATATGTCTTTATAACAGCTTGAATACCAAATCTTGAGCATCCAGTTTGTTAGCTGATTTCCTTTTGAGAGTGGCCTTGCTGATGCAAAAGTATGATTTTATGTCTGTCAAATTCTGTGATCTTTGACATTTTGAATGGAATGATGTGATTGATAGTTGGTCTTATTAGCGAGCTTCCAATTAATTAAAGTCATAAGACATGTGTATATAATGCTGAAGCATGTCTTGCACAAACCTGGTGTAATAGACCTTTTTCACAGCAGTAATGTTGACATGAAATAGTAGGACAAATACAGGTATTAGGAATGACATTAATAAGGGTTCCATTTCATTTAGGTTAACGAGAGTCAGATTCCTGCTTTTGCTCATGTGTAATGGAGATCACACAAAATACTTGCCAGTTTAGCCTATAGAAGCTGTTTTTCTGATTTTTTTTCTGTACGGCATACAAATATCCTGTATTTTCTGGTTGTATTCTGGTAAAGAGACTGAGAAATAATTATATATGGTCATTATACCATTACTAAAAGAACAAATCTAATGGTGGCCTAAGACTTTTGCACAGTAGTGTATATGTTTATAAACACTACATGTAGTTTTTAGTTATTTAATTACCTGTTTCAATGGAGTGAATTCATTTATATATAAAAATACTCATTTTTATGAAGTCACAAGATCTATACTGAAAAACATTGTTGCCATTGAGATATTGTTTCAATTGTTTCAAATGTTAAAATTAGGCTAAATATATCTGTAATATCTGTAAGTTTTATAGTGGTTACAAATGTGATATTACATCAAAGGATCAGTAGATAGTGAGATTTCCCAATGTATATAACTAACACCCAGTAGTCTAGTGGATTGCACGTTAAGCCTTTTTTTAGAAAATCTGCCTGTCCACAGATGAAACACGTAGAAGCACATAGTATGTGGATGGATTATGTCACCAGTAGTGCCGACGTGGCTGTACCACACTAATGCTGTGAAAATGCTGAGACCCTCATGTACTCTGATCGGAGGATTTTAGGACCGGTGCATTATTTTACAACCACTTCAAAGTGGATAGCACTAGATTGTATGAGATGAGCCTGATTACTTTCAAACAAATGTGAGTGCAACATTTATCTTTGCCTTAAGAGAACAATACCTGTTATCAATAAAACCTTTGAGTCAGAGATGCATTGTCTTTTCCTGTATTTTTAGATTCAAGGATGTTGGCTAGGCTGCCATTGGGAGAAAGGTTTCTTACAACTAGATAAGGGCTTTGACTATGTGAGCTGCTCCATCTGTAACTACAAAGCCCATGTTAAAGGGACAGTTCACCCAAAAATGTTCTCCCATTTAAATTGTTCCCAATGTTCCATTTTACCTGCTGGAGTATATTAAATTGTTTACAAGTAGCTCCTTTACCCCTATTTTGCCCTTTGAAATAGCTGATTTAGTAATTAGTTTCCCAACCTATACTGAAAGTTTTGATACTGGATTCTCAGCTATTGAGTAGTCTAAGTAAACACAGCCAGCAGAAGAAATTAAACTCACAGTGGGGTGCAGGATAGTAAAGTAATAAAATTATAATTTTCCATTGTTCCCTCTATGTATTCCAGCTCCACTTCCAGCCCTCCTCTCTTTAGAACTGCCACCTAGAACACTGGTTCTCTCTCCATAGGCATTGGGTTGCCACTAATCTGCTGTCAACAATAGATTGGTGTGCTTTGCACTGAATGCATTCCTTAGGTCTGAAGTGAAGTGCATGCTCTGCCAGCCTTTGACAGCTTCCTCTTTTAACAGAATCACGCATGAAAGGTAAATTGAAGTTAACACATTCCTGCTAAAGGTATTTCAAGACAGCAGGGGGCATTGAGGGCCTATTAGCTGCTTGAAGGGCTATCCTTCAATCATAGCAAAGGAAGCACCTCCTACAGCGATAAGCTGTCTAAAAAGCAGTGTGATCTTTTATATATATATAGATAGATAGATAATATAAAAATCTAACTATTTCGGGGGCGTGTCCGAGCTGTGTTCTGGATAGGACACATTTTCTGTGGGCTCCAGAGGAATCTTTAATAATCCACCGGTTATTATCTTTAAACAGCAAGAATAGAATATATCATCTAAACACCCCACAGTACTGGTTATTGTGGCACTATATTTTCCTATTTTTAGCTGTTTTCATGACACTGGAGGTCCAGATCAGAGTTCAAGGGCCTATGGCGGCGGCCTACTTTTCCTAGGCAATCACCCCCCCCCCCCCGGTAGAGCCGGGTGATCAGTGCTGTCAGAGTAACCTGACTTACTGAGTCTCTACAACCCATCATCATCATACAGCTCTAACGGATCAGAGGGCTGAACCTGCATACCATTTACAGCAGGGAAAAAGTTAAAACTTGTTTATAAAATATTTGCAACAAGCAGAGGATGTCCAACATGGTGGAGGAACACAGCCAGCTAAACCACGAGGAACTTATGGCAAGATTCACTGCACGCATGTTAAAGCTGATAGATGGAGCTCCATATGAATATTTAATGCAGCGCTTGGAGTTAGAGCAGGAGCGTAAGATATCCACTACTGTTCATTTACCGGGACAAATCCAGACAGGCTCAATTATAACTGACCCCTCTCCTACTACACAGGAGCTGTACGGAGCGGTACACGCACAGAAGGCAGACACACTTCTCGCAGCACATAGGGGTAAAACACAGCTCACACACCGGCAGACCTACACACCAAGCAAGAATTATAAAGAGCAGCACGAAGAGGAGTTTTGTCAAGTGGAACTACCCCTGACGATTACAGATCCCCAGGAACCTCAAAGCCAGATCACTAGTGTAGCAGCACAAATAGCAGCAGAGAAGGGCACAGCAGTGTGGTCTCAGCATAAAGTAGATACCGGGTAAGGTTTCACTAAAGTGGGGATTTCAGAGATAACACCCAAGTCTGGACCATTATATGGAACTCATCACAAAGTAAGAGACACAGCACCAACCTTAAAAAAATCACATGTGGGCTCACTCTTCTAGGATACTCGGTAGCAGGCTTAGAGCACCAGAGACATTGTCCAGTTTAACAGCTCCTTTAGCTCTAATAGCCACACAAAACACTATTGGGAACTTTATCTCTCTGATCAAGTTGAACTGGCTTGGTTGTCGCTGCATAAAAACTCATACCTCTATCGCCTACTATGGCCAGCTGGACACAGGGGGTTAACTGGAGGTAAAGTGCTCCCATCATCCAGCACAGTTGCTGCTTATGGCAGCTGCCTGTCAGAATGATTTTGTGGCAAAGTGTTCAAAATATGTTGTTAGGTTTGGGATGTATATGTTAAATTATGAGAAGCTTTAATAGTTCCACACTGTTCCTAGTTTAACCTTGTTTATCTGTTGTGTTATGAACATCGAGTTTGTAAGCTTTATTTGATGTATAGCAATATTAGCTTGAGATCCTGATCAGCTTGGTACATTAACTTGTTTTTAACATACCCTGAGCAGACAGAGCCAGTGCACATCGTAACATAACAGAAATTGCTTGTTTTCAATGTGAAATATATTTTATCCTCAGACCACTAGATGGCAGCATATTCATATCAGATTAATTTGGTCATACAACAATGTAATCAGAGCGACAAGACTAGCTTCCTTCCATCCTCATACTCACATTATCACCTCTATACCTGCTGCATCACAACTTACTTTACACTTCAGGTAATCCTTTTATTTATTAGCACATCTCAGAACACTGCCATCTGATCCTGTTTTGGTTTTTAACATACCTGTATTATAGCATTTGGATTGTATAGTAGTTTGTTTTTTTGTTTGTTTCCCCATGATTATATAACCCCTATATCGTTTCTCACATAATCCAAGGACCCAAGAGAGGTCTATTTGTTGTAGGGCAGAAATGAGGATATTTATCATATGTTTTAAACTAAAAGGAAAATCTCTTTGAATGTATCTAAGTTATGTTACTGTGTAGGTTTTATCTTTGTTCTTAGTTTCATGTGCCTGTGAGTTTCCATCGCTTGACTTGAAAAATCTGAAAGTGAAAATTTAACACTTGCAGGTGTAGCCTACACAGAATTATTTGTATTAATTTATATTATGTTCTGCTCATGATTCCTCAATAAAAAATGATAAAAAAAAAAATCTAACTATTTCATTATCTCATCTCACTCTGTCTTCCTCCGCCTCTTTCTCTCTCCACCTTTCTTTCTCTCACTCTCTCCCCCTGTATGCAGTGTGTGTGTGCATGTGTCTATGCAGTGTTTGTGTGTGCATGTGTCTATGCAGTGTGTGTTTGAGTTTATGCAATGTGTGTGTATGTAGTGTGTATACATATGCAGTGTTTGTGTGTGCATGTATGCAGTGTTTCTATGTATGCAGTGTATGTGCATGCAAATATGCAGTGTGTGTTTGTATGTATTCTGTGTGGGTATGTATGCAGTGTATGTATTCAGTGTGTGTATGTATGCAGTTTGTGTGTGGTGCATATGCAATGTGTGTATGTATGTGTAGTATGCAGTATATGTTTGTATGTGTGTATGTATGAGGTATGTATGTATGTATGCAGTATATGTTTGTGTGTGTGTGTGTGTGTGTGTGTCTGTGTGCATGTGTGTATGTATGCAGCATATGTTTGTGTGTCTGTGTGTATGCATGCAGTGTGTATGCATGCAGTATATATGTGTGTGTGTGTCTGTGTGTAAGTGTGTATGTATGCAATGTGTATGTATGCAGTTTGTGTGTTTGTGTGTGTGTGTATGTGTGTATGTATGCAGTGTGTATGTATGCAGTATATATGTGTGTGTGTGTCTGTGTGTATGTGTGTATGTATGCAAGGTGTATGTATGCAGTTTGTGTGTTTGTGTGTGTGTGTGTGTGTGTAGTATGCAGTATATGTGTGTATGTATGAGGTATGTATGTATGCAGTATATGTTTGTGTGTGTGTGTGTCTGTGTGCATGTGTGTATGTATGCAGCATATGTTTGTGTGTCTGTGTGTATGCATGCAGTGTGTATGCATGCAGTATATATGTGTGTGTGTCTGTGTGTAAGTGTGTATGTATGCAATGTGTATGTATGCAGTTTGTGTGTTTGTGTGTGTGTGTATGTGTGTATGTATGCAGTGTGTATGTATGCAGTATATATGTGTGTGTGTGTCTGTGTGTATGTATGCAAGGTGTATGTATGCAGTTTGTGTGTGTGTGTGTATGGATGGATGTAGTGTGTGTATGTATGCAGTATGTTTGTTTGTGTGTGTATATGTATGCATGAGTAAAAAACACTAGAATAAAAAACCCAGCGCTAAAGAAGTCTAGCCCTTTCAGCAAAAAAGTCAAAGAAATAAAGTGCACAAGGAACAGTTTTTGAAGTCCAGTGCTGCTTCTCAAAGGGCTTTATTGCTGCCTCTCAAGGGGATTTATCACCTCCAAATTGAACTCTTAAAAACACAAAACAGAGAAGCACAGTTCGATTCAAATAAAATTTATTAAAACCAATAAAATCACTGCACTACCAATTTCTACCTACTAGATAGTAGGAGTACAATGACATAAAAACCCCTCAGGTGCCGCAATAGATATCAATAGGTCCAGATTTTTTAGCCTCCTCTCCAACTTGCACAGCTGTGTCTGGAGGGCAATGTCTTTCCATGGTCTGGCAAAGTTTGTTACTGCATGTTGCTGGTTGAAGGAAAACCTCTATGCGTTTCGTCTTCAAACTGTGTAGACTTTTTCAAGAGAATGTAGATGAAATGCGTAAAGGTTTTCCCTCAACCAGCCATATGCCCGAACGACCTCGGCAGGACCGTAGAATGATGTTGCCCTCCAGACACAGCTGTGTGAATTGGAGGAGAGGCTATAAAGTCCAGACCTATATGTATCTGTTGCTACACCTGAGGGTTTTTTATGTAATATCTAGTAAATAGAAATTTGTAGTGCGCTGATTTTATTGGTTTTAATACATTTTATTTGAGTCAAAGCTGTACTTTCCTGTTTTGTGTTTTTCAATGTATGTATGAAGGCTTTTTTTAAAGGAAAATAGTGTTGCAACTTTTCATGGATGAATTTAAGACAAACTGGTTTGTTTTTAAGAATTAACGCTTTATCACTAATTCTCAGGGCGTCTGCCAAGTAATGTTCAGAGTATTCTAGGAACGAGTACAGTTTACATAACTTGCTTCAACTAGAATATTCATGGATTCTTACACCGGGGCCCCGAGGCTTCTAGTTACGCCACTGCAAAAAGAAATAGTTGCTGCAAGATGTATATGTCACAGTATTTAGTGAACTGCTTGTTTTACTTTTAGAACTTTTTTCAGAAAAAAAAAATAATAATGTGTATTTTTTAATAAGAATTAGGGGTTTTGGATTAGGGTAGGAAAGGGTTAAGGATGAGAAAAGATAGGGGATGTTGGGATTGTACATTACCAGTCATCCAAACACACAAACATACTAGCCCTCCCTACACTACTCTAAAATAATTATTACCTACTCTATTAGATTTCTCTCTCGGTTTACAATACTAGTACTTTAATATGAAATATTATGTAATCTATTTTTGGAAATTCTGATTTTTATGTGTGGAAATTGTCACTTCCACACACCCAGATATTTTCTTTTTTCTACTTAGATATAAAAAGTCCAACAGGAGTCAATCAGTAAATATGTGTGAATGCAGGCAGCTCCTTTTCAATCCCCAAATCCAGATTTCAGGACTCTACAAAAAAGAGGGGGTCTCATTTGTGTATCAGTAATTCCATCAACTGTTCATCCGTGTGCAGATACAGGGTACTCATATTATGGAGTTGATTTATCAAACTGCGGCTTATAGGGGCACACATACATGCCCCTGTCCACCGCAGCTCGCCTCTAGCGGGCTGAATTCTGCTGTTGGAATTCAGCATTGCACACAAGCGCTATTTGGCATTTGCATGCAATCCCGCCCCTGCCCGCGCACAGCCAATCATGCACGGGCAGGAGATGTCAATCTCCCCAGTTGGACGATACCGGGGAGATTGAAATTCGCCAGGGAAGCAGCGGTCTGATGACTGCTGCTTGTTAAATACGGACTGTAGGTTCTCTTGTGAGAACCTGCAGTCATAGCGGTGTGAAGGGGGTGATTAATCGATCCTAAATAGCAGTGGATGTGCTGAAAGAAGCGTACTGGAGATTCACAGTGATCCAGCTCCCTGGAACTGGGCTGCTGATCTTCCAACTAATCTTTCAAGGGTAGCAGACAACTAGTACATACAACATGATTGGTTGTGAGAAAACAGGGTGTTGCTTTACAGGTTTATTTAAGCTTAGCCATTAAATCATTATTTAGCAGGCTGTCATTGATGAAGTTGATTAAGTATTTCTATTCGAAACATGTTTGACACATAGCCTGTACATTCATGTTTGAACTCAAATAAAGACTATTTTGTTTTTACCGGATCGTCTGGCTGCTGTTTTTGGATATCCTGTTTGCTGTTTCCTTCTTGCCGTGGTCCTTTGGGAGAGTAGGAGACCGGGTGCCTTCCTGTGCCTGTTGTTTGGTGGTTTTTGCTGTGGAGCGTCAGATGGAGCGCTCGTGAGTGGCACCGGTGGATGACGTCATCAACGGAGGACCGTGCACAGAGAGCAGAGGGACATAAGTGTGCTGCAGTTAACGGCGTGAAGATGGCTGATTAGACGGTGCAAACATCCTGCTGGTGAGAGAGGTATCCTGAGCACTGCCGGTTCTGTGGTTTGATTAACTAGTACATAGTGATGGATTTTTTTTATAAAATCAAGTGTAATAAAACATCAGTGAAACCAGTTAAAACAATAGTGTACAATCAAAGGGGCACAATTTAATGTGTGCCCCCTATAAAGTGACACGTTTCTCGGCTTGCTCGCTGTTTCATCAGCTATGTATAACAAAGACATCACCTATCCCACACCCTTACAAAGGACATGCTAAAAGAATCTTCAATCCTACTTTGACATATTTTCTATATGCAAGCAGAGTTTAAAAGATATAAAATATGATATATGATAATATCTGCAGCTCCATAAAATTACTTAACCAGACTTATCCACACAGGGTGCTGTTTCCCATTGGTTGTTTGACGTCACATTACCAATATGTTGTACTATTTGGCCAATCGGCCTCATATGTCAAAAAAAGTTTAATAGGACACCCGCCCCCTAGATAATACGGCACTTGCTAGTCTAATAGAAAATATGGCTAATATTTATAACATCAATGTGACTCAATTGCTAGCGTTCTCAATTCAAACTTGGAAATCAGAGTTCAGAAATTTGAAGTGTAATAACATACGGAGCTATATGTATTATCTTTTATGTACCCCAAGGGATGCTGAGTCTTACTGGTCATTTATAATTCACATGACTAAATATATATTTTCTAAGCAGATCCTTTGAGTACAATGCTAACTTGTCACATACATATAACACAATCAAACCCACTGTCAAAAAACCCCAACCAGAAATAAAAATATAATATTGATAGAAGGGGGAGGATCTAGACAATAAATGACAGCATTTGTCAGATAAAACAGGTAAATACTTTGCAAAAGTATACACTAAATATTTATATAACCAAAATCAAACACAGTGCATACAAAATAAGGATATGTGTAAAAAGTCCAAGCGAGTAGGAGACAAAACCAAACAGATGCCTGAAAATAGCTTGATTGTAGAAGCTCACGAGTTATATATGGAGGAAGAGAAAGAAAAACAATAGTGAAGTCAGTTAAGACAATACATTTTACCTAAAAGAAATGGTACTCACACTTTAAAGAGCTATATTTAAGCTCTTAGAAGGATATGCAGGCAGGTTTGAGCCCCACAGCTCTCAAAGAAACTGCCGGACTCCAAAAGTAGGTAAAATACAATTTATTAAAATTAAAAGACAATTACACAGACTGCATTGGTCAGGAAACAATGAAGCATATAACAAACCGTTCAAAATACAGCCTTTAGTTACTCCAAAGGAATGCCTCAAAGGCCTGCCATATAATACAAATGTCTGAATAAGTCCAGCAAATATCCGACGTACATTTCGCTGGTATAAAACCAGCTTTTTCAAGGACAATTTAATTAATTGTTTCCAGCCCTTTTTAAATGACAACACTGTTCCCAATTGGTAGAAGATTGTCATCGTCACTGAATACGTAATGATCACCTGATTGTCTTCACTCCGAGTAATATATACAAAAACATATCTAAATTTAATTTAGGAATCAAATAATTTAGGTATAAAACATTCATAAGGCTTAAAACAGATAAAAAAAAAGATAAAAAATAAGAATACAGCATTAAACATTCATTCAAAAAAGTTTAAAATCTGACAGACTACTTTGGGATTCAAACAACTTTCCTCAAAATAAAAGCAAATAATTACAAGGTGAAGCATTATCTATACATACATGGAGGACACGGTTTCCCATATGTTATTATGAGATCATATGACCAAAACAACGTATCTAAATGTCAGACCAATGTTACAATAAGATCTTAAAACCTCTATAGAAAGTCATGCCTCTCGAAATATGTTTTTATTTTGTATAGAGTCAATGCTTATACATATCTAAGGCAATATGTCCAACCCCATAATTACCCTTGTTAAGCAATAACTTTTGATCCCAGTGGAATGTGACCACCTAGTAGATCCTGAAAATCCATCTATAGCTATATTACTTCTATGATAATCTAAAGATGTTTAGGTGTAGGAAAAACAGAAATTAATATATATATATATATATATATATATATATATATATATACATATATATATATATATATATATATATATATTAGAAAACTATAACCATAATTGATAGTCATAGGATAGGAGCCCTTCTATGATTATCTAAAAATGCTTTAGTGTAGAAAAAAGAAACTGAATACCCATAAATTACCCATTGCACAGAAAAAAGTAAATAATAGAAAACTATAACCAGACCTAATAGTCCTAATATGAGCCCCCTTACATAAATAAGTTTAACAAGAAACATAAGGTAATATGTATTTTTAAATATGCATTCCTTTATATATATATATATATATATATATATATACCTGTATATAATATACAGGTAGCCCTCAGTTTATGCCGGGATTAGGTTCCAGAAGGAATGGTTGTAAATCGAAACAGTTGTAAATTGAAACCCAGTTTATAATGTAAGTCAATGGGAAATGATAGAGTTTGGTTCCAGGCCCCTCTCAAAATTGGCATAAGTATCACCTAATACATTATTTTTAAAGCTTTGAAATGAAGACTTTAAATGCTAAACAGCATTATAAACCTAATAAAATAATCACACAACACAGAATATATAATTAAACTAAGTTAAATGAACAAAAACATTTGCTAAACAGCATTATAAACCTAATAAAATAATCACAAAACACAGACTTTACTTGCATTTTTCTGCAAACAGTTCTTTCTATACATTCCAATCTGGACTGATTTATAGACAGGAAGATCTTGTTCCTTTGCAAACTGCTCGATAGCTCAGGTCTGGTTAAACTGATTAATTTCAGCTTGCTTGGTTTGCATATCTTTGCTGCAACACAAGCGGACAGCTCCACCTACTTGCTATTTTAATCAATGCACTGTTTCTCAATGCTTTTCAATAACAGTCTGAAAAAAAAACCGAGGGCCACCTGTATATATATATATATATATATATATATATATATATATATATATATATATAACCATTTATTTATAAAGCACCAGCAGATTACACAGCTCTATACAAAAAATAAAAACATTACTGGGATACAGTAATACACAAACAAGTACAGTAGGTTAAATAACAGTTGTAGGTGCAATAATTAAGTTATACAAAAGGAGAGGAATGCCCTGCCCTTGAGCACAATCAGTAGTAGTTAACTTTAAATAAAAAGTGGCCTACAGGTAGAAAGGCTCTCAAGCTTACAATCTAAAGGAGAGGGAATGGACACAGAAGGTAAGGGAGAAAGGAAATATGTCTGACATAAGGCAGAGTGAACTGAGAGCGAGTGATGACATGGGTTGAAGTGTGTGGTGACTGAGCGAGTGAGGTTTGGAAAAATGTAAAAGAATGTGATAAAATGTCAGTACAAAGGCTGTGAGTCTGAAGTGGTGTTTTCTATCCTGGATTATTGGTGACAGCTGCACATAATTATTGTTAGAAGGTGTGAGTATATATTAAGGTAAACAATGCGGTGGGTGGTGGTGGGAAGGGATTGGATGGCTAGTGCTTGCAATTCTGGAGTCTGGTGTTAGGTGAGAGGCTGTGGAAAGAGAAAGGAGGGTAAACATGGGAGGAGGGGTTTGAGACACAGCAGAGGGGGAAAAAAAAGTTTGGAAACAAAGGCCTAGATTTAGAGTTTGGCGTTAGCAGTGAAAACCAGCGTTAGAGGCTCCTAACGCTGGTTTTAGGCTACCGCCGGTATTTGGAGTCACTCAAAATAGGGTCTAACGCTCACTTTCCAGCCGCGACTTTTCCATACCGCAGATCCCCTTACGTAAATTGCGTATCCTATCTTTTCAATGGGATTTTTCTAACTCCGGTATTTAGAGTCGTTTCTGAAGTGAGCTTTAGACATCTAACGACAAAACTCCAGCCGCAGGAAAAAAGTCAGTAGTTAAGAGCTTTCTGGCTAACGCCGGTTTATAAAGCTCTTAACTACTGTGCTCTAAAGTACACTAACACCCATAAACTACCTATGTACCCCTAAACCGAGGTCCCCCCACATCGCCGACACTCGAAAAAAATTTTTTAACCCCTAATCTGCCGACCGCCACCTACGTTATACTTATGTACCCCTAATCTGCTGCCCCTAACACCGCCGACCCCTATATTATATTTATTAACCCCTAATCTGCCCCCCTCAATGTCGCCTCCACCTGCCTACACTTATTAACCCCTAATCTGCCGACCGCAAAGCGCCGCCACCTACGTTATCCTTATGTACCCCTAATCTGCTGCCCCTAACACCGCCGACCCCTATATTATATTTATTAACCCCTAATCTGCCCCCCTCAATGTCGCCTCCACCTGCCTACACTTATTAACCCCTAATCTGCCGACCGCAAAGCGCCGCCACCTACGTTATCCTTATGTACCCCTAATCTGCTGCCCCTAACACCGCCGAACCCTATATTATATTTATTAACCCCTAATCTGCCCCCCTCAACGTCGCCTCCACCTGCCTACACTTATTAACCCCTAATCTGCCGAGCGGACCTGAGCGCTACTATAATAAAGTTATTAACCCCTAATCCGCCTCACTAACCCTATCATAAATAGTATTAACCCCTAATCTGCCCTCCCTAACATCGCCGACACCTAACTTCAATTATTAACCCCTAATCTGCCGACCGAATCTCGCCGCTATTCTAATAAATGTATTAACCCCTAAAGCTAAGTCTAACCCTAATACTAACACCCCCCTAAATTAAATATAATTTAAATCTAACAAAATTAATTAACTCTTATTAAATAAATTATTCCTATTTAAAGCTAAATACTTACCTGTAAAATAAATCCTAATATAGCTACAATATAAATTATAATTATATTATAGCTATTTTAGGATTTATATTTATTTTACAGGTAACTTTGTATTTATTTTAACCAGGTACAATAGCTATTAAATAGTTTAGAACTATTTAATAGCTAAAATAGTTAAAATAATTACAAATTTACCTGTAAAAGAAATCCTAACCTAAGTTACAAATAAACCTAACACTAGACTATCAATAAATTAATTAAATAAACTACCTACAATTACCTACAATTAACCTAACACTACACTATCAATAAATTAATTAAATACAATTGCTACAAATAAATACAATTAAATAAACTAGCTAAAGTACAAAAAATAAAAAAGAACTAAGTTACAAAAAATAAAAAAATATTTACAAACATAAGAAAAATATTACAACAATTTTAAACTAATTACACCTACTCTAAGCCCCCTAATAAAATAACAAAGCCCCCCAAAATAAAAAAAATGCCCTACCCCTATTCTAAATTACTAAAGTTCAAAGCTCTTTTACCTTACCAGCCCTGAACAGGGCCCTTTGCGGGGCATGCCCCAAGAAATACAGCTCTTTTGCCTGTAAAAAAAAACATACAATACCCAAGCCCCCCAACATTACAACCCACCACCCACATGCCCCTAATCTAACCCAAACCCCCCTTAAATAAACCTAACACTAAGCCCCTGAAGATCATCCTACCTTGTCTTCACCATACCAGGTTCACCGATCGGTCCAGAAGAGCTCCTCCGATGTCCTGATCCAAGCCCAAGCGGGGGGCTGAAGAGGTCCATGATCCGGCTGAAGTCTTCATCCAAGCGGGGCAGAAGAGTTCTTCCATCCGATTGAAGTCTTCATCCAAGCGGCATCCATCCGGAGCGAAGCGGCAGCATCCTGAAGACCTCCACCGCGGAACATCCATCCTGGCCGACGACTGAACGACGAATGACGGTTCCTTTAAATGACGTCATCCAAGATGGCGTCCCTCGAATTCCGATTGGCTGATAGGATTCTCTCAGCCAATCGGAATTAAGGTAGGAATATTCTGATTGGCTGATGGAATCAGCCAATCAGAATCAAGTTCAATCCGATTCCGTTCTGTTCCGATCAGCCAATAGAATGCAAGCTCAATCTGATTGGCTGATTGGATCAGCCAATCAGATTGAACTTGATTCTGATTGGCTGATTCCATCAGCCAATCAGAATATTCCTACCTTAATTCCGATTGGCTGATAGAATCCTATCAGCCAATCGGAATTCGAGGGACGCCATCTTGGATGACGTCATTTAACTTAACTATTTAATAGCTATTGTACCTGGTTTAAAATAAATACAAAGTTACCTGTAAAATAAATATAAATCCTAAAATAGCTATAATATAATTATAATTTATATTGTAGCTATATTAGGATTTATTTTACAGGTAAGTATTTAGCTTTAAATAGGAATAATTTATTTAATAAGAGTTAATTAATTTCGTTAGATTTAAATTATATTTAATTTAGGGGGGTGTTAGTATTAGGGTTAGACTTAGCTTTAGGGGTTAATACATTTATTAGAATAGCGGCGAGATTCGGTCGGCAGATTAGGGGTTAATAATTGAAGTTAGGTGTCGGCGATGTTAGGGAGGGCAGATTAGGGGTTAATACTATTTATGATAGGGTTAGTGAGGCGGATTAGGGGTTAATAACTTTATTATAGTAGCGCTCAGGTCCGCTCGGCAGATTAGGGGTTAATAAGTGTAGGCAGGTGGAGGCGACGTTGTGGGGGGCAGATTAGGGGTTAATAAATATAATATAGGGGTCGGCGATGTTAGGGCAGCAGATTAGGGGTACATAGGGATAATGTAAGTAGCGGCGGTTTACGGAGCGGCAGATTAGGGGTTAAAAATAATATGCAGGGGTCAGCGATAGCGGCGGCGGCAGATTAGGGGTTAATAAGTGTAAGGTTAGGGGTGTTTAGACTCGGGGTACATGTTAGAGTGTTAAGTGCAGACGTCGGAAGGGTTACCGCATAGCAAACAATGGGGCTGCATTAGGAGCTGAACGCGGCTTTTTTGCAGGTGTTTGGTTTTTTTTCAGCTCAAACAGCCCCATTGTTTCCTATGGGGGAATCGTGCACGAGCACGTTTTTGAGGCTGGCCGCGTCCGTAAGCAACTCTGGTATCGAGAGTTGAAGCTGCGTTAAAAATGCTCTACCGCTCCTTTTTTGGAGCCTAACGCAGCCATTCTGTGGACTCTCAATACCAGAGTTATTTTTATGGTGCGGCCAGAAAAAAGCCGGCGTTAGTTTTTCGGGTCGTTACCGACAAAACTCCAAATCTAGGCCAAAGATTGGAGAAAAACAGATTGGAATATTACAATGAGATTTAAAAATAATTCCATGATAGCCCAACAGAAATAAGAAATAATTGCACTCAGATTGGAGAGAGGCCAGTCAGGTGAATTACCTTAAAATGTGTTTGCAAATCTGGAGTCTGATGTTAGGTGTGAGGCTTGTAAAATGTGTTTGCAAATCTGGAGTCTGATGTCAGGTGTGAGGCTTGTAAAATGTGTTTGCAAATCTGGAATCTGATGTTAGGTGTGAGGCTTGTAAAATGTGTTTGCAAATCTGGAATCTGATGTTAGGTGTGAGGCTTGTAAAGTGTGTTTGCAAATCTGGAGACTGATGTTAGGTGATATCTATACCTATTTCTACCTATATAATGATATATATATATATATATATATATATATATATATATATATAATATATATATATATATATATATATATATATATATTATATGTGTGTGTGTGTGTGTGCTTTATTAATTAATAGAAAATATTCTGCAATGTAAAAACATTGAAATTTGAAATATTAATATTTGATGACCGGGTTTATGGGCTGGCTCCTTAGCTTAAAATCCTGCTTTTTCAAATAATGATAGCAACAGAACGAAGAAAAATTGACAATAGGAGTAAATTAGAAAGTTACTTAAAATTGCATGCTCTATCTGAATCATGAAAGAAAAATTTAGGTTTAGTGTTCCTTTCAGTGTTCAAATTATAGATTGGATTCCAACAATGATAGAAAACAGCTTTCTCCAGTTTAGGTTTAGGAAAACATACTGGATACATGAGCTGAATATTCTGGAACTAAGAGAGTTAAATATAGATTTGGATTTAGCTGCTTTTGCGTAAAGAAAACTATTAGATTCTAAAAATTTGTTTTTCTTGAAATGTAATTGATAGGTAGAACACTGGTAAATTCCTGTCACAATAAAAGGTAATTATTTTTAAAATTACCTGATTTTATAATATCTGTTTTGACATAATGGGGCATATTTATCGAGCTCTGTAAGGAGCTTGAGGCCCCTTGAAGGCTCGTCGGAAACAGAAGTTATGAAGCAGCGGTCTAAAGACCGCGCTGCTCCATAACTTGTCCACCTGCTCAGAGACGGCGGACAGAAATCAACCCAATCGAATACGATCGGGTTGAATGAAACCCGAATCTGCAGGGGGTGGCATTGCACCAGCAGTTCACAAGAACTACTGGTGCAATGATAAATGCCGACAGCATATGCTGTCAGCATTTATTGATGTGCAGCGATATGCAGCGGACATGATACGCTACTTCGTATCATGTCTGCTCAGACATTGTTAAATATGCCCCAATGTGTTGTGTTGTATATATTATTACAATGGAGCTATTGTAATTCTAATTCAAACTAAATTAACTTTATATACATTAAGAAAAATCTGTATGACAATTTTTAAATTACATTAAGTTCATCAATTGCAGTGTATTGTTTTTAATGACAAATATGTTTTAAAACACTACATGTAGTTTTTAGTTATTTAATTACCTGTTTCAATGGAGTGTATTTATATATAAAAATACACATTTTGTGAAGTCACAAGATCTATACTGAAAAACATTGTTGCCATTAATTTGTTTCAATTGGTAAAATTAGGCTAAATATATCTGTAACAAGTTTTAAAGTGGTTACAAATGTGAAATTATATCAAAGGACCACTAGATGGTGGGATTTCCCAGTGTATATAACTAACACTCAGTAGTCTAGTGGATTACACGTTAAGCCGTTTTTAGCCAGTCTGCCTGTAGGCAGACGAAACACATAGTAGCACTTAATACGTAGACAGATTATGTCATTCACCAGTAACCCCCATGTGACCGGACCACATTAACGCTGTGAAACGGCAGAGACCCTCATGTACTCTTATCAGAGGATTTGGGGACCGGTGCATTAGCTTATAACCACTTCACAGTGGATAACGCTGGACAACACATATATTGTATGAGATGAGCCTGATTACTTTTCAACGAATGTTAGTGTAACTTTTATCTTTGCCTTAAAGGGACAGTCTACAATCAAATTTTTATTGTTTTAAAAGATTTATAATCCCTTTATTACCCATTCCCCAGTTTTGCATAACCAACACAGTTATATTAATATACTTTTTACCTCTGTGATTACCTTGTATCTAGGAACCTTCTTCCAGCCCCCTGATCACATGACTGTGACTGTTAATTATCTATTGACTTGCATTTAGCATTGTATTCGGCTAAATCTTAAATAACTTTCTGTGCCTGAACACAGTGTTATCTATATGGCCCACGTGTACTTTCTGTCTCTTTGTGTTGAAAAGCAATTTAAAAATCATGTGATAAGAGGCAGCCCTCAAGGGCTTATAAATTAGCATATGAGTCTGTCTACACTGTGTGCAGAATTATTAGGCAAATGAGTATTTTGACCACATCATCCTCTTAATGCATGTTGTCTTACTCCAAGCTGTATAGGCTCGAAAGCCTACTACCAATTAAGCATATTAGGTGATGTGCATCTCTGTAATGAGAAGGGGTGCGGTCTAATGACATCAACACCCTATATCAGGTGTGCATAATTATTAGGCAACTTCCTTTCCTTTGGCAAAATGGGTCAAAAGAAGGACTTGACAGGCTCAGAAAAGTAAAAAATAGTGAGATATCTTGCAGAGGGATGCAGCACTCTTAAAATTGCAAAGCTTCTGAAGCGTGATCATCGAACAATCAAGCGTTTCATTCAAAATAGTCAACAGGGTCGCAAGAAGCGTGTGGAAAAACCAAGGTGCAAAATAACTGCCCATGAACTGAGAAAAGTCAAGCGATGCAGCTGCCAAGATGCCACTTGCCACCAGTTTGGCCATATTTCAGAGCTGCAACATCACTGGAGTGCCCAAAAGGACAAGGTGTGCAATATTCAGAGACATGGCCAAGGTAAGAAAGGCTGAAAGACGACCACCACTGAACAAGACACACAAGCTGAAACGTCAAGACTGGGCCAAGAAATATCTCAACACTGATTTTTCTAAGGTTTTATGGACTGATGAAATGAGAGTGAGTCTTGATGGGCCAGATGGATGGGCCCGTGGCTGGATTGGTAAAGGGCAGAGAGCTCCAGTCCGACAATTGAAATGGGTATATATTTGTTTTTTTGTTAAGTTGCCTAATAATTATGCACAGTAATAGTCACCTGCACACACAGATATCCCCCTAAAATAGCTATAACTAAAAACAAACTAAAAACTACTTCCAAAACTATTCAGCTTTGATATTAATGAGTTTTTTGGGTTCATTGAGAACATGGTTGTTGTTCAATAATAAAATTAATCCTCAAAAATACAACTTGCCTAATAATTCTGCACTCCCTGTAGGTTTAGCTTCAACTAAGAATAACAAGAGAAAAAAAGCAAATTTGATGATAAAAGTAAATTGGAAAGTTTATTAAAATTACAAGTCCTATCTGAATAATGAAAGTGTAATATTGACTAGGCTGTCCCTTTAAGTGAAGTGATACCTGCTATCAATAAAACCTTGATTTGGAGATGCGCTGTCTTCTCCTGTCTTTTTAGATTCAATGATGTTGACCCTCGGTTAAGAGAGAGATTTCTTACAACAAGATGTGAGATGAGCGCCGCACAGCGCACACCAACAAATTCACCATCTCTAAGGGCTTTGACCTTGTGAGCTCCTCCATCTGTAACTGTATAGCCCATGTTATCATTGATCCCAGCCTGCTCTCTATTCCATTGTACCAGCATGTTTTGAAGGGCTGACAATATATGTGCATAGATATGCTGACAATCCATAACCTCTGCAAGGAGAAGGAAAGAATGATAGCCCAGTTCCTGGTGCCTTTCAGCTCCACTGCCAGCCCTCCTCTTTGAAGAACTGCCACCAAGAACACTGGTTCCCTTTCCAGAGATGTTGGGTTGCCACAATTGCACTGTCAAGGATAGGATGGTGTGCTGTGCACTGGGTGCACTCCATAGGTCACTCCATAGGTTATATATAAAAATCAAACTATTTTATTATACATATCTCATTATCTCCCCTTACTCTGTCTCCCTCCACCTCTTTCTCCCTCCTCCTTTCATTCTCTTGCTCTCTCACTCTCTCCCCCTATATGCAGTGTATGCTGTGTGTGTATGTGTACAGTGTGTGTGTGTTTGTGTATCTATACAGTGTGTGTTTGTGTTTTTGCAATGTGTGTGTGTATGTGTACAGTGTGTGTGTGTGTGTGTGTCTATATGTGTGTGTCTATATAGTGTGTGTTTGTGTTTATGCAATGTGTGTGTATGCTGTGTGTGTATGTGTGCAGTGTGTATGTGTGTCTATACAGTGTGTGATTTATGTAATGTTTGTGTATGTATGCAGTGTGTGTATGCATTATGTGTGTTTGCATGCAGTGTGTGTGTATGCAGTGTATGTATGCCGTTTGTAGATATGCAGTGTGTGTGTACATTTATGCAGCGTGTGTAGGTATGCAGTGTGTGTGGTGTGTATGCAGTTCTTGTATGAGTGTGTGCAGTGTGTGTATGTATGTCGTGTATGTGCGTGCATATATGCAGTGTCTGTGTATGTATTCATTGTAGGTAATGGTATGTATGCAGTGTGTGTGTGCATGCATGCAGTGTGTGTGTGTGTGTATATATGTATGCAGGGTGTGTGTGCATTTATGCAGTGTGTGTAGGTATGCAGTGTGTGTCTGGTGTGAATGCTGTTCTTGTATGTGTGTGTGCAGTGTGTGTATGTATGTTGTGTATGTGCGTGCATATATGCAGTGTCTGTGTATGTATTCATTGTAGGTAATGGTATGTATGCAGTGTGTGTGTGCATGCATGCAGTGTGTGTGTGTATATATGTATGCAAGGGTGTGTGTGCATTTATGCAGGTGTGTGTCTGGTGTGAATGCAGTTATGTATGTGTGTGTGCAGTGTGTGTATGTATGCTGTGTATGTGCGTGCATATATGCAGTGTCTGTGTATATATTCAGTGTAGGTATGTATGCAGTGTGTGTATATGTAAGCAGTGTGTGTGTGGTGTGTATAAAATCTGGGTATGTATGCAGTGTGTGTGTGTGGTGTGTATGAATGTTGTGCATGTATGCATCATGTGTGTTTATGTATGCAGTATGTGTATGCAGCATGTGTATTTGTGTGTGTATGTGTGTGTGTGTGCAGTATGTGTTTGCAGCATGTGTGTTTGTGTGTGTGTGTGTATGCAGTATGTGTATGCAGCATGTGTGTTTGTGTGTGTGTGTATGTATGCAGTATGTGTATGCAGCATGTGTGTTTGTGTGTGTGTGTGTGTGTATGTATGCAGTATGTGTATGCAGCATGTGTGTTTGTGTGTGTGTGTGTGTATGCAGTATGTGTATGCAGCATGTGTGTTTGTCTGTGTGTGTGTGTGTATGTATGCAGTATGTGTATGCAGCATGTGTGTTTGTGTGCGTGTGTATGTATGCAGTATGTGTATGCAGCATTTGTGTTTTTGTGTGTGTATGTGTGCAGTATGTGTCTGTATACAGTATGTGTCTTTGAGTGTGTATATGTATGTATACATGAAGTAAATACACAAGAATAAACCACCCAGCGCTAAAGAAGTCTACCCTTTTAGCAAAAAATGCTAAGAAATAAGGCCTAGATTTAGAGTTGGGCGGTAGCCGTCAAAACCAGCGTTAGAGGGTCCTAACGCTGGTTTTTACCGCCCTCTGGTATTTGGAGTCAGTCATTAAAGGGTCTAACGCTCACTTTTCATCCGCGACTTTTCCATACAGCAGATCCCCTTACGTAAATTGCGTATCCTATCTTTTCAATGGGATCTTTCTAACTCCGGTATTTAGAGTCATGTCTGAAGTGAGCGTTAGAATTCTAACGACAAAACTTCAGCCGCAGAAAAAAGTCAGTAGTTAAGAGCTTTCTGGGCTAACGCCGATTTATAAAGCTCTTAACTACTGTGCTCTAAAGTACACTAACACCCATAAACTACTATGTACCCCTAAACCGAGGTCCCCCCACATCTCCGCCACTCGATTACATTTTTTTAACCCCTAATCTGCCGACCGCCACCTACGTTATACTTATGTACCCTAATCTGCTAGCCCCTAACACCGCCGACCCCTATATTATATTTATTAACCCCTAACCTGCCCCCCACAACGTCGCCGCCAGCTACCTACAATAATTAACCCCTAATCTGCCGACCGCAAAGCGCCGCTACTTACGTTATCCTTATGTACCCCTAATCTGCTGCCCCTAACACCGCCGACCCCTATATTATATTTATTAACCCCTAACCTGCCCCCACAACGTCGCCGCCAGCTACCTACAATAATTAACCCCTAATCTGCCGACCGCAAAGCGCCGCTACTTACGTTATCCTTATGTACCCCTAATCTGCTGCCCCTAACATCGCCGACCCCTATATTATATTTATTAACCCCTAACATGCCCCCCACAACGTCGCCGCCAGCTACCTACAATAATTAACCCCTAATCTGCCGACCACAAAGCGCCGCTACTTACGTTATCCTTATGTACCCTTAATCTGCTGCCCCTAACACCGCCGACCCCTATATTATATTTAATAACCCCTAACTTGCCCCCCACAACGTCGCCGCCAGCTACCTACAATAATTAACCCCTAATCTTCCGACCCGCCACCTACGTTATCCTTATGTACCCCTAATCTGCTGCCCCCTAACACCGCCGACCCCTATATTATATTTATTAACCCCTAACCTGCCCCCCCACAACATCGCCGCCAGCTACCTACAATAATTAACCCCCTAATCTGCCGACCGCAAAGCGCCGCTACTTACGTTATCCTTATGTACCCCCTAATCTGCTGCCCCTAACACCCACCGACCCCTAAATTATATTTATTAACCCCTAACCTGACCCCAACAACGTCGCGCCAGCTACCTACAATAATTAACCCCTAATCTGCCGACCGCAAAGCGCAGCTACTTACGTTATCCTTATGTACCCCTAATCTGCTGCCTCTAACACCGCCGACCCCTATATTATATTTATTAACCCCTAACCTGCCCCCCACAACGTCGCCGCCAGCTACCTACAATAATTAACCCCTAATCTTCCGACCGCCACCTACGTTATCCTTATGTACCCCTAATCTGCTGCCCCTAACACCGCCGACCCCTATATTATATTTATTAGCCCCTAATCTGCCCCCCTCAACGTCGCCTCCACCTGCCTACACTTATTAACCCCTAATCTGCCCGAGCGGCATCTCACCGCTACTATAATAAAATTATTAACCCCTAATCCGCCTCACTCCCGCCTCAATAACCCTATAATAAATAGTATTAACCCCTAATCTGCCCTCCCTAACATCGCCGACACCTAACTTCAATTATTAATTCCTAATCTGCCGACCGAATCTCGCCGCTACTGTAATAAATGGATTAACCACTAAAGCTAAGTCTAACCCTAACACCCCCCTTAAGTTAAATATAATTTAAATCTAATGAAATTATTTAACTTTTATTAAATAAATTATTCCTATTTAAAGCTAAATACTTACCTGTAAAATAAACCCTAATATAGCTACAATATAAATTATAATTATATTATAGCTATTTTAGGATTTATATTTATTTTACAGGTAACTTTGTATTTATTTTAACCAGGTACCAATAGCTATTAAATAGTTAAGATAATTACAAAATTACCTGTAAAAATAAATCCTAACCTAAGTTACAATTAAACCTAACACTACACTATCAATAAATTAATTAAATAAAATACTACAATTATCTACAATTAAACCTAACACTACACTATCAATAAATGAATTAAATACAATATCTACAAATAAATACAATGAAATAAACTAACTAAAGTGCAAAAAATAAAAAGAACTAAGTTACAAAAAATAAAAAAATATTTACAAACATCAGAAAAATATTACAACAATTTTTAAACTAATTACACCTACTCTAAGCCCCCCTAATAAAATAACAAAGACCCCCAAAATAAAAAAATGCCCTAGCCCTATTCTAAATTACAAAAGTTCAAAGCTCTTTTACCTTACCAGCCCTGAACAGGGCCCTTTGCGGGGCAAGCCCCCAAAGAATCTCAGCTCTTTTGCCTGTAAACAAAACACATACAATACCCCCCCCCCAACAATACAACCCACCACCCACAGACCCCTAAACTAACCCAAACCCCCCCATAAATAAACCTAACACTAAGCCCCTGAAGATCTTCCTACCTTATCTTCCACCATACCCAGGTTTCACCGATCCTACTCCAGGAAGAGCTCCTCCGAATGTCTTGATCCAAGCCCAAGCGGTGGGTTGAAGATGTCCATGATCCGGCTGAAGTCTTCATCCAAGCCGGGAGCTGAAGAGGTCCATGATCCGGCTGGAAGTCTTCATCCAAGCGGGAGCTGAAGAGGTGCATGATCCGGCTGAAGTCCTTCTATCAACAGCATCTTCAATCTTCTTTTCTCCGGATCCATGTTCATCCCGCCGACGCGGAACATCCATCTTCACCGACGGACTTCCCGACGAATGACGGTTCCTTTAAGGGACGTCATCCAAGATGGCGTCCCTCGAATTCCGATTGGCTGATAGGATTCTATCAGCCAATCGGAATTAAGGTAGGGAAATTCTGATTGGCTGATGGAATCAGCCAATCAGAATCAAGTTCAATCCGATTGGCTGATCGATCAGCCAATCAGATTGAGCTCGCATTCTATTGGCTGATCGGAAACAGGGGCTTAGTGTTAGGTTTATTTAAGGGGGGGTTTGGGTTAGATTAGGGGTATGTGGGTGGTGGGGTTGTAATGTTGGGGGGGGGGGTATTGTATGGTGTTTTTTTACAGGCAAAAGAGCTGAATTCTTTGGGGCATGCACCCGCTAAAGGACCCTGTTCAGGGCTGGTAAGGTAAAAGAGCTTATGAACTTTTGTAATTTAGAATAGGGGTAGGGCATTTTTTTATTAGGGGGGCTTAGAGTAGGTGTAATTAGTTTAAAATTGTTGTAATATTTTTCTAATGTTTGTAAATATTTTTTTATTTTTGTAACTTAGTTCTTTTTTATTTTTTGTACTTTTAGTTAGTTTATTTCATTGTAGTTATTTGTAGATATTGTATTTAATTAATTTATTGATAGTGTAGTGTTAGGTTTAATTGTAGGTAATTGTAGGTATTTTATTTAATTAATTATTGATAGTGTAGTGTTAGGTTTAATTGTAAACTTAGGTTAGGATTTATTTTTACAGGTAATTTTGTAATTATTTTAACTATTTTAGCTATTAAATAGTTCTTAACTATTTAATAGCTATTGTACCTGGTTAAAATAAATACAAAGTTACCTGTAAAATAAATATAAATCCTAAAATAGCTATAATATAATTATAATTTATATGTGTAGCTATATTAGGATTTATTTTACAGGTAAGTATTTAGCTTTAAATAGGAATAATTTATTTAATAAGAAGTTAATTAATTTCGTTAGATTTAAATTATATTTAACTTAGGGGGGTGTTAGTATTAGGGTTAGACTTAGCTTTTAGGGGTTAATACATTTATTAAGAATAGCGGCGAGATTCGGTCGGCAGATTAGGGGTTAATGTTTGAGGTTTGGTGTCGGCGATGTTAGGGAGGGCAGATTAGGGGTTAATACTATTTATTATAGGGTTATTGAGGCGGGGAGTGAGGCGGATTAGGGGTTTATTATAATATCGGTGCGGTTCCGCTCGGCAGATTAGGGGTTAATAAGTGTAGGCAGGTGTAGGCGACGTTGTGGGGGGCAGATTAGGGGTTAATAAATACAATATAGGGGTCGGCGGTGTTAGGGCAGCAGATTAGGGGTACATAGGGATAATGTAAGTAGCGGCGGTTTACGGAGCGGCAAATTAGGGGGTTAAAAAAAATATGCAAGTGTCAGCGATAGCGGGGGGCGGCGCAGAATAGGGGTTAATAAGTGTAATGTTAGGGGTGATGTTAGACTCTGGGTACATGTTAGAGTGTTCTAGGTGCAGACGTAGGAAGTTTTTCCCCATAGCAAACAATGGGGCTGCGTTAGGAGCTGAACGCGGCTTTTTTGCAGGTGTTAGGTTTTTTTCAGCTCAAACAGCCCCATTGTTTTCTATGGGGGAATCGTGCACAAGCACGTTTTTTAAGCTGGCCGCGTCCGTAAGCACTGCTGGTATCGAGAGTTGAAGTTGCGGTAAAATATGCTCTACGCTCCTTTTTTGGAGCCTAACACAGCTATTCTATGAACTCTAAATACCAGCGGTATTTAAAATGGTGCGGCCAGAAAAAAAACCAGCGGAGCTAACGCACACCCTTGGCCGCAGAACTCTAAATCTAGGCGTAAGAAAATTAAAGCCAATAAAATCAGAGCACTTAACAAATTTCTGTTTACTAGATAGTAAGAGTACAATGATATAAAAACCCTCAGGTACAGAAACAGATACCAATTGCTCCGGACTTTATAGAATTCTCTCCAACTCGCACCAGCTGTGTCTAGAGGGCAACATCTTTCCATGGTCCTGCAAGTTCATTACTGCATGTTGCTGGTTGAAGAGAAAACCTCTATGCATTTCGACTACAAAAAGTGTAGACTTTTTCAAGAGAATATAGACAAAATGCATAAAGGTTTTCCCTCAACTATCAATATGCAGTAACGACCCTCGGGAGGACCTCTAGAAATATGTTTGCCCTCCAGACACTGCTGTGCGAGTTGGAGAAAAGGCTATAAAGTCCAAACCTATTGGTATCTGCTGCTGCACCTGAGGGGGGGTTTTATGTACTACCTAGAAAGTAGAAATTCGTAGTGTGCTGATTGGTTTTAATAAATTGTATTTGAGTCAAAGCTGAGCGTCTCTGTTTTGTGTTTTTCAATGTATGTATGAAGGCTTTTTAAAAGGAAATGAATGTTGCAAACTCTTCTTGCACAATTTTAAGACAAACTGGTTTGTGTTCAAGAATTAATGCTATATCACTAATTCTCAGAGCGTCTGCCAAGTAATGTTCAGAGTATTCTGAGGAACGAGTACAGTTTACATAACTTGCTTCAACTAGAATATTCATGGATTCTTACATCGGGGCCCTGAGGCTTCTAGTTACGCCATTGCAAAAAAGAAATAGATGTTGCAAGATGTATATGTCACAGTATGCAGTGAACTGCTTGTTTTACTTTTAGAACTTTATTGAGAAAAAAATGAATAACGTGTATTTTTTAATAAGAATTAGGGGTTTTGGATTAGGGTAGGAAAGGGTTAAGGTGAATATCAAGTTAACACGGATGCCTCACGGCATCGTATAGACTTTTAAAAATTACCCTGAGTTTAATTCTTGAAATGTTTGATATTTATTTATTTTCCTTACATTTTTACATTTTTACAGATCCGCCGATAAGCGCATCTCTCCTGCCCGCCATATTGTCTAATTGATTGACAGCTGATGTTTCTTCAAACAACTAATCCTTGTTTCCCCCCCCGCCCACCGGGACGTTCAGAGCCCCTTTGCATAAGCATCACGGTCCGGGGGAAACAAGGATTAGTTGTTTTGAAGAAACATCAGCTGTCAATCAATTAGACAATATGGCGGGCGGGAGAGATGCGCTTATTGGCGGATCTGTAATAATGTAAAATTGTAAGAAATTAAATATATATCAAACATTTCAGGAATTAAACTCAAGGCTAATTTTTAAAAGTTTATAAGATGCCATGAGGCATCCGTGTTAACTTGACATTCACTTTAAGGATAAAGAAATCCAATTTTGGAATTGTACATTACCAGTCACACGTGCTAGCCCTCCTACATTGCTCTAAAAGAATTATTACCTACTCTATTAGACTTCTCTCTCTTTTTACAATACTAGTTCTTTTATATGAAATATTATTTAATTATTTTTTTTAATTCAGATTTTCTGTGTGGAAATTGTTATTTCCACACACCCTAAACATTTTCAATTTAGTCTATACTGTTTTATTTATTTAATATTATTATTAATGCACACAGTCACACTGCTACTAGTAGTTATATTAGAAATATCTATGATCCTAAGATCTGTAGGGGGCGTTAGTTTCTATATATATTTCTATATGCATATAGCTAACACAAAAATAGTGCACAAATATCCTAAATGTAAAATGCTAAAACACAAAAAACTATAAAAATATTAAAAGGATTCCAACTGCAAAAGTGTAAATTATGTATAAATGAAGGTCAAAACCGATAGTCATATAAATCTGTATGACACCAAAGGAGGCAGCTCCTCTTCAAACGCGACATTAAACACTCAACATTACCATGCTAGATAGAATGATGCATTCAAAGAAAAGATTGGTCCATGCACTAACATGTAGATGTATTTTTTAAAGTTTCATTAGGTTGTTTAAAAAGGGACAAAATAAGTGTAAAGTTTTAGTTGTCTTTACAAGACTGGGAGCTGCCATGTTGTAACTTGTGTTATCCTTTCTCTGCTGGCCAATTAGGGTCAGTTATACATAGGTCATTAGAGTGTGCAGCAATGGGTTGTGCTGGATTTAACAGTGTTCTGCACTTCCATTTCTAACAGGAACTGAAAAGCTCACAATTTCAGATTAGAATTACAGGCAAAGAGGACAAAATAAATAATGAAAATATATTGCAGAGTTGTTTTATTATATACAATTTATCATTTTATATTACCACCTCAAAGTGTTTAATGTCCCTTTAATCCCCAACTGAGGACTGAGATTGAAGATTAATATTCCTATCAGTCTTTCAAGCATTCTTACTACTATCTTTAACTAAATTGGCTGGGTAACCCTTTTCTTTGAGCCTCACACTCAAAGTTACACTACCATTTTTACAAATCCTACGGAATTGACTATAAAGTAGATTAGTTTTTTCAAGCTCTTTAAATGATTACTACAAAAATCAAAGAAGTTATTGTTTGTCGACCGACTTAAAGTCTGTTTTAGAGTGTACTTTCAAATCCTGTCCCCAAAATAAAACCACATCTAAAAATTCAATTTGATCTGTTTGCATATTGGGGGAAAAAGAAATACCCATATTATTATTGTTTAAATGTTGTACAAATAGTCTAGCAGAGTCATTAGACCCTTCCCAAATGATAAAGCAGGTCATCAATGTAGCGGCCATAGTACACCAGGTTGATCAATAGATGTTTTTCTCTTAAAATCTACCCAAAAATAGGTTTGCAAAACTGGGGGCGAACCTGGTGCCCATGGCCGTATCCTTGACCTTCAGATAGAATTAGTCAAATATTCGAAATTATTATGATGGAGAATAAATTAAATCAATTCAATCTAATATTTTCTCTGTCGGGCATATACTGTAGATATCACTTTCTAAATAATGTCTAACTGCTTCTACTCCCAATGTGTATTATATTGGAGTAAAGTGCATCCACATCACATGTAAGCCAGATATATTCCTTATTTTCGTTATTATATGTGAACAAATAAAAACAATGTCAATATATTCAGACAGGTGATCCATGATACAGTTAATCCCTGCTATAATTGGTCTCCCTGGAAGCCTGGTGAGATTCTTAGGGATTTTTGGTAAATGGTAATAAATTGGAATGGAAAGGGTGGTCTGGAGTGAGATATTATTTTTCCGTTTTAATTGAAAATGCCTTCATCCCATCCGTACTCCACTAATATGAAAAGGGATTTCAAAAAGGCCTCGGTCGCATCATTTTTAAGTTTCTCATAATATTCCATAATAATTCCATATCAAGCAGTATGTGATTAGCTTTTTTTTTATAACAAATTACAATATACTTTCATTTGGAGCCAATTGGGGCACTTTTTGAAAATTAACCATAGATCTGATCTATGGTTAATTTTCAGAGCGCTAATTGATACCACAAGTTCACGATAGCAATAACCAGCCACTTGTAATAGCTGGTTAACGTGTGACTGTAAACGGGTGATTTTCCCATTTATGGGCACTTTGATAAATTAGCGCCTCCACTATACTAACCTTAAAATATTTTTTAAATAATAATAATTATTAAAAATTTATCGAGCTAAAAATTGTTATATAATCCATATATATATGGGTATATATATATATATATATATATATATATTTTTTTTTTACGGTAATCTATAATAATTCATAATTTGTTAAATATTTTGGGGATAGATAACAAGTGTAGCGCAAAATATCGCTTTCATGAAAGCGATATTTGCGCTCCACTTAGTAATACCAGCGTACGTAAATGTGCACTGGCATTACAAGTTAGGGGCAATGTGGTGCAATGTTAAAGCCATCTCGGGTCTGCATTGCATGGAAGCCTTTGCGCACACGAGAGTGTGCTTCCAATGGCTCCAATGGGAATCCTTGTTGTCATGCCGTCAGAGATGGCATGAGAACCTAGTGCAGCAAAGGGGGTAAGTCGCCCAGCGATGGGCAGCAAATTTAAATATATATGTTTTATGAATATATATATAAAATATATATATATATATATAATATATATATATATGTATATACACATATTAGCACATAAATATATTTGTATATAAGATTATACAAAATATATTTATTGGGAACACACAGTTCTCATAGACCGCAATGTAATGGCACTTTTCAGCGCCGTTTTTTTTTCTGACACCACCACACCCACCAACTTTAATGCCATAAAACTATTTCATGCTGTTTTTTTTGTTTTTTTTTAATAAAGATGCATTTTTTATATATATTTATAGAAACATACACTGCAGTTTGGGGGCAATTGGGGCACTTTTTGAAAATATGATCTTTGGTTAATTTTCGGAGTGCTAATTGCTACTGTGAGCTTGAGGTAGCAATAACCAGCCAATTTTAATGACTAATTATCGCTCGCCTTGCTAATGGGCGAATTTGCCCATTTACAGGCACATGATAAATTAGTGCTCCACTTGTAATCTAGCCCTTTATATTTAATATTTCCATAATGCAATGAGCGCGAACCCCGATGCGTGTTGCACATGTTTTACATTCCTATGTTCTTCACAAAGATTTTTTTAATTTTTTTTTTATTATTAAATATATATTTCTATATACATTTGATAATGGTAATGTAAAATATATATGTATACCTATATATTTATAGAAATAGATATCCAGGTATAGGTATACGTTAACAATGTTGAGATTTCAAGTTTAGTGCTCGCCTTCAAACGTTTTGCTTTTAACTTGTAATACCGGCGCAACCCCTGATGCCCGCACAACGATTACTTATAATTAAGTTAACTCTCGAGCGGGAGTACTAAATAGAGATCCACTTGTAACCCCTGAGTAAACAACTTACAAACACTGTTAATCTCTGAAAAACATAGATTTCGAGTTTTGCGTTAAGACCGGCTCCGGTACTAACTTGCAAGTTATTTCCACCGCTCATCTCCCTATAGCGCCACTAATACAGGTTTTCATAAACACGGTGTTAGCAAGCATATTGCAGCGTTGAGCAAAATTGACTTCATACCGCACCCAAATACCAGCGCTGCTTTGAGCTGGTTTTACGTGTTCGTGCACGATTTCCCCATAGACATCAATGGGGAGAGCCGACTAAAAAAATCCTAACACACTGCAATAATGGAGCGTAAAGATCCTGTAACGCAGCCCCATTGATTCCTATGGGGAAAGAACATTTATCCACCCTAACATAAACCCTGAGTCTAAACACCCCTAATCTGCCATCCCGACATCGCCGACACCTACATTACACTTATTAACCCCTAATCTGCCGGTCCCCAACACCGCCACCACCTACCTACACTTATTAACCCCAAATCTGCCGCCCCAATGTGGCCACACCCACCTACTCTTAACCCTAATCTCAACCCCCAAAATCACTGCCACTATGCTAAAGTTATGTATTTTAGCTAAATAGTTAGTAAATAGTTAATACTATTTAGTAACTATTCTACCTAGTTATAATAAATACAAACTTAACTGTAAAATAAAATTAAAACCTAAGATAGATACATGTAAACTATTAGTTACATTGTAGCTAGCTTATGGTTTATTTTAGCAGGTAAGTATTTAGTTTTAAATAGGAATTATTTAGTTAATGATAGTAAATTTATTTAGATGTATTTTAATTATATTAAAGTTAGGGTTGTTACGGTTAGGGTTAGATTTAGGGTTAGGTTTATGGGTTAATACCTTTAGTATAGTGGTGGCGATTTTGGGGGCAGCAGATTGGGGGTTAATAACAGTAATGTAGGTTGTGACGATGTTAGGGACAGCAGATTAAGGGTTTAATAATATTTAACTAGTGTTTACGATGCGGGGAGTGCAGAGGTTTAGGGGGTTAATATGTTTATTATAGTGGCGGCAATGTCTGGAGCGGCAGATTAGGGGTTGGGGTAATAATTTTATTTTAGTGTTTGCTATGCGGGAGGGGCTCGGTTTAGGGGTTAATAGGTAGTTTTATGGGTGTTAGTGTACTTTTTAGCACTTTAGTTATGAGTTCTATAGTACGGCGTTGTAGCATAAAACCCATAACTACTGACTTTCAGTTTATGGTGTAGATCTTGACGGTATACGCTGTACCGCTCACTTTTTGGCCGGACAGGCAAACTCGTAATACGGCGCAAAGGAAGTCCCATTGAAAAAGGACTTTCTTTCATGTATTAGGCAAGAGTCCATGAGCTAGTGACGTATGGGATATACATTCCTACCAGGAGGGGCTAAGTTTCCCAAACCTTAAAAAGCCTATAAATACACCCCTCACCACATCCCCACAATTCAGGTTTACAAACTTTGCCTCCTATGGAGGATGGTGAAGTAAGTTGTGCTAGATTCTACGTTGATATGGCGCTCCGTACAAGTTGGAGCCCCGGTTTTCCTCTCAGCGTGCAGTGAATGTCAGAGGGATTGTGAGGAGAGGGTATTGCCTATTTGAATGCAGTGATCTCCTTCTACGGGGTCTATTTCATAGGTTCTCTGTTATCGGTCGGTAAGAGATTCATCTCTTACCTCCCTTTTTCAGATCGACGATATACTCTATATATATACCATTTACCTCTGCGGTTCTCGTTTCAGTACTGGTTTGGGCTTTCTACAAACATGTAGATGAGTGTCCTGGGGGTAAGGTAAATCTTATTTTCTGTGACACTCTAAGCTATGGTTGGGCACTTTGTTTATAAAGTTCTAAATATATGTATTCAAACATTTTATTTGCCTTGACTCAGAATGTTCAACCATTCCTTATTTTCAGACAGTTCATATTTGGGATATGCATTTGAATCAATCATTTTTTCTTACCTTAAAAAATTTGACTTTTTTTCCCTGTGGGCTGTTAGGGCTCCGGGGGGCTGAAAATGCTTCATTTTATTGCGTCATTCTTGGCGCAGGACTTTTTTGGCGCAAAAAATCTTTTCTGTTTCCGCGTCATACGTGTCGCCGAAGTTGCGTCATTTTTTACGTCCTTTTTGCGCCAAAAATGTCGGCGGTTCCGGATGTGGGCGTCATTTTTTTGGCGCCAAAAACATTTAGGCGCCAAATAATGTGGGCATCTTGTTGGGCGCTAAAAAAAAAAAGAAAAAAAAATATGGGCTGTCACTTTTTGTCTCCACATTATTTAAGTCTCATTATTTATTGCTTTCTGGTTGCTAGAAGCTTGTTCAACTGGCATTTTTTTCCCATTCCTGAAACTGTCATTTAAGGAATTTGATCAATTTTGCTTTATATGTTGTTTTTTCTATTACATATTGCAAGATGTTCCACGTTGCAACTGAGTCAGAAGATACTTCAGGAAAATCGCTGCCCGGTGCTGGAGCTACCAAGCTAAGTGTATCTGCTATAAATTTTTGGTATCTGTTTCTCCAGCTGTTGTTTGTATTGCATGTCATGACAAACTTATTAATGCAGATAAAATTTCCTTTAGTACTGTTACATTACCTGTTGCTGTTCCGTCAACATCTAATTTTCAGAGTGTTCCTGATAAACATAAGAGATTTTATTTTTTAAATCCATTAAGAAGGCTATGTCTGTTATTTCTCCTTCTAGTTTACATAAAAGTCTTTTAAAACTTCTCTTTTTTCAGATGAATTTTTAAATGAACATCATCATTCTGATACTGATAATGGTTCTTCTGGTTCAGAGGTTTCTGTCTCAGAGGTTGATGCTGATAAATCTTTGTATTTGTTCAAGATGGAATTTATTCATTCTTATATTTAAAGAAGTATTAATTGCTTTAGAAATAGAGGATTCTGGTCCTCCTTGATACTAAATCTAAACGTTTTAAATAAGGTTTTTTAAAATCTCCTGTAGTTTTTTCCAGAAGTGTTTAATCTCCCTGATGCTATTTCTGAAGTAATTTTCCAGGGAATGGAACAATTTGGGTAATTCTTTACTCCTTCTAAAACGTTTAAGCAATTATATCCTGTGCCATCTGACAGATTAGAGTTTTTTGGGACAAAATCCCTAAGGTTATGGGGCTGTCTCTACTCCTGCTAAATGTACTACTATTCCTACGCAGATAGTACTTCATTTAGAGATCCTTTAGATAGGGAAAATTGAATCCTTCTTAAGAAAAGCTTACTTATGTTCAGGTAATCTTCTTAGACCTGCTATATTTTTAGTGATGTTGCTGCAGCTTCAACTTTTGGTTAGAAGTTTAGCGCAACAAGTAACAGATCATAATTTTATAGCATTATTATTTATTCAAAATAACATGCTAAGAATTGTATTGGTGTTTTACCATTCTTTTGATATCAATAGAGTTGATGTCAGGTATATGTCTCTAGCTATTTTAGGCTAGAAAGCTTTATGATTAAACTTGGGAATGCTGATATGTCTTCTAAGTCCAACTAGTGCTTCCCTTTCTTTCCAGGGTAATTAAATATTATCTCAATTGTTCTGGAAGGAAGGGAACATTTTTACCAAAGGATTAAAAATCAAGGTAAATTTAGGGGTTTAATAGAATCATTTTTTCGTTCTTTTCCTAACAAGGAACAAAAGCCTGATCCTTCATCCTCAGGAGCGGTATCAGGTTTGGAAACTATTTCCAGTTTGGAATATATCCAAGCCTTATGAAGAAACCTATAGCCAGCTCCTAAGTACCCATGAAGGTGCGGCCCCTTATTCCCAGTTCAGCTGGTATGGGGCAGATTACGTTTTCTTCAAGAATTTGGATCAATTCCGTTCTCAATCTCTGGTTTCAGAACATTGTTTTCAGAAAGGTACAGAATTGCGCTTCAAGTTAAGGCCTCCTGCTAAGAGATTTTTTTCTTTCCCCGTGTCCCCAGTTAAGCACAGCAAAGGCTCAGCATTTCTGAAAATGTGTTTCAGATCTAGAGTTGGCTGGAGTAATTATGCCAGTTCCAGTTCTGGAACAGGGGCTGGGGTTTTATTTTATCTCTATCATTGTACCAAAGAAGGTCAATTCCTTCAGACCAGTTCCGGATCTATCAATATTGAATCGTTATGTAAGGATACCAACATTCAAGATGGTTACCTGTAGGACTATCCTGCCTTTTGTTTAGCAAGGGCATTATATGTCTACAATAGATTTACAGGATGTGTATCTGCATATTCCGATTCATCCAGATCCACTTTTAGTGTCTGAGATTCTCTTTTAGACAAGCATTACCAGTTTTGTGGCTCTAACCGTTTGGCCTAGCCTCAGTTCCAAGAATTTTTTTCAAAGGTTCTCGGTGCCCTTCTTTCTGTAATCAGAGAACAGGGTTTTGGTATTTCCTTATTTGGACGATATCTTGGTACTTGCTCAGTCTTCTCATTTTCGAAGAATCTCATACGAATCGACTTGTGTTGTTTCTTCAAGTTCATGGTTGGAGGATCAATTTACCAATCAGTTCATTGATTCCTCAGACAGGGTAACCTTTTTAGGTTTCTAGATAAATTCAGTGTCTATGACTCTGTCCTTGTCAGACAAGAGAAGTTTAACATTGATATCAGCTTGTCAAAACTCTTCAGCTCACAATCATTCCCTTTGGTAGCCTTATGCATGGAAATTTTAGGTCTTAGGACTGCCGCATCAGATGCGATCTCCTTTGCTCGTTTTCTCATGCGACCCTCTTCAGCTCTGTATGCTGAACCAATGGTGCAGGGATTACTCAAAGATATCTCAATTAATATCTTTAAACCGATTATACGACACTCTCTGACATGGTGGACAGATCACCATCGTTTAGTTCAGGGGGCTTCTTTGTTCTTCCAACCTGGACTATAATCTCAACAGATGCAAAGTCTTACAGGTTGGGGAGCTGTGTGGGGGTATCTGACGGCACAAGGGGTTTGGGAATCTCAGGAGGTGAGATTTCCGATCAATATTTTGGAACTCGTGCAATTTTCCAGAGCTCTTCAGTCTTGGCCTTTCTGAAGAGAGAGTTGTTCATTTGTTTTCAGATAGACAATGTCACAACTGTGGCATACATCAATCATCAAGGAGGGACCACAGTCCTCTGGCTATGAAAGAAGTATCTCAAATTTTGGTTTGGGCAGAATCCAGCTCTCTGTCTAATCTCTGCGGTTCATATCCCAGGTATGGACAATTGGAAAGCGGATTATCTCAGTCGCCAAAACATTGCACCTGGGCGAATGGTCCTTCACCCAGAGGTATTTCTCCAGATTGTTCAAATGTGGGAATTCCCAGAAATAGATCTGATGGCTTCTCATCTAAACAAGAAACTTACCTGGTATCTGTCCGGATCCCGGATCCTCGGGCGGAGGCAGTGGATGCATTATCTCTTCATTACAAGTGTCATCCTGCCTATATCTTTCCGCCTCTAGTTCTTCTTCCAAGGGTCTTCTCCAATATTCTAAAGGAATGCTCATTTGTCCTGCTGGTAGCTCCAGCATGGCCTCACAGGTTTTGGTATGCGGATCTTGTCCGGATGGCCTCTTGCCAGCTGTGGACTCTTCCGTTAAGACCAGTCTTTCTGTCTCAAGGTTTCTTTTTTCCATCAGGATCTCAAAACCTTAATTTTAAGGTATGGAGTTTGAACGCTTGATTCTTGGTCAAAGAGGTTTCTCTGACTCTGTGATTGATACTATGTGACAGGCTCGTAAATCTGTATCTAGAGAGATATATTATAGAGTCTGGAAGACCTTATTTTTTTCTTCAGGATGGTTTAGATAAGGTTTGTCCGCAAGTTCTTTGAAAGACAAAATCTCTGCTCTTTCTGTTCTTTTTCACAGAAGGATTGCTAATCTTCCTGATATTCATTGTTTTGTACAACCTTTGGTTCGTATAAAACCTGTCATTAAGTCAATTTCCTCCTCCTTGGAGTTTGAATTTGGTTCTGGGGCTCTTCAAGCTCCTCCGTTTGAACCTATGCATTCTTTGGACATTAAATTACTTTCTTGAAAGTTTTTGTTCCTTTTGGCAATCTCTTTTGCCAGAAGAGTTGCTGAATTATCTGCTCTTTCTTGTGAGTCTCCTTTTCTGATTTTTCATCAGGATAAGGCGGTGTTGCGAACTTCTTTTGAATTTTTACCTAAAGTTGTGAATTCCAACAACATTAGTAGAGAAATTGTGGTTCCTTCATTATGTCTAATCCTAAGAATTCTAAGGAGAAATCGTTGCATTCTTTGGATGTTGTTAGAGCTTTGAAATATTATGTTGAAGCTACTAAGTCTTTCCGAAAGACTTCTAGTTTATTTGTTATCTTTTCCCGGTTCTAGAAAAGGCCAGAAAGCTTCTGCCATTTCTTGGCATCTTGGTTGAAATCTTTAATTCATCTTGCCTATGTTGAGTCGGGTAAAACTCCGCCTCAAAGGATTACTGCTCATTCTACTAGGGTCAGTTTCTACTCTCCTGGACATTTAGGAATGAAAGCTTCGATTGATCAGATTGCAAAGCAGCAACTTGGTCCTCTTTGCATACTTTTACTAAATTCTACCATTTTGATGTATTTTCTTCTTCTGAAGCAGTTTTTGGTAGAAAAGTACTTCAGGCAGCGGTTTCAGTTTGAATCTTCTGCTTATGTTTTTCATTAAACTTTATTTTGGGTGTGGATTATTTCAGCAGGAATTGGCTGTCTTTATTTTATCCCTCCCCTCTCTAGTGACTCTTGGTGTGGAAAGATCCACATCTTGGGTAATCATTATCCCATTACGTCACTAGCTCATGGACTCTTGCTAATTACATGAAAGAAAACATAATTTATGTAAGAACTTACCTGATAAATTCATTTCTTTCATATTAGCAAGAGTCCCATGAGGCCCGCCCTTTTTTTGTGGTGGTTATGATTTTTTGTATAAAGCACAATTATTCCATTTCCTTATTTTTTATGCTTTCACACTTTCTTATCACCCCCACTTCTTGGCTATTCGTTAAACTGAATTGTGGGTGTGGTGAGGGGTGTATTTATAGGCATTTTAAGGTTGGGAAACTTTGCCCCCCTGGTAGGAATGTATATCCCATACGTCACTAGCTCATGGACTCTTGCTAATATGAAAGAAATGAATTTATCAGGTAAGTTCTTACATAAATTATGTTTTTTTAAAGCTGCGGTAGTTACGTTGCGTTCCAGCCAAAAAAGTGTGCGGTACAGATATACCTGCAAGACTCGTAATACCAGCGGTAGTGAAAAAGAGACATAACGTTGCTTTTTCACTCATAACGCAAAACTTGTAATCTATCGTATGACTTTTTCAATAAAAACCAATATATGGTTTTACAGAATCAGACTACAGACGGACAGACACACAGACTGCAAGTTGCAACACCAAATAGTTAAGCTCGGCAATGCAACAAAAACTTAATTAAACTAAACTACTTTTTTAAAGTCTTTTCTAAAAGATTATATTGCACTACAACAAAGCAAACTACATGAAATCTAAATACTAGTAGTCTATATCTAGTATAGTTGTTAAAGTGTCCTTATATTTATTTATTTTTAAATCTAATCTGTAGATAAAAGTCTCCTTATTTTTTTAAGATAAAAAATGTTTGAGAAAAAATACATACAGACACACTAGGGTGCTGGTATATTATTCTATAAAGCAGCAATGAGCAATACAAGGCAAGCCAAATCTCTCCAAAAACTCTGTAGTACTCTGAGTGAGGGGGCACAGTGTAAAACGGAGAAAGCCAACTACTAACTCACTGATTGCAAATCTGAACCTTAGAACCTCAGGCAATAACTTAAAGGAACACTCAAGTCAAAATTAAACTTTTATGATTCAGATAGAGCAGCAGCCATTTTAAACAACTTTCCAATTTACTTCCATTTAAAAAAATCCGTGCAGTCTTTTTATATTTACACTTTTTGAGCCGCCAGCTCCTACTGAGCGTGTACAATAATTCACAGAATATACGTATATAGATAATCCCTTTAATACCCATTCCCAAGTTTTGATTACCTTGTATCTAGGAACCTTCTTCCAGCCCCCTGATCACATGGACTGTGACTGTTAATTATCTATTGACTTGCATTTAGCATTGTGTTGGGCTAAATCTTAAATAACTTCTGTGCCTGTGTTAATCTATATGGCCCACGTGTACATACAGTCTATTTGTGTTGAAAAGCAATTTAAAAATGCATGTGATAAGAGGCAGCCCTCAAAGGCTTAGAAATAAGCATATGAGCCTACCTAGGTTTAGTTTAAACTAAGAATACCAAGAGAAAAAAAGCAAATTTGATGATAAAAGTAAATTGGGAAAAGGTTTATTAAAATTACAAGTCCGATCTGAATAATGAAAGTTTAATTTTGACTAGGCTGTCCCTTTAAGTGAAGTGATACCTGCTATCAATAAAACCTTGAGTTGGAGATGAGCTGTCTTCTCCTGTCTTTTTTAGATTCAATGATGTTGACCCTCGGTTAAGAGAGAGATTTCTTACAACAAGATGTGAGATTGAGCGCCGCACAGTGCACATCCAACAAATTCACCATCTCTTTAGGGGCTTTGACCTTGTGAGCTCCTCTATCTGAACTGTAAAGCCATGTTAACATTGATCCCAGGCCTGCTCTCTATTCCATTGTACCAGCTTGTTTTGGAGGGCTGACAATATATGTGCCTAAATATGCTGACAATCCATAACCTCGGCAAGGAGAAGGAAAGAATAATAGCCCAGTTCCTGGTGCCTTCCAGCTCCACTGCCAGCCCTCCTTTCTATAGAATTGCCACCAAGAACACTGGTTCCCTTTCCAGAGATGTTGGGTTGCCACTTAGTGCACTGTCAAGGATAGGATGGTGTGCTGGTGCACTGGGTGCACTCCATAGGTCACCTCCATAGGTCATATATAATAATCAAACTATTAATTATACATATCTATTATCTCCCCTTACTTTGTCTCCCTCCACCTCTTTCTCCCTCCCCCTTTCATTCTCTTGCTCTCTCACTCTGTCCCCCTATATGCAGTGTATGCTGTGTGTGTATGTGTACAGTTGTGTGTGTGTTGTGTATCTATACAGTGTGTGTTTGTGTTTATGCAATGTGTGTGTGTGTATGTGTACAGTGTGTGTGTGTGTCTATATAGTGTGTGTTTGTGTTTATGCAATGTGTGTGTGTGCTGTGTGTGTATGTGTGCAGTGTGTGTCTAAACAGTGTGTGTTTTATGTAATGTTTGTGTATGTATGCAGTGTGTGTATGCATTATGTGTGTGTGTATGCTGTGTATGCATGCCGTTTGTAGATATGCAGTGTGTGTGTACATTTATGCAGTGTGTGTAGGTATGCCGTGTATTGTATATATGCCGTTTGTAGATATGCAGTGTGTGTGTGTGTGTACATTTATGCAGTGTGTGTAGGTATGCAGTGTGTGTGGTGTGTATGCAGTTCTTGTATGAGTGTGTGCAGTGTGTGTATGTATGTGCATGCATATATGCATTGTCTGTGTATGTATTCATTGTAGGTAATGGTATGTATGCAGTGTGTGTGTGTATATATGCATGCAGGGTGTGTGCGCATTTATGCAGTGTGTGTAGGTAATGCAGTGTGTGTCTGGTGTGAATGCAGTTCTTGTGTGTGGTGCAGTGTGTGTATGTATGCGGTGTATGTGCGTGCATATATGCAGTGTCTTGTGTATATATTCAGTGTAGGTATGTATGCAGTGTGTGTATGTGTGTGTGCATGCAAGCAGTGTGTGTGTGGTGTGTATAAAATCGGGGTATGTATGCAGTGTGTGTGTGTGTGTGTGTGTGTGTGTGTGTGTGTGTGGTGTGTATGAATGTTGTGCATGTATGCAGCATGTGTGTTTATGTGTGTGTATGTACGCAGTATGTGTATGCAGCATGTGTGTTTGTGTGTGTGTATGTATGCAGTATGTGTATGCAGCATGTGTGTTTGTGTGTGTGTGTGTATGCAGTATGTGTATGCAGCATGTGTGTTTGTGTGTGTGTGTATGTATGCAGTATGTGTATGCAGCATGTGTGTTTGTGTGTGTGTGTGTATGCAGTATGTGTATGCAGCATGTGTGTTTGTGTGGTGTGTGTATGTATGCAGTATGTGTATGCAGCATGTGTTTGTGTGTGTATGTATGCAGTATGTGTGTTTTTGTGTGTGTATATATGCAGTATGTGTCTGTATACAGTATGTGTCTTTCAGTGTGTATATGTATGTATACATGAAGCAAATACACAAGAATAAACCACCCAGCGCTAAAGAATGACCTACTGAGTCGTCTATGACCGGCCCCCACATAGCACTTAATTTATTAACTTAACACTTTATGAAATAAATTGACAGACACGTAATTTGTGGTATAAAATTCTGGCCACAGCCTGTTTATTAATTTAACATCAACTTCAATAACGCAATAAATAAAAGAAAGTGCAATAACACCCAACAAATCCCAACTCTTTATGCGCTAGCATCATTTATACGTGCCCTTTAACCCCACCCCAGTTAGTCCTTCATCACTTGCCAGACCAGGCCGTCTTTCTGCTCAACTGGACCTCGCAAGGCGCTAAGTCCGTTCCATCCACCTTATACCAGCTCCAAGGGACTCCGTGCCCAAGAAGCAAATTACCTAGCTCTCCCCACCCCTTGGGAGAGGCTAAACACCAGCCATTTTCTGCCTTGGTCTGACAATTGATGATGCTAGCACACCGCCACAAACTGGGAAGTCCACCACTTCACCAGTTCCGCCACCCTTCACAATCAGCAATTGGAGTTTCTCACGAATGGCTAGAATGAAAAGCCGTATTCCAAATTCACCTTTTCCCACATCCTCTAGGTCCTCATGATGGATGACTGAACCGTTTTTATGAATGCCGCAATCAACTTGTTCACCTTCCGCCTGCTGTTATCTAACCTACTTTGATCCTTTGGAAAAAGCCGGGTCACGGCGAAACATGTCAGGAATGATAGGGAAATGGTGAGGAGTCCTAGGAGCTCCTGTGTTTTTAGGCAAGCCTTAAGCTGCATATAAATTACTGTAGTCGATACTGCTAATAATATAGTTACAGGTGGTCTGTTTCCACCATCACAACAATTTACTTTAAGCTTCCAGTAATAAGAAGAGAGCAAGCACTGTTGACAATTGCAATTAAAACGTTAGCATTTGCAAAACATACTGTATTTTCAGTTGTAAACTGACTAGCCACCCTCTAAAAACGAAACTGTTATGCTCAGAGTGAGCGTAAGATAAGGGAAACTAATCTAGTCACTGTTTGCACTTTCTTTGTTAATAGGCAATGATCTTTCTAACCATAATTTTGTATAATCGTGTCAGGCAACAACTAGTTAATGTGTACCAGTAAACAATTTGCCGACATTGCAGATTTGAAAAGAGAGGAACAGTAGTTGTACTTAGAAGCTACAAATAACGTTACACTTTTAGAGTGAGAGGAGTGACGCTAACACTGACAAGCCGATTGCTTAGCCAGTCTATCACACGGACCAATCACCCTCCACGCTCTCTACACAGTGTGCGAGGAGCAGTGTTAACATGTACAAACAATTATTTAGCCACTATCTGAACACTGAATAAGTAGCGTCTCTCTCCAGAATTTAAAGCAAGATAATTCAGCTACTGTTAAAATCGGTAGGAGAGTCAGACAAACAATATTGGAAATACCTAGTACAGGATTGTGGGTCATAAAAGATAGAAATATAAAAAAAACACCGCTAAACTTTAAAACAAGCTTTGAATCATAAAGTGTATGCAAATAATTTCAATATTGAATAGTGTGTCTATCAACAAATCTATCTGATAACCAGAATTTTAGGGTGTACAAGTTACATAGAATTACATCTAATAACTTTATCAGATAAGAGGATAGAGACCTATCAATCCATATTCTATCTATCTTTTACCTCAGGCCACGTACTACAGTGTTACTCTTTAACTTAAAGTGTGGAATTGGAAAGTATATAACAAATTTACCATCGTAATAATTAATATAAATTATGTATGGAATAGACAACCTAAATAAAATTTCCCAAAACAGTCACTAGATGAGCTACCATTTCTAACAACACTGGAAAGTCACAAAGAGGTTGGGAACAAGTGAAGCAGAACCACACAATACTCAATTTATATGTATCTACTACCTTATGCAGCCTAAGTGGTGTTTTTAATTTCAAATCCTATTTTAAATAAATAATTATTAAAAGTTATATTTTAATTTAAATTCACTAGCATATGTCAATATCTTGTAACCCAGTTAATTACACATAGTATTCAACATTGACAAGCCTAGAGTGCTATAATATGTATTATTTTGTGAGCAAGTCTCTTCTTGCTACAAGTGGTAAAGAAACCAGCCATTTCTGCCTTGTCTGACAATTGATGATGCTAGCACACCACCCCCACAGACAGTGACTACTCAACCAACCATAAGAATTTCTAATTTAAATTGGGGAGGGAGGGAAACTTTGGGAGCTCCTTCCGCGAACAGGTAAGTTTCTTTACTGGCCCTGCTTCTCCCTGCGCTGACCTGTACCTTCTTCCTGGGGTGACTCCACCCACCGACTGGGCCTTCTCCTCCCATCCGGTCAACTGGCCCCTCCCACTACGTGCCTCCGCTTCCGGGGCCCACCATGACCTACTAAGTCGTCTATGACCGGCCCCCACATAGCACTTAATTTATTAACTTAACACTTTATGAAATAAATTGACAGACACGTAATTTGTGGTATAAAATTCTAGCCACAGCCTGTTTATTAATTTAACATCAACTTCAATAACGCAATAAATAAAAGAAAGTGCAATAACACCCAACAAATCCCAACTCTTTATGCGCTAGCATCATTTATACGTGCCCTTTAACCCCACCCCAGGGTTAGTCCTTCATCACTGCCAGACCAGGCCGTCTTTCTGCTCAACTGGACCTCGCAAGGCGCTAAGTCCGTTCCATCCACCTTATACCAGCTCCAAGGGACCCCGTGCCCAAGAAGCAAATTACCTAGCTCTCCCCACCCCTTGGGAGAGGCTAAACACCAGCCATTTTCTGCCTTGGTCTGACAATTGATGATGCTAGCACACCGCCACAAACTGGGAAGTCACCACTTCACCAGTTCTGCCACCCTTCACATCAGCAATTGGAGTTTCTCACGAATTGCTAGAATGAAAAGCCGTATTCCAAATTCATTTAGATGAACTCCATCTTGTAAATAAAATTCACCTTTTCCCACATCCTCTAGGTCCTCATGATGGATGACTGAACCGTTAGTTTTTTTTATGAATGCCGCAATCAACTTGTTCACCTTCCTCCTGCTGTTATCTAACCTACTTTGATCCTTTGAAAAAGCCGGGTCACGGCGAAACATGTCAGGAATGATAGGGAAATGGTGAGGAGTCCTAGGAGCTCCTGTGTTTTTAGGCAAGCCTTAAGCTGCATATAAATTACTGTAGTCGATACTGCTAATAATATAGTTACAGGTGGTCTGTTTCCACCATCACAACAATTTACCTTTAAGTTTCCAGTAATAAGAATGCCGCAATCAACTTGTTCACCTTCCACCTGCTGTTATCTAACCTACTTTGATCCCAGGCCCCTCTCCAATGTAATCGTGGCACCATTGTGGACCACACAATCCGCAGTCCCGGAAATAAATCCCGTAAATGTGACAAATCCCTCTTAATCCTCCTGACTAGCTCTTTTTGTGGAAGGGAACCCAGATCGTTGCCCCCGGCATGCATTACTAGAACGTCGGGCCGAGGAAAATGCCTGGCATTTCCCACAATGGCAGACACAACCTGTTCCCATAGCATTCCCCGAATACCAAACCACCTTAACACCGCTTTTTTCTTTTGAAATCCTAGCTGCAGGCCGTCTTCCTTGGAACCCTGCTGCCCTTTGTGCCCAATAAATAAAAGAGTGGCCCAACAACCAAACCTGCAGCGGATCTGAAAAAAGAGGGACGGAAAAGATGTTGCATTAGGTTTTTTGACTCACAAATGAGGACGCACGTATGCCCGGAAACACTTGGAAGACCACCTCCCTACCCCTTTTACTACCCTCTTCCCCCAAACCCAAAGCGGCTGCTTCGTTGCTGCGCCTATCCTAAAGGAATGTGAGTTGAATTCCTTTGGATTGCATCCCATGACATCTAAAGCCCTAGCCAACACTGTCCGAAATTGATACTGCGACAGCGCCTTACCGTCCTCGTGCATTAGCAACGACCCTCCCACATTTGGTCTCACTGCCAAAAACCCCCTCAATGCCCCGCACGGGCATACTTCCACCCCCGTAGGATAGAGAATTACCGTTTTGCCCTTCCCTTCCTGGTCAGTTTTTGATCGTCTTAACAGTAAGGACATATAAGCGTCCGTCAAACCCACGTCATCAATACACAAGCCGCCTTGTGCCTTCTTTGAGCAACTTATCAGCTCAGAAATCCTAAATGCTCCGAAAAAGGCCAAAGCAAAAGGCCGTCTGAAAAAGCTCGTTTCATAAGCCGAGTTACACACCCCCTCCAGTGCTTTCCAAAGGCGTGACAACAGAGTGAAAGAAATAGGCCGGCGACTATACGCCCGCCCCCTTGCCTCCTCAAGCCCTTCATAATTTGCCGAATACAAAACATTTTTGTGATGTCAACAACCCCCAACAACTTAAATCGGAAAGCCAGAGCAGTCAGCCGTTTGTCAATGGCTGAGGGAGACAACCCGCACCCTTTCCACTGCCAGATCATTCTCAACAAAAGGTCTTGACACCTGTGGTCACCCTCCGACCATATTGTGCTGACCCAGCAGCGACTCCCATTCTTTCCAAAGACTCTCCAAGAATCGGAGCCAATGAAGATCTCACCAATTTGGCCAATCCTCCGAGCCAAGGCTCCACAAGTGTTCCGGCACCTCTTTACCCACTTTGTCTGCCAGTGGAGCCAGTGCCTGAAATCGCTGCCACTGAAAACGAGAGAGTGCATCAGCGACCGAATTCTGAACCCCAGGCACATGTTTTGCTTTGACCCCGATATTTAACCACATACACTGCAGTACAAACACCCTCAACAACCGAATCACCGGAGGAGAAGATGAGGACAAACTATTAATTGCTGCCACTACACCCATATTGTCGGTGAGGAACAGGATCGACTTGTCCCGTAGTTCCTTTTTCCAAACAAACAGGGCCACCAGAATGGGAAAGAATTCTAGAAATACCAAGTTCATTATAACCTCACTCTCAATCCACTCCTCTGGCCAAGCTGCTGCGCACCACTCCTTGCCAAAAATTGCACCAAAACCTCTGCTCCCTGCCGCATCCGTCATCAGCCCAAGTTCCTCACATGAGACTCTGGATGGCTGAATCAAAGCGGACCCATTGAAATCTCTAAGAAAAACTCTCCATACTTTCAGATCTTTTTTTAAGGTCAAAGTTAACCGAATGAAATTATGTGGCTGCTTAATGCCCGCTGTTGCCAGTGATAACCTGCGACAAAAAACCCTACCCACTGGGATGACACGGCATGCAAAGTTTAACTTGCCGATCAAGGACTGCATCTCCACTAGCTGCACTTTCGAGGCTGCTAAGAAATGCAGGATCACCCCAATCAGATCTTGTACTTTGTCGACCGGAAGCCTCCATTCCATCAATTCCGAGTCGATCGTAATGCCCAGAAAACTCAGGACCGTCACTGGCTCCTCTGATTTTTCCATCGCAATGGGCACCCCAAATTCCTCCGCCACCCGGTAAAAAGTATCTCTTAACACTTCACAAACCATCGAACCTGAGGGGCCCACAAATAAAAAATCGTCTAGGTAGTGTACCACAGACGCGAAACCAGCCTGTATCCTTACAACCCACTCCAAAAAAAGTGCTAAACTCTCAAAGAGTGCACACGATATGGAGCACCCCATGGGTAAGCACAGGTCAACAAACACTTTTCCCTCAAAACAACACCCAAGTAACTTGTGTGAAGTCGGGTGCACCGGAAGTAAACGAAAAGCTGACTGGGCTCGATTTATCAAAAATATTCTCCTTAATTTGCGCCTTAATTCACGCCGTCGTAATATATCTCCTATTTATCCATCAGAAATACTCCAAAAAATGTGCAAATACGACTGCAAAATTCTCGCCCTTCAATGTCCCTCGCCTAGGCGCACATTTGCGCAAAATAAAGCTTTAAAACGCCCTTTTCAGGGTGTATATTCAAGAATACGACCTACTTCTCTCCAAAATATATATTTATCATTATTTTGCGCCATTGGAGAGCCTAAAGTTCTCCTCCTAATACGACTACTAATGTTCTCCATGAAGAGATAGGAGAACATCTAATTTACTCCATATTTTCAGCACAAGAAGATGGATTATTTCCTGATTTTGTCTGCAATTTCTTTAGCAAGGGGCCATGAAAATCGACGAAATGAACAGATTTTGCCAATACATAGGAGGCAAAGAGTTCCACGAGTTTTTCTACCTCGTTGTGGACTACAGGCATTATCTGATTATCAGATAAAAAAAAGATTTCGCCTAAACAGGGAGAGCATACAAAATCTATATGTTCTAATACAGAATGATCTAGAGCCACAGACCAGAAGAACAAGGGCAATACCTGGAATGCTCAAGTTATTGGCAGTTTTGCATTTCCTAGCCATGGGCTCTTTTCAGGCTGTGTCCAGTGCAGTGGTTGGCATGAGTCAGCCTTCTTTTTGTAGACATTTGAGGACTGTCTTAAAATAAATTGATATATGTGCCAAGGAATGTACATGAATGGCACCAAGTAAAATCTGGTTTTTATCAAGTTGCCAGCATTCCAAATGTCCTAGGTGCAATAGATTGCACACATATTGCAATTCGACCACCAGCTTTAAGGGAGGAGCAATATCGAAATCGTAAACACTTCCACTCTCTCAATGTTCAAGCAGTATGTGACTCTAACCTTCGGTTTTGGGCAGTAAGATCAGGTTTTCCAGGGTCATGCCACGATTATCACATATTAAAGCAGTCTGCTTTATTTGCAGCATTTGAACATGGAGAGATGCCACACTATTAGGTGAATATTAAATTTTTTTATTTATTTATAAAATGTCATATTTGAACCTCATAAACCTGTAGTTACATGTCGCTAATTTGTAATTGTATTATATTTTTGAAGGTGACAGCGGGTACCCCTGTAGGCCTTGGCTCTTGACACCTGTACCAATACCTCATACACGGTCAGAAATCAAGTTCAACGAATCTCACAGGTCGACAAGGAGTGCTATTGAGCGTACATTCGGGGTACTGAAAATGAGATTTCGGGTGTTGGACCGTTCTGGTGGTGATCTACAATATTCCCCAGAGAAATGTAATGACATAATTCTGGTGTCATGCATAATGCATAATATAGCTATTTCCCAAGTAAATATAGATGAGGTGTGTCTGGAGGATGTGCCAGAAGATGTTTATGTTCCTCAGGAAATTGTCACAAGACATACCACAAGAGCTGGAGTGGAAAATCGTCTTGAAATTATTGAACGATTTTTTAGATGTAAGTCTACTTAATAAAATTGTATTAACATGTTAATATTGTTTGTTCTATATTATTAATTAGACCTTTTTTCTTTTTTTCAGGAAATTTTCTGATTGGATTCAAATACCTTGTTTTTTTTTTAATAATTAAAATAGATAGAATTGTATATATATATATATATATATATATATATATATATAATTTTATTTTTATATAAGAGAAATTAGATAGTTTGATACCAAAGTTGTGTTGTGTTATTTATACATCTATATATATATATATATATATATATATATATATATATATATATATAAAATACATATTTTTTTTTTTTTTTAAATAGAATTTATATAGTTTGTGACCAAAGTTGTGTTGTGTTATTTATATATATATATATATATATATATATAAATATATATATATATATATATATTTATATATATATATATATATATATATATATATATATATATATATAAAATAGAGTTATATATATCTTTTTCTATTTTTTAAATAAAAAATGAATACTTTGAAAAAAAAAAAGTTTCGTTATTTACTTTGAATTAAAATTTTTTATTTCATAATATAAAAAACTTTATTAAACACCAAAAATTTACATCAAAACAGTGAACTCGAATAAACATTAACTAAGGTTATAAGTGCGTTAAATATTTTAGAACCCATAACTTGAAGGTATATATGAACAATAGAATTATAAATCAGGATGTCGTCTATTCAAGAACTCTAACTTTTTCTGATAATACTCCTTTTGCACAGTTAACTGTTCTTGAAGTATATTATTTCTCTGTTTTTCTAATTCTATCATTTGTTTAAAAAATTCATTTTGTTCATTTCTGAAAGACAATGCCATATCTGTTAATCTTTCAACTTCATTTGGTCTCTCCGGTTCATCTATCTGACATTGTTCTGCATCCTCAATCTCTTCCTCACATTCTGATTCCTCTACATGTGGTGTTTCAAGTTGTGTTGATGTTTGTCCCTCTATTTGTGTCTCATCATCATCATCCTCCTGACAAACTGTGTCAGTCACAAGTGGTTGTAATGTGATTTCTATTTCATCTATGAATGTAAATAAAAAAAAATAAAAAAATAAAAAAAATTAATAAAAAAAAAAAAAAAAAAGGTCAATAATTACCATCAAATAATGTAATTGACGAATCCTGCATTGTTTGTAGTAATCCCCTGACACCTGTAACAATAAATACATTGATATTCATATATATGTTTTTAAATAAAATTTCTTTACATAAACAGAATTTTCAGGAGAAAAGTAAGAAACGTATTAATACATATTAATTACATTTCATTGTCCATTCTTTTCATTAATACAAATGATATTAACATTTTTGTTATATACTTTTACTTACTGGTAGTTTCTTCCCTGCATGGTATATCACATGAAGATGTTGAGGGTTGTTGATGTTCACTAGTCAACTCAGACTCGGATGGTAGGTCCACCTGGGCATTTTCTATTTCATTTTCAAACACCTGTTCATGTTCTTCTATAGTACATATAAACAAAATAAAAAATAATTAAAATTAAAAATAGAAAAACTGAATATACAAAATACATGTAAAAAAAATAGTATAGTGTAAATTATTCTTTCATTATTCTGATAGAGCATGGAATTTCAAAAATTTTTATAATTCAATACTATTATACTTTTTATATTTTCTTCTTTTTGGATTATCTTTCATTTCCAAAAAAAATAATCTAAGTTTAGAAGCGTGGCCATTTTTGGGTGTGACACCTGTTTAGCGCTTGAGGATTGGTTTCTTTTTAAATATAGCCATCCAATTAACAAGCGGTATCCAGGTCCTCATCCAAAAATGGTCCTGCTTCCAAGCTTACAAGCAAACTTTGTTAAATACATATTAAAATAAAAAAATATAAAATATTAATATAAAAAAATTATTACCAGGGTATGCTCTGTCTGAATCATGAAATATAAGTTAAGAATATACTATACTATTCGTTTAATAGCAATCAATTAGATATTTACCTCCATGGTATCTGATGGGACATCAAGTCCCACCACGACAGCATCCCCCATCCTGGCATTCAGCATCTGTTCATAGTCGAGCAGTTCAGCCCTATATGCGGGGGCCTCCACCAGTTCCTTTTGATAACTGCTTTTCCTTACATACTTTTCTTTTAATATTCTTACGAATATCATTCACCCGCTTCCGACAGGCCCTGACGTCTTTCGGAAAACTACCCTCTGCTGACACAGCACGACTAATTTGTTCCCAAATTGCCTTTTTTCTTTGAGGGTTGACAGATTTTGCTTGATAGCCGATAATAACATCATAATGTTCGATGACAACTTCAACTAAAATACAGTTCTGTCGATGACTAAACATCACACTTCGGCCACTTTTCGTCTTTCCAGCTAGTCCAGTAGCCATCGCAAATTTAGATCAAAAAATGGCGCTAATAAGAATAGTGTCTTCGTTCGAAGTCAGAATAAAGTAATGAACAATTATCACTAACAACTTTTGTTCCAGAACGTTACAGAAATGGGGCGTTATATGAATAGATTAATGAATAATTTAAATAAAATTAGTAACTGTAATTTGATTGCACAATTAGAATTTACTTTATTCCTATTGGTCAAATGTGTATTTTTTTCAAATTGATGTGTCTTTATTTTTATATACATTCTTTTTTAAAATTCGAAACTATTTGTATGTATCAATTGAAGTAACAACAAACATAGCCCTAAAAATAAATTTAACCTATGAAAACAAATGTATCGACTGTAGAAATATCGTCACAGTTATTGCGCATTGTAACAATTGCCAGTTATCTTGTATCGACTGTAGAAATATAGTGCACGTTATTGCGCACTTTGTAACAACTTAAATGTAATCTAAATTTATACAAAAAGATGTCACTAGTTTAATATTTTTTATTTAATATTGATCAATAAATAAGTTTCTACTCGATTACTTATTTCTTTTAAACATAAATCATTTTTAAAATGGGTATATTTTAATGCGCAATTACAATAACAATTAGTTCCGTTATTGGGTGGAGTTTTATGGTTAGAGAGATACATACATACATTGAAGATGAATCGTTCCAAGAAGTTTTCCATTGGTGAATTACTGATAATCACCTATACAATGGAAAAGTATTTTCCGAAAAAAAGGAAGGGGATATTCACATTGGAACAGGATAAAAGAAATCCAATTTAATCAGAGATGGTGCGACGGGTCAGACGTCTGTCTGGCCATAATAGGACTAGAAAACAGTGCCTGAAGCGTTATAATGATCTAATCCGGAGACAATCTAAATTAAGGACCCTAATAAGAAGCTATGTTATGAAATGTAAGTATTGATGTAATAGTTGTGTATCAATTTTGTAACCTTGTAATCTGTCATTAATTGTTACTTTTTTACATAATCTTGAACTTTGTACAAAAATATAATTGCAAATTTTGTATCCATTTCAGCTTTATTGCGGTTTGTGAAACAGTATTAACAATGTAATTGTTTCAGTCTGATGTTGTACTGTAAAATCGATTACCAATATAAATACAATTGTATTTCACTTTTTTACAGTCAAAAATAGAAAAAGGCCCCGTTATCTGCGCCCAATAAAATGGAATCCATCCAGTCCAGAAACTGATTGTGATCCACTACCGACTGTTTTTCTGGAGTCTGAGGCTATAATTACAACAGGTATGAATATAGTTACTAAAATGTATAATATTAAGATAACTCATCATTGATATTAACATTTATATGTTCAAAATTTTTACAAAAAGGGAAAAAAAAAAAGAGGCAACAACGTCGCAGAAGGCCAATGCCCATCATTGATGATGAATGTGACAATGAAGGTAGATTTAATTCACATATATCTTACAAATAAATAAAATTATTCTATTTAATGACTATAATCATATTAATTATAGACATGATTGAAGAAGATACAAACCAAAATGCCATTGAAGATATAATTGTTGAAGAGGAAAATAATAATATGATTCAAGATTCACCAAATAGCGAGCAACAACAAGACAATAATATATGTAGTAAGAGAAGGATAGTACTGTGTTTTAACCCAGGTAAGCTGGTTAATACGTAATGAGCGTATTCACAGCCTTGTATATAACAGTCTTCAGCGATAATCAGGAAACAACCCCTTGTCAAGCTTGTAACAGACGAAATCCTTAAGTAATGCAATGTAAGGACTCACCCGCTGCGACCAAGTAAACTCCGTCAGACGAGTATCCACTGTGTGCGGAAATGGAGCCCTCCAGGCACTCCAACTACTCGTCGCCTTCCAAGAAATGGTCACTCGATTCAGCCGCTATTCGTCAGGTACTGCGTCTGCAAGCACCTCAGCTGCGCGGCTCCTCGTCAAGCCGGTTCCGGTCTGCCTCCAGGTGCAGACATCCAATGGGAATCCGTATGTTGGGTCGAGTGATGGGTGGTCAGCCAATCATATGCAAGGAAACGTCTTTTTGAAAATAGTGTCGCCAAAGCTGCTGTGTTTACTCTAAAAATAAAAGAGCACTTTATCCGCCCTTTGTTGCCTCTAAGATGCTGAAGGATAGTGGGTATCAGGAAAGGATTCCTTGTAATCCTTGAAGGGTAATCATATAAGAAAAAAAGATGTTGATCCCAATATCCGTATAGTAAAAAATAGCCTTTATTTACACAGAGAGTATCAGGTTTTACGCGTTTCGGCTGGTTTATGAGTACGGCACCAGCCGAAACGCGTAAAACCTGATACTCTCTGTGTGTGTATCATGTTTGTATTTTAAATTTGTAAAATAAAGGCTATTTTTTACTATACGGATATTGGGATCAACATCTTTTTTTCTTAAATAATATATGTAGGTTCATATGTCTATTCAGTCACTCCTTATATGTCATTATTTGTAATAAAATAGAACTTTTGTTTTAGTGAATAATTATTGAAAAGAGATATGGATTTCAATCAGCATTGTTCTATTACATAAGTATTCCTGTTATAATTATTTTGTATGTCTTTCAGCTATTCAAGATGAAGGACAGAACCTTGAACATGAAGAAGAACTGCAATCAAATTCATCCAATGTAACGGAATTTTATGATTGGAGTGAGTTCTTTTGTATCATAACAATCTTTAGCTTTCAGTATTGTGTGGAACAAAAGATGCATGTGCGTGTACACAGTATTATCAAGATGACTTTTAAATAACAACAGAGGTGTAGATAAAACCTTCTAACAAGAAGCATTAGATAAAACACTATTTATCTTGTAATGCTGAACTGAAATGTATTCAATTCATGACATAACTATTTTTCTATTTCTCATTGGTATAGTGCCTGAAGATCAAGAAATAACTATCAACAAAAAAGAAATTTTGGATACCCTGCTGGAAGTTGAAAATAATTTGATGAGGACATACATAAAAGTGCAAAACTTAAGAGAAAAATAAAGCAAAACATTATTTCTTTTCATTTTGAAATAAAAAAAAATATTATGATGTGAAAATAACATTTATTTTGGGTTTCAATAAATCCATATATTTTACAATTTAAAGGTGTGTGTGTGTGTGTTTATTTAATCCAAAACATTGAATTATTTTATTGTAAAAAAAAACAAAAAAACCTATATTAATGCTGAGGGGGGAGGTGGATATAAATATATAAATATAAGAGTTGGGTTAGATCAAAGAGTTGGGTTATATCTTTGAAATACATAAGCTCATGTTTAGATAAGTAGTTCAAAAGTTAATACAAAGATAAAATTTGAAATACAATTTGGAATGAGATCTTGATGTGCTTTCTTAAATAATATAAACATTGATACAACAAATAATAAAGTAGATATCAAAAAATTGTGTTATTTTCAGCATTAAATTTTAATCTTACCATTTAACTTCTATCCCTTCAAAGATTTATATGTGAGAGAATGTGATAATATGATCACAATTATTATATTCAAATTTTTAATACATTTTTAGCGATTATCGGAAATATAAATAAAGTTTGTGTTTATTGAAAAGCACTATAGATATATACATCGAATTTGTAACATTGATAACTGAACAATACAAATTAAAAAGTAATCAATGAGAATTCACATTTATTTCTCATATGCGCTTTAATTTAACACATTTTTAATAATAAATATGGCGCAAATATATGAATAACGGCGAGATTTATCAATATCACGCCACATCTCGCCTTTGGAAAGTAACGTAGAAATACGACCCCTTTTATGATAAATAATGGCGCACATGTGCGCCTATCCGATGGCGATATGCAGAGTACTTGTCGGAGAACGGAACGGCGATCTTGAACAAAGTTTGATAAATCGAGCCCAATTCTACTTTTGCCATCAAAGCACCCCCACCCGCCGCTTTGACCAGAGCAACCGCCGAGTCAAAAGAGGCGTATTTGACCGATGCCAATTCCGGTGGGATTCCATCATTAACCGATCTACCCTTTGGGAAGGACAAGTGATGGATCAGCCTAAATTTTCCAGGATCCTTCTTTGGGACTACTCCTAACGGAGATAGCCGTAGTCCTGGAAAAGGCAAAGAATCAAAAGGTCCCGCCATCCTGCCCAACCCCACTTCCTTAAAAAGCTTGTCCTTAACCACTTGAGGCCACTCCCTAGCCGATTTCAAATTCCCTGCAAAATGATCAGAACCCCCAACAGAGGGGATGATGAAACCAAACATAAAACCATGTAGCAGCTTTGCCGCCTTTTCCCGACAGCCCCAACTACTGGTGTAACGGCCTAGCCAGGGCTCCATCTTTTCCGCCCTGATTGGGGACAACCCCTTCTTTAGGCATCTCGGCTCTCCCACTAACCTTTCCTCTCCTGAAGCACTTTGCGAAGGCGTGTGCTCCACCACACCCTGAGCAATCGTGCCGGAACTTACAGGAAGCTCCCCATTTACACTGTCCCTCATTGTATGCAAAGCAAAACCCCTTTTTGCCCGTGGCTTGTGACGTAGCTGCGGCTGGACTGCCGGCTCCTGGCCGAAAGGACTGCCCCGCTCTCAGTGGGGTCATAATTTTGAGCCATAGCCCCATGTCTCGGTCACCCCACCTCATTGTAGGTTTTACCGCTAGTCTCTGACGAAAATGTTCGTCGTATGACCACCATGCCAAACCACCATACGTTCGCTGTGCTGCAGCGATTTCATCCAAATAACAGAACATTGGAGCTCCATGTTCCGGAAACCTCTCTGCCATAACACTGGCATAAATTACAAATGCCTGAAACCAGTTAGAAAAGGTTTTGGGGAGCTTCCTATATCGCTTCTTTATCTCATCCTCTTCCTTCCTAACGATGTCCTTTTTGGATTCATCGGACACTTCAAATGACTGCTCCAAAGGGAGCAATGAAAATAATTCTATATATTCTCTGGCGTAGATCTTTAATCTGGCATCCTTCGTCAGATGTAGACGTAACGGACCGATCGAACACAGGCATGATCGAGCCATCGCTGTGTCCGCCACTCGGAGCTCCGAGAGTTCAGCCGCCGCCTGTTGAGCCACTGTAGGAACCGTAGCCATTACTGACACCTCACTGCCTACTGCGCCGGCCTTATTAGGCCCCACATAAGTATTAGTCACAACTGCCCTATGCTCTTCTATCCCCGGAGGGACCCAAGCCTTTTCTTGCGGCAGTTGTGTGTTCACAGGAACAGCCGAAGTCTCGACTGAACGCAGCAGCACCCTCAGCCCTTCCACTAATTGTATAGACAAGTTATCCCCACTGCGCCCACCCCCCCCGCAACTGCAAAGGAGATAAGTTGTTACCTGCTACCGCCGCCACCGCCGTTGCTTTCGATGGATGTACTCCCATGCTCTGAGACCGTTCCACCACTGGGTCTCGTTGTAATGGACCACCACTCTCTCGAGGAACCTGTAATACATTAATTGAATGATCCCTGGATAACGGTACCGTACTTTCCATTGACACCATATCCGTGCTCCTACTTTGTTCCCTTACTATTCCCCCCCTCACAACAATGTTTCTTGCCCAATAGCCACTTTTCTTACCCTTATTCCCCACTGAGTTATTACCTTTTTTAAGTATTGCTCTCGCCCCCCCCTTCCCTATTGCAGGCCTTGCTGGCCGTCCGCACCCTTTGCCCAGTTGGAATTCTAATCGCCCCTCTACCCCTGCTCACCGCCCTCCCTTGGTGTAAAGTGAGCCCCACCCGCTCACCTGTTCCCTTACCCCTTTGTGTGCCCACACCTACCAATCTCATAACCGGGGGGTGTTCAGTATCCGCTTCTTCCCCTGTATCCAATCTGATAGTGTCCGTCCATGAATCTGCTAGGCGGAAAGGCTCCTCCTCGCCTCCGTCCCGACTCCTATTACTTTGTACTCTGGACACCATCATACCTGCTATAGACATATGCTGGTTAGTACTCCCTTCAGACCTCCCCCCATAAGCATGTCCCACATGACCCACACCCATAGTTCCCCCTTGGTCCTCGTGGCCCCCCCTAATGCCCTGCCCACAGGTTCCCCGCTTACCCCCCCCTGTTGTCCGGTGAAGGTGGGACCATATCTTCCCCTTCTGATGAGCTAGGGAATGATTCTATCCTTAATGGGTCAATACACACACTAGGGGGCCCTTTTTTACTGGTGCCCCTGCCCACCGTGTTACTCTTAAGTGGCCTGCCTGCTTTATGCGACGCCTGGCCTGTTGCCGCGCCCTTTTCATTAGCTCTCCCTCTGTCTTTGTCTGTAATAACCTGTATTTCTCTCCTAATTGTGTTGATGTCCCCCCCTATCCTCTCGGAGAACAATGGTGGACTAATCCCCCCCCACCCCCTCCCCCCTACGACGGCCCCACCCGATGCGCCACCCTCATTTGTACTCCTTACATTCGACTGCTCTCCTCCCCCCTCCTTTGAATAATCTGCCGCCAAAATTTCCCTTAACTGCTCCTCGCCTGCGCCGTTCACTCCCTGCGTTAACCCGCTCGCTTTATTACCCCTAGCTTCCCCCGCACCTAGTGCGATACCGCCCGACAACACATTATCCCCCGGTATTGACAATAGTAATGGCCCAGTCGGGCCGTGCCTTATTTCCTGGGACATACCTCCACTAGGCCTACGGCCTTGTTCCTCCACTACCGCATCCACCATTAAGCGCTGTGCCCCATCTGCTGCCCCGGCCTCTTGTGACCCTGCTGCTACTCCGGATCTCTTACCCGGCCTCGCCTTCTCCCTGCTCGGGCTCCGTCTGCGTCGCGTCCCTTGAGGCCTCTGCTCAGGACTGAGCCGATTCGGAGGCCGTGTTCGCCGCACCGGTCTTGCTTTTGGAGCCGTCGCCGACCTCTCATCCAAGATCTCCTCGTCATTCCCCAGAAGACTTGTGATCCGGTCCTGCATCCATGATGACCCTCTCTCATCTGCCACGGCCCGAATCCTCGCCAGCATCTCCTCGATATCCATGATCCACGGTCTTCGTAACTTCTTCCAGCGAAAACTTCGGGAGCTCCTTCCGCGACCAGGTAAGTTTCTTTACTGGCCCTGCTTCTCCCTGCGCTGACCTGTACCTTCTTCCTGGGGTGACTCCACCCACCGACTGGGCCTTCTCCTCCCATCCGGTCAACTAGCCCCTCCCACTACGTGCCTCCACTTCCGGGGCCCACCAGTCTACCCTTTTAGCAAAAAAGGCAAAGAAATAAGAAAATTAAAGCCAATAAAATCAGAGCACTACAAATTTCTATTTACTAGATAGTAAGAGTACAATGATATACAAACCCTCAGGTACAGCAACAGATACCAATTGCTCCGGACTTTATAGCCTTCTCTCCAACTCGCACAGCTGTGTCTAGAGGGCAACATCTTTCCATGGTCCTGCAAGTTCATTACTGCATGTTGCTGGTTGAGAGAAAACCTCTATGCATTTCGACTACAAAAAGTGTAGACTTTTTCAAGAGAATATAGACAAAATGCATAAAGGTTTTCCTTCAACTATCAATATGCAGTAACGACCTCGGGAGGACCTTAGAAATATGTTGCCCTCCAGACACTGCTGTGCGAGTTGGAGAAGAGGCTATAAAGTCCAAACCTATTGGTATCTGCTGCGGCACCTGAGGGGGGTTTAATGTACTACCTAGAAAGTAGAAATTTGTAGTGTGCTGATTGGTTTTAATAAATTGTGTTTCAGTCAAAGCTGAGCGTCTCTGTTTTGTGTTTTTCAATGTATGTATGAAGGCTTTTTAAAAGGAAATGAATGTTGCAACTCTTCTTGCACAATTTTAAGACAAACTGGTTTGTGTTCAAGAATTAATGCTTTATCACTAATTCTCAGTGCGTCTGCCAAGTAATGTTCAGAGTATTCTAGGAACGAGTACAGTTTACATAACTTGCTTCAACTAGAATATTCATGGATTCTTACACCGGGGCCCTGAGGCTTCTAGTTACGCCATTGCAAAAAGAAATAGATGTTGCAAGATGTATATGTCACAGTATGTAGTGAACTGCTTGTTTTACTTTTAGAACTTTATTCAGAAAAAAATGAATAACGTGTATTTTTTAATAAGAATAAGGGGTTTTGGATTAGGGTAGGAAAGGGTTGAAGTGAATGCCAAGTTAACACAGATGCCTCACAGCATCGTATAGACTTTTAAAAATTACCATGAGTTTAATTCATGAAATGTTTGATATTTATTTATTTTCATACGGCTAGATTTGGAGTTTTGTCGGTAACGACCCGAAAAACTAACGCCGGCTTTTTTCTGGCCGCACCATAAAAATAACTCTGGTATTGAGAGTCCACATAAAGGCTGCGTTAGGCTCCAAAAAAGGAGCGTAGAGCATTTTTAATGCAGCTTCAACTCTCGATACCAGAGTTGCTTACGCAAGCGGCCAGCCTCAAAAATGTGCTCGTGCACGATTCCCCCATAGGAAACAATGGAGCTGTTTGAGCTGAAAAAAAAACCAAACACCTGCAAAAAAGCTGCGTTCAGCTCCTAACGCAGCCCCATTGTTTGGTATGCGGAAACACTGCCTACGTCTGCACCTAACACCCTAACATGTACGCCGAGTCTAAACACCCCTAGCCTTACACTTATTAACCCCTAATCTGCCGCCCCCGCTATCGCTGACCCCTGCATATTATTATTAACCCCTAATCTGCCGCTCCGTAAACCGCCGCTACTTACATTATCCCTATGTACCCCTAATCTGCTGCCCTAACATCGCCGACCCCTATATTATATTTATTAACCCCTAATCTGCCCCCCACAACGTCGCCTCCACCTGCCTACACTTATTAACCCCTAATCTGCCGACCGGACCTGAGAGCTACTATAATAAAGTTATTAACCCCTAATCCGCCTCACTAACCCTATAATAAATAGTATTAACCCCTAATCTGCCCTCCCTAACATCGCCAACACCTAACTTCAATTATTAACCCCTAATCTGCCGACTGGAGCTCACCGCTATTCTAATAAATGTATTAACCCCTAAAGCTAAGTCTAACCCTAACACTAACACCCCCCTAAGTTAAATATAATTTACATCTAACGAAATTAATTAACTCTTATTAAATAAATTATTCCTATTTAAAGATAAATACTTACCTGTAAAATAAATCCTAATATAGCTACAATATAAATTATAATTATATTATAGCTATTTTAGGATTTATATTTATTTTACAGGTAACTTTGTATTTATTTTAACCAGGTACAATAGCTATTAAATAGTTAAGAACTATTTAATAGCTAAAATAGTTAAAATAATTACAAAATTACCTGTAAAATAAATCCTAACCTAAGTTACAATTAAACCTAACACTACACTATCAATAAATTAATTAAATAAACTACCTACAATTACCTACAATTAACCTAACACTACACTATCAATAAATTAATTAAATACAATTCCTACAAATAAATACAATTAAATAAACTAGCTAAAGTACAAAAAATAAAGAAGAACTAAGTTACAAAAAATAAAAAAATATTTACAAACATAAGAAAAATATTACAACAATTTTAAACTAATTACACCTACGATAAGCCCCCTAATAAAATAACAAAGCCCCCCAAAATAAAAAAATGCCCTACCCTATTCTAAATTACTAAAGTTCAAAGCTCTTTAACCTTACCAGCCCTGAACAGGGCCCTTTGCGGGGCATACCCCAAAGAATTCAGCTCTTTTGCCTGTAAAAAAAAACATACAATCCCCCCCCAACATTACAACCCACCACCCACATACCCCTAATCTAACCCAAACCCCCCTTAAATAAACCTAACACTAAGCCCCTGAAGATCTTCCTACCTTATCTTCACCCTGCCAGGTTCACCGATCCGTCCTGAAGAGCTCCTCCGATGTCCTGATCCAAGCCCATGCGGGGGGCTGAAGAGGTCCATGATCCGGCTGAAGTCTTCATCCAAGCGGGAGCTGAAGAGGTCCATGATCCGGATGAAGTCTTCATCCAAGCGGGAGCTGAAGAGGTCCATGATCCGGATGAAGTCTTCTATCAACGGCATCTTCAATCTTCTTTCTTCCGGATCCATCTTGCAGACCTCCGACGCGGAACATCCTCTTCTCCCGACGCCTACTAGCCGAATGACGGTTCCTTTAAGGGACGTCATCCAAGATGGCGTCCCTCGAATTCCGATTGGCTGATAGGATTCTATAAGCCAATCGGAATTAAGGTAGGAATATTCTGATTGGCTGATGGAATCAGCCAATCAGAATCAAGTTCAATCCGATTGGCTGATCCAATCAGCCAATCAGATTGAGCTCGCATTCTATTGGCTGATCGGAACAGCCAATAGAATGCGAGCTCAATCTGATTGGCTGATTGGATCAGCCAATCGGATTGAACTTGATTCTGATTGGCTGATTCCATCAGCCAATCAGAATATTCCTACCTTAATTCCGATTGGCTGATAGAATCCTATCAGCCAATCGGAATTCGAGGGATGCCATCTTGGATGACGTCCCTTAAAGGAACCGTCATTCGGCTAGTAGGCGTCGGGAAAAGAGGATGTTCCGCGTCGGAGGTCTGCAAGATGGATCCGGAAGAAAGAAGATTGAAGATGCCGTTGATAAAAGACTTCATCCGGATCATGGACCTCTTCAGCTCCCGCTTGGATGAAGACTTCATCTGGATCATGGACCTCTTCAGCTCCCGCTTGGATGAAGACTTCAGCCGGATCATGGACCTCTTCAGCCCCCTGCTTGGGCTTGGATCAGGACATCGGAGGAGCTCTTCAGGACGGATCGGTGAACCTGGCAGGGTGAAGATAAGGTAGGAAGATCTTCAGGGGCTTAGTGTTAGGTTTATTTAAGGGGGGTTTGGGTTAGATTAGGGGTATGTGGGTGGGGGGTTGTAATGTTGGGGGGGGGGTTGTATGTTTTTTTTTACAGGCAAAAGAGCTGAATTCTTTGGGGCATGCCCCGCAAAGGGCCCTGTTCAGGGCTGGTAAGGTTAAAGAGCTTTGAACTTTAGTAATTTAGAATAGGGTAGGGCATTTTTTTATTTTGGGGGGCTTTGTTATTTTATTAGGGGGCTTATCGTAGGTGTAATTAGTTTAAAATTGTTGTAATATTTTTCTTATGTTTGTAAATATTTTTTATTTTTTGTAACTTAGTTCTTTTTTATTTTTTGTACTTTAGCTAGTTTATTTAATTGTATTTATTTGTAGGAATTGTATTTAATTAATTTATTGATAGTGTAGTGTTAGGTTAATTGTAGGTAATTGTAGGTAGTTTATTTAATTAATTTATTGATAGTGTAGTGTTAGGTTTAATTGTAACTTAGGTTAGGATTTATTTTACAGGTAATTTTGTAATTATTTTAACTATTTTAGCTATTAAATAGTTCTTAACTATTTAATAGCTATTGTACCTGGTTAAAATAAATACAAAGTTACCTGTAAAATAAATATAAATCCTAAAATAGCTATAATATAATTATAATTTATATTGTAGCTATATTAGGATTTATTTTACAGGTAAGTATTTATCTTTAAATAAGAATAATTTATTTAATAAGAGTTAATTAATTTCGTTAGATGTAAATTATATTTAACTTAGGGGGGTGTTAGTGTTAGGGTTAGACTTAGCTTTAGGGGTTAATACATTTATTAGAATAGCGGTGAGCTCCAGTCGGCAGATTAGGGGTTAATAAGTGTAGGCAGGTGGAGGCGACGTTGAGGGGGCAGATTAGGGGTTAATAAATATAATATAGGGGTCGGCGGTGTTAGGGGCAGCAGATTAGGGGTACATAAGGATAACGTAGGTGGCGGCGCTTTGCGGTCGGCAGATTAGGGGTTAATTATTGTAGGTAGCTGGCTGCGACGTTGTGGGGGGCAGATTAGGGGTTAATAAATATAATATAGGGGTCGGCGGTGTTAGGGGCAGCAGATTAGGGGTACATAAGGATAACGTAGGTGGCGGCGCTTTGCGGTCGGCAGATTAGGGGTTAATTATTGTAGGTAGCTGGCTGCGACGTTGTGGGGGGCAGATTAGGGGTTAATAAATATAATACAGGGGTCGGCGGTGTTAGGGGCAGCAGATTAGGGGTACATAAGGATAACGTAGGTGGCGGTCGGCAGATTAGGGGTTAAAAAAATTTATTCGAGTGTCGGCGATGTGGGGGGACCTCGGTTTAGGGGTACATAGGTAGTTTATGGGTGTTAGTGTACTTTAGAGTACAGTAGTTAAGAGCTTTATGAACCGGCGTTAGCCCAGAAAGCTCTTAACTACTGACTTTTTTCCTGCGACTAGAGTTTTGTCGTTAGATGTCTAACGCTCACTTCAGAAACGACTCTAAATACCGGAGTTAGAAAGATCCCATTGAAAAGATAGGATACGCAATTGACATAAGGGGATCTGCGGTATGGAAAAGTCGCGGCTGAAAAGTGAGCGTTAGACCCTATTTTGAGTGACTCCAAATACCGGCGGTAGCCTAAAACCAGCGTTAGGAGCCTCTAACGCTGGTTTTCACGGCTAACGCCAAACTCCAAATCTAGGCCTTAAATTTTTACATTTTTACAGATCCGCCGATAAGCGCATCTCTCCCGCCCGCGATATTGTCTAATTGATTGACAGCTGATGTTTCTTCAAACAACTAATCCTTGTTTTCCCCCCCGCCCACCACATCAGCTGTCAATCAATTAGACAATATGGCGGGCGGGAGAGATGCGCTTATCGGCGGATCTGTAATATTGTAAAATTTTAAGAAAATAAATAAATATCAAACATTTCATGAATTAAACTCAGGCTAATTTTTAAAAGTTTATAAGATGCCATGAGGCATCCGTGTTAACTTGACATTCACTTTAAGGATAAGAAAAGATAGGTAATGTTGGAATTGTACATTACCAGTCACATGCGCTAACCCTACCTACATTGCTCTAAAATTATTATTACCTACTCTATTAGACTTCTCTCTCTTTTTACAATACTAGTTCTTTTATATGAAATATTATTTAATTATTTTTTTTAATTCAGATTTTCTGTGTGGAAATTGTTATTTCCACACACCCTAAACATTTTCAATTTAGTCTATATTTATGTTTATTTATTTAATATTATTATTAATGCACACAGTGACACTGCTACTAGTAGTATATTAGAAATATCTATGATCCTAAGATCTGTAGGGAGCGTTAGTTTCTATATATATTTCTATATGCATATAGCTAACACAAAAATAGTGCACAAATATCCTAAATGTAAATGCATAAAACACAAAAACTATAAAAATATTAAAGGATTCCGACCGCAAAAGTGTAATTATGTATAAATAAATAGAATGATGCATTCAAAGAAAAGATTAGTCCATGACTAACATGTAGATGTATTTTTTAAAGTTTCATTAGTTGTTTAAAAAGTGACAAAATAAGTGTAAAGTTTTAGTGTCTATAAAACACTGGGAGCTGCCATGTTGTAACTTGTGTTACCTTCTCTGCTGTGGCCAATTAGGGTCAGTTATAAATAGGTCACTAGAGTGTGCAGCCAATGGTTGTGCTGGATTTAACAGTGTTCTGCACTTCCATTTCTAACAGGAACTGAAAAGCTCACAATTTCAGAATAGAATTACAGGCAAAGAGGACAAAATAAATAATGAAAATATATTGCAGAGTTGTTTTATTATATACAATTTATCATTTTATATTACCATCTCAAAGTGTTTAATGTCCCTTTAATTCCCAACTCAGGATTTCAGGACTGAGATTGAAGAATAATATTCCTATCAGTCTTTCAAGCGTTCTTACTACTATCTTTAACTAATTTGGCTGGGTAACCCTTTTCTTTGAGCCTTAAACTCAAAGTCGTAAGTCATTACACTACCATTCCTACAAATCCTACGGAATTGACTATAAAGTAGATTTGTTTTCTAGCTCTTTAAATGATTACTACAAAAATCAAAGAAGTTATTGTTGTCGACCGGCATAAAGTATGTTTTAGAGTGTACTTTCGAATCCTGTCCCCAAAATAAAACCACATCTAAAAATTAAATTTGATCTGTTTGCATATAGGGGGAAAAAGAAATACCCATATTATTATTGTTTAAATGTTGTACAAATAGTCTAGCAGAGTCATTAGACCCTTCCCAAATGATAAGCAGGTCATCAATGTAGCGGCCATAGTACACCAGGTTGATCAATAGATGTTATTCTCTTAAAATCTACCCAAAAATAGGTTTGCAAAACTGGGGGCGAACCTGGTGCCCATGGCCGTACCCTTGACCTTCAGATAGAATTAGTAAAATATTGGAAATTATTATGATGGAGAATAAATTAAATCAATTCAATCTAATATTTTCTCTGTTGGGCATATACTGTAGATATCACTTTCTAAATAATGTCTAACTGCTTCTACTCCCAATGTGTATTATATTGGAGTAAAGTGCATCCACATCACATGTAAGCCAGATATATTCCTTATTTTCGTTATTATATGTGAACAAATAAAAACAATGTCAATATATTCAGACAGGTGATCCATGATGCAGTTGATCCCTGCTATAATTGGTCTCCCTGGAAGCCTGGTGAGATTCTTAGGGATTTTTGGTAAATGGTAATAAATTGGAATGGAAAGGGTGGTCTGGAGTGAGATATTATTTTTTCGTTTTAATTGAAAATGCCTTCATCCCATCCGTACTCCATTAATATGAAAAGGGATTTCAAAAAGGCCTCGGTCGCATCATTTTTAAGTTTCTCATAATATTCCATAATAATTCCATATCAAGCAGTGTGTGATTAGCTTTTTTTTTTTATAACAAATTACAATATACTTTCATTTGGAGCCAATTGGGGCACTTTTTGAAAATTAACCATAGATCTGATCTATGGTTAATTTTCAGAGCGCTAATTGATACCACGAGTTCACGATAACAATAACCAGCCACTTGTAATGGCTGGTTAACGCGTGACTGTAAACGGCTGATTTTCCCATTTATGGGCGCGTGATAAATTAGCGCTCCACTAAACTAACTTAAAATATTTTTTAAAATAATAATAATTATTAAAAATTTATTCAAGCTAAAAATTGGTATATAATCCATATATATATACAATATATATATATATTATTTATTTTATGGTATCTATAATAATTAATAATTTGTTAAATATTTTGGGATAGATAACAAGTGTAGCGCGAAATATCGCTTTCATGAAAGCGATATTTGCGCTCCAATTAGTAATATCAGCGCATGTAAATGTGCACTGGCATTACAAGTTAGGGGCAATGTGGTGCAATGTTAAAGCCATCTCGGGTCTGCATTGCATGGAAGCCTTGCGCTCACAAGAGCGTGCTTCCATAGGCTCCAATGGAATCCTTGTTGTCATGCCGTCAGACATGGCATGAGAACCTAGTGCAGCAAAGGGGGTAAGTCGCCCAGAGATGGGCAGCAAATTTAAATATATATGTTTATGAATATATACATATATATTTATATATGTATATACACATATTAGCACATAAATATATTTGTATATAAGCATATACAAATATATTTATTGGGAACACACAGTTCTCATAGACCGCAATGTTTTTCAGCGCCGTTTTCTTTTCTGACACCACCACACCCACCAACTTTAATGCCATAAAACTGCTTCATGCTGTTTTTTTTTTTGTTTTTTTTAAATAAAGATGATTTTTTTATATATATTTATAGAAACATACACTGCAGTTTGGGGGCAATTGGGGCACTTTTTGAAAATATGATCCCTGGTTAATTTTTGGAGTGCTAATTGCTACTGTGAGCTTGAGGTAGCAATAACCAGCCAATTTTAATGACTGGCTAATTATCGCTCGCCTTGCTAATGGGCGAATTCGCCCATTTACAGGCACATGATAAATTAGTGCTCCACTTGTAATCTAGCCCTTTATATTTAATATTTCCATAATGCAATGAGCGCGAACCCCGATGCGCGTTGCACATGTTTAACATTCCTATGTTCTTCACAAAGATTTTTTTTTAATTTTTTATTATTAAATATATATTTCTATATACATTTGATAATGGTAATGTAAAATATATATGTATACCTATATATTTATAGAAATAGATATCCAGGTATAGGTATACGTTAACAATGTTGAGATTTCAAGTTTTGCTCGCCTTCAAATGTTTTGCTTTTAACCTGTAATAGACGCGCAACCCTGATGCACGCACAACGATTACTTATAATTAAGTTAACTCTCGAGCGGGAGTACTAAATAGAGCTCCACTTGTAACCCTGAGTAAACAACTAACAAACACTGTTAATCTCTGAAAAACTAGATTACGAGTTTTGCGGTAAGACCGGTTCGGTACTAACTTGCAAGTTATTTCCACCGCTCACCTCCCTATAGCGCCACTATTACAGGTTTTCATAAACCCGGCGTTAGCAGAAAATATTGCAGCGTTGAGCAAAATTGAGCTTCATACCACACCCAAATACCAGCACTGCTTTGAGCTGGTTTTACGTGTTCGTGCACGATTTCCCCATAGACATCAATGGGGAGAGCCGACTAAAAAAAGCCTAACACCTGCAATAATGGAGCATAAAGATCTGTAACGCAGCCCCATTGATTCCTATGGGGATAGAAAATTTATGTTTACACCTAACACCCTAACATAAACCCTGAGTCTAAACACCCCTAATCTGCCGCCCCCCGACATCGCCAACACCTACATTACACTTATTAGCCCCTAATCTGCCATCCCCAACACCACCACCACCTACCTACACTTATTAACCCCTAATCTGCCGCCCCAATGTCGCCTCCACCCACCTACACTTATTAACCCTAATCTTCCGCCCCAATTTCACCGCCACTATACTAAAGTTATGTATTTTAGCTAAATAGTTAGTAAATAGTTAATAACTATTTACTAACTAGTCTACCTAGTTAAAATAAATACAAACTTACCTGTAAAATAAAAATAAAACCTAAGATAGATACAATGTAACTATTAGTTATATTGTAGCTAGCTTATGGTTTATTTTACAGGTAAGTATTTCGTTTTAAATAGGAATTATTTAGTTAATGATAGTAATATTTATTTAGATATATTTTAATTATATTAAAGTTAGGGTTGTTACGGTTAGGGTTAGATTTAGGGTTAGGTTTAGGGGTTAATACCTTTAGTATAGTGGTGGCGATTTTGGGGGCAGCAGATTAGGGGTTAATAACAGTAATGTAGGTTGTGACGATGTTAGGGACAGCAGATTAGGGGTTAATAATATTTAACTAGTGTTTACGATGCAGGAGTGCAGAGGTTTAGGGGTTAATATGTTTATTATAGTGGCGGCAATGTCTGGAGCGGCAGATTAGGTGTTAATAATTTTATTTTAGTGTTTACGATACGGGAGGGGCTCGGTTTAGGGGTTAATAGATAGTTTATGGGTGTTAGTGTACTTTTTAGCACTTTAGTTATGAGTTTTATGGTACGGCGTTGTAGCATAAAACCAATAACTACTGACTTTCAGTTTACGGTGTAGATCTTGACGGTATACCCTGTACCGCTCACTTTTTGGCCGGACAGGCAAACTCGTAATACGGCGCAAAGGAAGTCCCATTGAAAAAGGACTTTTTCAAAGCTGCGGTAGTTACGTTGCGTTCCAGCCAAAAAAGTGTGCGGTACAGATATACCTGCAAGACTCGTAATACCAGCGGTAGTGAAAAAGAGACATAACGTTGCTTTTTCACTCATAACGCAAAACTTGTAATCTAGCGTATGACTTTTTCAATAAAAACCAATATATGGTTTTACAGAATCAGACTACAGACGGACAGACACACAGACTGCAAGTGCAACACCAAATAGTTCAGCTCGGCAATGCAACAAAAACTTAACTTAATTAAACTAAACTTCTTTTTTAAGTCTTTTCTAAAAGATTATATTGCACTACAACAAAGCAAACTACATGAAATCTAAATACTAGTAGTCTATATCTAGTATAGTTGTTAAAGTGTCCTTATATTTATTTATTTTTAAATCTAATCTGTAGATAAAAGTCTCCTTATTTTTTTAAGATAAAAAAATGTTTGAGAAAAAATACATACAGACACACTAGGGTGCTGGTATATTATTCTATAAAGCAGCAATGAGCAATACAAGGCAAGCCAAATCTCTCCAAAAACTCTGTAGTACTCTGAGTGAGGGGGCACAGTGTAAAACGGAGAAAGCCAACTACTAACTCACTGATTGCAAATCTGAACCTTAGAACCTCAGGCAATAACTTAAAGGAATACTCAAGTCAAAATTAAACTTTTATGATTCAGATAGAGCAGCCATTTTAAACAACTTTCCAATTTAAAATTGTGTGCAGTCTTTTTATATTTACACTTTTTGAGCCACCAGCTCCTACTGAGCGTGTACAATAATTCACAGAATATACGTATATGCATTTGTGATTGGCTGATGGCTGTCACATGATGCAGTAAGAGTGGAAATAGACATAACTTTAAAAATTGTAAGTAAAAAAACTACTTCTCATTTGAAGTCCAGGCTAAGTGCTATTGCATTGTCTTGTTATCATGCAGTTGTTGATTATGCAAATTGACTGTATTTACTGGTCCTTTATAAATCCCTACCACTGAGTATTAATATATTTACAAATATCATGAATAACAAACAAATTGCAAATCTCTAATATGGACATCGGGAACCTGTGGATGACAGTCTATGACTCTCAATTTGGGGCGAGCCTGGTATTCTATGGCAGATACATTGACGATCTGATATTTATCTGGAGGGGTGAGGAGTTATCAGCCACCTCTTTTGTAGAACATCTGAATTCTAATGATAGAGGCTTGACTTTCACTAGTTCAATAAAGAATAAATCAATTGTATATCTGGACCTTAACTTAAGTTTTAATGAAGGTAAGGTGACCAGTACAACTTATTTTAAGACGGTTGATTGTAACAGCTATTTGGATTTCAAAAGCTGTCACTTTCATGCTTGGAAACAAAATGTACCATACGGTCAGTTCAAACGTATTCGCCGTAACTGCAGCACGTTATTTGACTATGATTCCCAAAGTCATATCTTGAAGGAACGTTTTTTGGAAAAGAACTATCCACTTAGTATTATTGATAAAGTCTACAGAAGGGCCAGATTAGATGATAGGAATGGATATTTCACCAATTCAAACAAACACTCGGGATAAATAACTGACAATTTTAACGAAAATCCTTGTTTTATAACGCAATATAATTCTAATCATGAACTGATTAGAAATGTTCTGGCTAAACATTGGGACATTCTGACTAAGGATCCCATTTTGGGTAAGTTGATAGGTACTAAACCAAAGGTTGTCTACAGGAGAGCTCCCACATTAAAGACCTTGCTAGCCCCTAGCAAGATAGTTAAACATAAGAGACAACCAGTTCCCACAACACCTAAGCCTAATGCACCAATTTTTGGCTCATTTAGGTGTAGAGCCAGTAGATGCAAGATGTGTCACTCGATTGACACCAAACAAAAAACTTTTCGATCTAATATCACCAATAGATCATATTCTATCATTGGTCATGTCTCCTGTGCATCAACTTATGTTGTATATCTACTTACCTGTTTGTGTGGCATTCAATATGTGGGATGAACCTGTAGGCGGTTCAGCACAAGGTGGTCTGAACATAAACGTAACATGAGGAAGAATTACAAGAACCATAGTGTCTCCAGACACTGTAACACCATGCATAATGGTGATACTAATTGCTTCTCTGTGACTCCCATAGAACATGTACCTAAATCCTATATATATAATAGGTATTTTAGATTAAGACAAAGAGAAACATATTGGATCCATGTTCTGAAATGCATGCATCCAGATGGGTTAAATTTGTGTATTGACTTAGCAGCCTTTCACTAACCATTGCTAATTACTAGAGCTTTGTTTCAGAATCTTCTTACCCACCTTGTTCCAACTATCTTCATAGTACCCAGTCTAGTCAGTGATTAGCGACTTGTAGCATATTCGATTTAGTATTCTAGTTGTTCCTGTCTAGTCTAGTTTTAGTACCAGTAGGTAGTCTTTAGGATCCCGTTATTTATTGGACATGTAATGTCATTCTGTATGCCCCTTCCATTTTCGATGGCTTCCCAAGTCCCTCCCCCTTCCAATTCGCCCTTTCTTTTTATGATTATGCAGTTTTTTCTACTCCCTTATTATACCATTTCTCATCTAGCCCTTTTTTTCTAAGAGGATTGGAATAATGTTCTATTTCGATATTCCAATAGTGCCATTCAGGTTACTTATCACTCTTCCCTTATTAGAGGTTGTGTAATAATACTCGGATATATGATATTTTGATACTTTTTTAATATTAATATTAACTGATTTTTACTAATGTTTTTAATTTTTGAATATTAATATACATTAGTTTTTAAATATGTCTCACATAGTTTTAGGAATATTTATTATCTGTATGATATGCATGTTATTTACTTTTTTATGGATAGATTAATTATGTTACAAATGTATTTCCAATTTGTGAGCATGTCATTATTCTGTTCTCAGTCCATCCATAGCTCCGGCTCCTTGGACACCTCCCACCATGAGTAACACCGTATTGCAATGCTTTTTCGTCACGGAGGTGTGTCAGTAGCTGGAGCTCTGTGATTGGCTCAGGTGTGTTTTAAATAGAGCAGGTGCACCCATGTATTAGTATCAGCCTGATGAAACGACTATATGTTGAGAAACGCGTTGCTGGACGCATGTTTTTATCTGTTTATACTCAATAAATTTATCCTTGAGTATTTCACACCTGCCTGATTTCCATTTTGTTGCCGCTGGTGCAACTTATTTTTGTTCCTGATAATTTCCTCGGAGGTCAGTTTTGCCGAGTTTCCATCGATCCCATTGGCTCCCCTGCTGGGCCCACTCTGACGCGGCCTGCTGAGTGACGTCTGCCTCCAGCGCATTGAGCGTACGCTTGTCTGACGGGCGACTTTTGGTTCCGTCCTGCCTGTCTGGGTACACGTCTGTACCGCCTCTCTTGTGAGTAACACTCTGTGGGGGGTCCGCTTGTTCTGTCACCATCTGTTGTTCCAGACGATACTTGTCCCATGAGGCGCCTCTTTTATCTGTCATCCACAGGTTCCCGATGTCAATCTTACACTTCTAAGAGAGCTGCCTGGATCGTTTGTTGTTGAATCCGCCTTCTTTCTACACGCTGTGATCATCTGCGCACTTCCATAGAGACTCTGTTGCTCTCTTTTACTTGTTAAATCTCTAATATATATATATATATATATATATATATATATATATAACTCTGGAAAAAACTAAGAGACCACCTTGGTATGCTCTCTACCAGTCTTTCACATTGCTGTTAGGTGACTTTAAGATACTCCTAGAACAAAAATTCAAACAGCTCGGCTTTGGTTGATGGCGTGTGACCATCCATTTTACTCTTGATCAAACTCCAAAGGTTTTCAATGGGGTTCAGGTTTGGAGATTGAACTGGCCATGACAGGGTCTTGATCTGGTGGTCCTTCATCCACACCTGGATAGACCTGGCTTTGTGGCATGGCCATGGAGCATTGTCCTGCTGGGAAAAAAACAATCCTTAGAGTTGGGGAACATTGTCAGAGTAGGAGGAAGCCAGTTTTCTTCCAGGATAGCCTTGTGCATGGCTTAATCCATGTGTCCTTCACAAAGATATCCTGGAAGAAACCTTGCTTTCTTCACTCATATAAATACTATCTGATAAAAATTATTCATATAAATATAAATAAAAATGATTTATACGGGTTCAAAGATATATGATATATGGCCATGTATTTGATTGCAAAGGGCTGTATATATACATTGGAATGTTAAATATTAATAACTCCTGTTGGGTTAGCGCGCGAGTGATAAGGGTTAAGTTTTTTCTTCTACGCTATCCATGGGGAGAAAAAGTTGGCAATTGCAAAGTTGTGATATCTGAAGTCCTTTAGTTATCGCGCGCCGGGTTTTGCTCGCACACAAAACTTTTACTTTCAATTTTTAATACGCACGCTAACCCGCGTGCGTAAAAGATTATTTCTGACAGTGTTAACGGTCAAGCAAAAGTGATAAATAGCTCTCCCCTTGTTATTGTCTATGACTGTCTTAAAGGGACACTGTACCCAAATTTATTCTTTCATGATTCAGATAGAACATGAGATTTTAAGCAACTTTCTAATTTACTCCTATTATCACATTTTCTTCATTCTCTTGGTATCTTTATTTGAAATGCAAGAATGTAAGGTTAGATGCCGGCCCATTTTTGGTGAACAACCTGGGTTGTCCTTGCTGATTGGTGGATAAATTCATCCACCAATAAAAAAGTGCTGTCCAGAGACTGAACCACAAAAAAATCTTCTTTTTCAAATAAAGATTGCAATAGAATGAAGAAAAATTGATAATAGGAGTAAATTAAAAAGTTGCTTAAAATTGCCTGCTCTGTCTGAATCATGAAAGAAAAAAATTGGGTTCAGTGTCCCTTTAAACCTCAATAAAAAAAAAATATTTGAGAAAAAAAAATAGCCAGATCGATAATCCAACACACATGCCACTCTAACAAATATGCCTTTGTTCAAATCCCTTCAAAAGACACCAACAAATATATCAATGATTTTGGAAAACAGGTTAATTGCATGTGCCACCTATTATCACCCCTACACGCTATCAAAAAGGATCAGTCAACATACAGGCCCTTTAACACCTGAAATTCCCATATTGTTTGTAGTGATCAGCTAGTTTTTGGATTTCAAAATTGGGAGATTAAGGAAGTAAATAACAATTTTTTGTTGTTTTCAAAAGGTAATGATTTTTTTCTTGATAGATATCACAGATATGTTGTGATTGTGATCACTGGAAAAAACGCACTAACAATATTGGTCAACGTTCAGAAACAATTATCTAAAAAAAACAAATGTATAATTGGGATCAACCCCATAGTGTTTAAAATATTTAAAGGGCCACTAAAATCAAATATAACGTTTCATGATTCAGATAGAGAAGACAATTTAAACAAACGTTTCCAATATACTTCCATTATCAAAAAGTGCAAATTATTTTTACATGAATGCTTTCTGAGGCTCCAGCTCCTACTGAGCATGTGCAAAAGTGATATATGTATTAAGTGATTTGATGATGACTGTCACATGACACAGGGGGAGGGGAAAATTGGAATAACTTTGACATTTGCCAAAACATGAAACCCAAAAAGACAAATTTTGGGTTTCATGTCCCCTTAACTAATCCGCTACCTCTGAGGCGGCGGACAGCAATACGATCGGGTTGATTGACATCCCCTGCTAGATGGCGATTGGCCGCGAATGTGCAGGGGGGGAATTGCACAAGCATTTCTAGTGAAATGCTTGTGCAATAATTGTCGACAGCATATGCTGTCTGCATTTATAGATGCAGTGGATTATGTCCGTCCGCACTATAATAAATCGGCCCCTAATTTACTATAAAAAAATTATAAAATATGATGAAAAACATTGAAAAAAAACACACTTTTTCTAACTTTGACCCCCAAAATCTGTTACACATATACAACCACCAAAAAACACCCATGCTAAATAGTTTCTAAATGTTGTCTTGAGTTTCTAAAATGTAGCCAGGATCGCTTCCACCGCTTGAAACCCCAGAGGACGTGCCCGGAACGTTCTTGGTCACAAAGGGTATTTTTTTGAAGGACATTCCTGGCATGTCCTCGTCGTGAAGGGGTTAAAGCAACTTTCTAATTGACTCCTATTATCAATTTGTCTTCATTATCTTGCTATCTTTATTTGAAAAAGCAAGAATGTAACTTCAATTTTAAGCAACTTTCTAATTGACTCCTATTATCAATTTTCTTCATTCTTTTGGTATCTTTAATTGAAAAAGCAAGAATGTAAGCTTTGAAACCAGCCCATTTTTGGTTCGGCACCTAGGTAGCGCTTGCTGATTGGTGTCTAAATGTAGCCACCGATCAGCAAGCGCTACCCAGGTGCTGGACCAAAAATGGGCTGGTTTCAAAGCTTACATTCTTGCTTTTTCAATTAAAGATACCAAAAGAATGAAGAAAAATTGATAATAGGAGTCAATTAGAAAGTTGCTTAAAATTGCATGCTCTATCGGAATCATGAAAGTTTAATTTTGACTAGACTATCCCTTTAATTGCTATTTGCTAATATATATTAGGCATATAAAAATACACTTTATGTCCCTTTAAGTTAAATTATTTATATATGAGAAAGTAAATACCTTTTTCTACAAGACAGTTGTTTGTTTGACTCATGATTCAACTTACTTAACATAGTTCACTTAATTTGAAGGGCAAAAAAACAGATGCATTGAAGGCTATATATACAATGTGCTTTATTAAGAACCTGAGGCCAGTACAGTAAGAGGCTGCAGTAAATAATATGACTGGGCTTAATTAACTTTTATATTAAACAGATTTTGTTACATGCAGATTACACTGATCTTACTGTTTAAAGTGCCAAGGCTGGTGCCAGCACTAACAAACAGAAAATATGATGAGTTCATGAAAAGGGGAACGTCCATCTAAAAGCAAATGACCGTAGAGTTAAAGGACAGCTAGAAAACTTCAGCTATTCCTCCATTTATTACCCTAAGAAGGGCTAGATTACAAGTGGAGTGCTAATTTATCGTGCACCAGCAAAGGGCAAATCAGTGATTACAAGTGGGTGGTTATTGCTGCCATGAGCTAGCGGTAGCAATTAGCACTCAGAAAATTAACCAAAGATCAGATCTCTGGTTAATTTTCTAAAAGTACCCCAAATGCCCCCAAAATAGAGGGACTTTTATTTTTTTTCATAAAAAAACAGCACTAGGCAGTTTTAAAGAAGTTGGTGGGAGTGGGGTGTTAGAAAAAAAAGTCCCTGAAAAGTGCCTTTACATTGGGGTCTATAGGAACTGTGTGTTCCCAGTAAGTATATATGTGTTAATATGTGTATATGCATAAATATATTAACACATACTTACCCACCTTTACTGTGCCGTGTATTTAGGCATCAGAGTGAGGCTACCATAGGAGCCTATGGATGTGCTCTCATGAGCACAATGCTTCCATGCAATGGGAATGAGCGGTTGCTCCTCACTTAATATGCGCTGGTATAACTAAGTTGAACGCAAATATTGCTTTCACAGAAGTTATATTTTGCACTCAACTTGTAATCTGGCACTAAATCGTGTCACTTACATAAAGAACGATCACCTTGAATATCATTAAGTTAAACAAACAAGTGTCACTCAGATTTAAATTAAATATACCATCTTATTGAGTTTGCTTTATTCCTTTATGTGGTTATATGGTGGTCACCTTTCTCTTGCAAAATTCAGAATTAAACAAGAAATTGAATTTAGGTTGCAGAGTCTATTTTAAGGGGAAATGTTCACTGTTTCTTAAAGTCTGCAAAAGGGGCTTCAGACTTTGCCCTCTACAATATTCCACAAATTAAATGGAAATTAAACAGCACTAAGGCCTAGATTACAAGTGGAGAGTTGTATCTATGTGTACATATATATATATGCACACATACAGTACATGCATACATATATATACATATACACATACAAATAATTATATATATATATATACCTTTGAACCCTTCCTAGTTAAACACCTTATCATGTACCCCAATCCATTAAAACAATGTGAACACCATTTTTTTGTTTTTAGAATAGAAAATCTTGAAGTAGCATTGTTCTTAACTCAGAACAAATATGGTCTCTATATCTATCTAATCTATCTATCTAACAAGAACTTTAAAAATTATGAGGAGGGGAAAATTGAGATTAAAATCCTCCACTATACACAAAATGCAGAGAAAATAACTAACTGTGTAGCCCATTAACTTTTGGTAAATTGGGTACACTTGTGGACAATGTAGCGAGTGTTCTGTGGGTGGAGTCGGACAGGGCAGGTGTTCCATGGACAGAATTGATGTGCCATTGGTGTCAGGCACCATTGGTGTCAGGCAGTACATGTCCATGATATGCAGGCAGTACATTGTCCATTTATAGCTAGTCCCTGGTTTGTTTGAATATTGTATTTTTTTGTTTTTGCTCAACCCAGAAAAATGTCTGCAGATGCCCATGATCCTACCTCAGCCTCTGGGTCCTATCTGACTTGACACTACCTTCATGTAGATTGCAATGGGGTAAAGATTGCTTTTAACCCTGAGTATAGTTACATTGGTCCAGCTAGTAAATCTTTAAAACACTTATATATTTCAGCAGAGTGCTATTGCCAAATTGAAGGTTTCTTAAAAAAGCTAACTGGGGAATATAGATATAATACGATGTAAAACAACACTCTCTTATGGTTTCAGTCATCACTCTTGTTCATTCTTGATATGTAGTAAGCTTCTTACCTTATTTTTTTCATTATTGTAATATTACATTTTTAATTTTTTTCTCTTTATACTTTTTATATCTTACTGTTTCAGATGCGACTTTCGAGTGTTGTGTGGTATTAAGTAGGAATGGGCAAATGTTTCTAAAAATTCAATATTTAAAACAAATTTTGATGCATTTGTTCGATCAAATCGAATTTTGAATGTTTATATAACATTCTAACATTCTATTTTCAAATTTTCGTTTTTGAATTTTACAATAAAATTTGAAAATATTTGTTTGAATAATAGAATGTTTAGCTATGTATTTATTCAATTTTGAAATGTAATATTCGAATTTGAATGTGACATTTGAATTTGAATGTAAGATTCAAATTAGAGATAGTATTTCTAGTCTACAACTGTGTTTAATAGATGTAATATTTGAATTTGAATGCTACATTCGAATTTGAATGTCACATTCAAATTCTAAATAGTATTTCTAGTCTAATACTGTTTTTAAATGTAGAATTTGAATGTCACATTCGAATTCAAAATAGTATTTCTAATTTTACAACTGTGTTTAATAAATGTAATATTCGAATTTGAATGCTACATTCAAATTTGAATCTAACATTCAAATTCAAAATAGTATTTCTAATCTAATACTGTGTTTTATAAATGTAATATTCAAATTTGAATCTGACATTTGCAAACTGTAAATAACACTCGATTATAGAATTTTTTAGAATATTCGTTCTTAGCAACATTCTATTATGTAAATCGAATTTCTACAATAACATTCATTCTAACATTCTAATTCGAATATAAACACATTTGCCCATCCCTAGTATTAAGTCACTGGTATTGTTAGCTTGACTCAATCACTTCCATCTTATTAGCGTATCATAATTATGATTATATAACATATGCCTCACAGTTACATTTCAAGAATGTGATCCTACACCTGAAGTTATATGCACAGTACTAAGGATGCTTAATGCCTAAGGCACTGAGTGTAATGCACTCAGCTCTTCATGATGTGACTGGACTAAAATGGAAGCTTCAGGGAGTCGTTAAACCCCGTAGCCATCAAGCGTTCCTTAACGTATAAAGATTTCTTAAATGGCCCTAAAAATTAGATCTTGCACAACTAAGGAGAACTGCAAGCAACCCTCAAAAACAAAACTCCTGTATCACTTTTGCAAAAGGGGTCCTGTAAATGTGTGTAATTGTTAAATATTGGCATGTCTGTTTTGTTATGGTAAACTAAGTTAAAATAATGTTGGCGGATTGAACAGACTTTGCCTTGGAAATCTCAGCAGACACAAACAAGAGACTGATTGTTCTTAACGGAACAGTCTACTTTTATTGTTTAAAAAGATAGATAATCCCATTATTACCCATTCCCCAGTTTTGCATAATAAACACTCATATTAATACACTTTCTACCTCGTTTTACCTTGTATCTAAGCCTCTGCAGACTGCCGTCTTATCTCAATTCTTTTGACAGACTTGCATTTTAGCCAATCAGTGCTGACTCATAAATAACTTCATGGAACTGAGCACAATGTTATCTATATGACACACATGAACTAGCACCGTCTAACTGTGAAAACTTTCAAAATGCATTGAGGAAAGAGGCAGCCTTCAACGGTTTAGAAATCAGTTTGAGCCTTCCTAGGTTTAGCTTTAAAAAAGTATACCAAGAGAACAAAGTTAATTTGTTGATAAAAGTAAATTGAAAAGTTGTTTAAAATTATATGCTCTATATTAATCATGAAAGTTTAATTTTGACTTGACTGTCCCTTTAAGGGATGGTTGTGATTTTTTCACTAATACAGGATTTAGAAAGAAGCGATTGCCTGTGTGAATCATCTCATCTCACGGTTGTATCTCGCTATATCAAAAAGCCAACAAAGTTGTCTTGTTTTTTTGTTTTATGTAATAGTATTTCTAATGCTTTCTTTAGATGTAATATTCAATTCAAAATATTTTAATAATTCAATTGAATTTGAAAAATTTGCATTGATATATTTGTAAAAGTATTTCTAATGCTCTCTTTGAATGTAATATTCGAGTTGTGCAATATTCAATATAGAAACATTCAAATTGATACATTTGTATTTATTATGTATCAATTGAATAAATTCCCTACCACATGAACAATTGAACTTCTAAATAGTATTTGTTAATTTGAATATTACATTCAAAATTTTTGAATAATGGAAACAACATTTGATTACCGAATTTTAATGGATTTTAATTCTTATCAACATTCGATTTCCAAAGTGAAGACAGGACTATTCATTCTACCAAACGAATTACACTTTCAAAACATTTGCACATCCCTACTTTGAACCTAAGATAGGGAGGTGGGGAGACTAAAGGAATCTCAAACCTTTTCAATCACTTTGACTAGAGTTATAGGTACATACACTTGTGTGACTTCTGTGCCTCTGTGAGCTATTCATTGACTCAAATCCAATGAGTGAGATATAAATTGTTATCATTGAAAGACAGCTTCTTTATATTATTCAATTTCTACAATTTAAGATTTTTATGAAAATTAGATGTACTTATTTGCTGTTCCTATTGGAAATAGTGGTAAGAAATCCAAATCCATTAGTCGGCCAAAATGAATGCCCACATGAACAAAATTTAGCCAAACTGAATTTTGACAAAAATCTGAAATTAATCTTTTGGGCGAAATACATTTCTGCCAATCCATCTTTCTATTATTTAAAGGGACAGTCTAGTCCAATACAAACTTTCGTTATTCAGATAGAGAATGTAATTTTAAACAATTTTCCAATTTACTTCTTTCAACAATTTTGCTTTGTTCTCTTGGTATTCTTAGTTGAAAGCTAAATCTAGGAGGTTCATATGCTAATTTCTAAGCCCTTGAAGGCCGCCTCTTAGTTCAGGGCATTTTGACGGTTTTTCACCAGAGGGTGTTAGTTCATGTGTTTCATATAGATAACACTGTGCTCATGCACGTGGAGTTACCTAGGAGCCCGCACTGATTGGCTAAAATGCAAGTCTATCAAAAGAACTGAACTAAGGGGCAGTTTGCAGAGGTTTAGATACAAGGTAATCACAGAGGTAAAACATTTATTATTATAACTATGTTGGATATGCAAAATTAGGGAATGGGTAATAAAGGGATTATCTATCTTTTAAAACAATAAATATTCTGGTGTAGACTGTCCCTTTAAGTAGATATAGTCTGAATCTTGACTAAATTAAATTTATATGATATCAGGCAGTTATATTTTTATGTAAGCTATTGACTGTAAATTCCAGCTTATAAATCTTTTAATCACTTTTTTAGCTAGAAGACAAAATAAATGTTTTTGGCTGTCCATTGACTTAAGATGCTGGAATTTGTACAAAAATGTAGTAATCACATAATAGGCACTGTGAACCATAAAACTGGGTACATTTCAGGAAACGCTCTATTACCAAAGCTTTTCATACAAAAAAAAAAAAGGACTTTATATAGCAGTTCTAGAAATAAGCAGTTGTCAAAAGGGTCACTGCGTTTTACTAAACAGAAACGAAGAGAGGAGAAATGAAGTTAACTGTATTCATTCCATTGTGCTGGATCCTGATTTTCCCACTTATTGACTCAGGTAAGTTATTGTGCTTAAAGGGACAGTCAAGTCAAAATTAAACTTTCATGATTCAGATAGGGCATGCAGTTCTAAATAACTTTCCAATTTACTTTTATTATCATCAAATTTGCTTTGCTCTCTTGGTATTCTTTGTGGAAAGCTAAACTTAGGTAGGCTTAGATTCTAATTTCTAAGCCCTTGAAGACCGCCCCATATCTCAGTGCATTTTGACATTTTTTACAGTTAGCCAGCACTAGTTGATGTGTGTCATATAGATAACATTGTGCTCGCTCCTATGAAGTTATTTATGAGTCAGTACTGATTGGCTAAAATTCATGTCTGCCAAAAGAACTGAGATAAGGGGGCAGTCTGCAGAGGCTTAGATACAAGGTAATCACAGAGGTAAAAAAAAATGTATTAATATAACAGTGTTGGTTATGCAAAACTGGGGAATGAGTAATAATATAAAATGATTATCTATCTTTTTAATAAATAAACATTTTGGTGTATACTGTCCCTTAAAACACAATAAATATATATTGTGAAATAAATATTTTTCTCTGTTATGTGTCTTTAAACATAGCAACTTGTGTTTAAAAGCTTATTTTCTTAATTGTATTTGTTTAAGCAGGTCATAAGTTAATAATGTTCACATTTATAATGTTACTGGGCAATATTCGTTATAGTTTAACCATTATTTTTAATAAGTGAAACCTCTTAAATGTCTAGAGTTTGGAGTCTGTCAAAAGGACAGTAACATCAAAATATCATGAATCAGATAGAGCATGTGATTATAAACAACTTTCTATTATCTTATATTCTTTGTTCTTTTGTTATTCTTTGATGAAAATCACAGCTATGTAGGTTTAGGAGCAGCAATGCACTGCTGGGAGCTGACTGCGGACTGGTGGTTGCCTCTTGTAATTGGTTCACCTGATGTGTTCAGCTAGCTCCCAGTAGTGACTTATTGCGCTGACATCAAAGAATACCAATATAGTGCCAGATTACAAGTGGAGTGCTAATTTATCACGCACCCGTAAATGGGAAAATGTACCTGTTTACGGGCGTGGGATAAATAACCAGTCATTACAAGTGGCTGGTGGTTATTGCTTCCTCGAGCTCGCGGTAGCAATTAGTGCTCAGAATTTTTTTCTAAATGTGCAACAATTGCCTCCAAATTTAAGTGTGGTGTTCTTTATTAAACAATAAAATAGTAGAATTTTTATTTTTTTAATAAAGTAACTGCACACAGCAGTTATAAGGGGCTAAAGTTGGTGGGAGTGGGGTGTTGCAAACAAAAAAAAAATCACTGAAAAGTGCCTTTACATTGCGGTCTATGGAGACAGTGTGTTCCCAGTAAATATACGTATATGTATATAAGCATAATGAAATAATAATTTGAGGTTGTATGTCCCTTTAATAATAACATTCAAATTGTAAAATTGACTTTATTTTATATTATTGAATGTTAATATAGAATGAATATACCTAAAACATGTTAAATGTACTGTATCTATTTATGTTACCTGCAAAATGTAGAACAAGTCATTCTTTCATTGTTTTGCCATTACATTTTAAGGGGCATGGAAGTCCAAATTCAGTTTTCATGATTCTGATAGAGGGTACAATTTGTTTAGAAAAAAAAGTTACAGTTTCCTATTATTATCAAATTTACCTCTCTTGCTATCCTTTGTTGATTAACTCCTTTCCATGAGAGCATATGGTAGTATGCTAAGGAGCGTGCACGCGACTTGAGGACTTTATAGTAGAAGTCCTTTATGGAGCTTGATGCCCCTGTTTCCGCACAAGCCTTCAGGCTTAAAATCCTTTACAATCGGGCTGATTGACACCCTCTTCTGCAGGGGGCGGCATTGCACAAGCAGTTCACCAGAACTGCTTGTGCAATGATAAATGCTGACAGCGTATGCTGTCTGCATTCATCGATGTTTGTCGATGTTTGAGCGGATCATGTCGGACAGACCGATGATAAATCAGACCCTTAATGTTATACATATAACTGTCAAGAAACGTGCATGTTCCCGAGCCTATTTAGAAATGTTCTCATGGAAGCTCTCAACAAACTATTCCAGGTGAAAAAAAATATGAATTGATAACACAAGTCAACTGGAATATATATTTTTTTTAATTCTATATAAACTAAGAGTTAAAGGGACATTCTACACCAGAATTGTTATTGTTTAAAAAGATAGATAATCCCTTTTTTTACCATTCCCCAGTTTTGCATAACAAACAAACACAGTTATATTAATATACTTTTTACCTCTGTGATTACCTTGTATCTAATCCTCTGCAGACTGCCCACTTATTTCAGTTCTTTTGACAGACTTGCATTTTAGCCAATCAGTGCCCTCTCATAAGTAACTCCATGTGCGTGAGCACAATGTTATCTATATAGCACACATGAACTAACTCCCTCTAGTTGTGAAAAAAATGTCAAATTGCATTCAGATAAGAGGCGGCCTTCAATGGTTTAGAAATGAGCATTTGAGCCTACCTAGTTTTAGCTTTCAACTAAGAATACCAAGTGAACAAAGCAAAATTGATGAGCAAAGTAAATTGGAAAGTTGTTTAAAATTGCATGCCCTATCTGAATCATGAAAATTTATTTTTTGACTAGACTGTCCCTTTAAAATTTAAAGACTTTTGGGTACCCAGAAGCCATAATTATCTGTCAAAGTCAGATTTACTGTATTACATCTTTTGATTTCACAATGGTATGTACTCTTGTTACTGTTGTCATATTGTCCTGCAATTAAAAAAAAAATTGTAAGTTTGACTTCCATATCCCTTTAGAGCTGGAGTTGGAGCAGGAAGTTTTACATCTAGTTTAAAAACAAATACTTTCTGAATAGAAAGATGATAGGTGCGCCTAAAAAAGTGCTTTGGTGCTTAAAAATATTACTGAAAGCACTAACAAATGTTTTAAAAAATCAGTGCAAACAATTGGCGTGTATATATATATATATACATCATAGGATATAGTTAGGCAGCTCTTCTGGTGTGAATGGCCGTTCACTTCTCTAAGGTCCTATAAAACAAATCAAAAGAAGGCGCCCATAGCGTAGTACAGTCTTATAAAGACAAGTGTGATGTTTGTATATGGAAATTCACTCACATTTCTTGAAGCACTTTCAAGTGCTATAATAGCAGGCCAAATATTCAAGAGTAGTCGGGCTCCCAATATCTGACCTGTGATTATAGCACTTAGTCTACAAAAATGTGGTCCATACTGATTAAAATGGCAACAAATATCTTATAATAGTAAACAGCACTTGACATATATACATTAAAGTTTGCTTAATATAGGTTAGTGTTTGAAATAGAGAAACAAAAATAGAAAAGCATAAGCAAGTGTTTAAATGTAGAGTAGATTACATTCTAGTTCGTCTCAGTGAAAAGCACATGCCTTTAGGACAAGCTATTATGCTATTGCCTGTTACCCTGGTTGAGTGCCTCTCTCTTTTTGTATATGCAAAATAGATTTTATCCTAGTTTATCTATATTTTTCTTTTTTTAAAAAAAGTCCAGAAGATTTTTGCAGAATAAAACATGAAATTACAAACCAACAATATCTGATAATCTCTGTGTTTTTGTTTTTTTAGCTTTTGTGAAGAAGTTTGATGATTCTGATTTTAGGGCCAACTTTAAAAACAGAAATGATGAAGATGATCGATGCAGAGGTAGACGATGTTCTCCTGAGGAAGACAGTGATGCTATTGATGAAAGAAATTTAAGGGTTGGTATTGTATATCTCTGTATACTCTCTCTATATGGCATAGGCACATATCAGCTATAGAATCATAGATTTTGACGGCAGATAAGAACCATAGGCCCAACAAGTCTGCCCAATATTTCATAAAGGTATAAACGTATCTACCTCGTAAGATAGCCTTATGCTTATCCCAGGCATTCTTGAAGTCCCCCACAGTGTTTGTTATTACCACCTCTTGTGGAAGTTTATTCCATGGGGTAGATTTAATAAGCAGCAGATGCTGCAATCTACCCCTGATGTTTACGGCTTGCTGGAAACAAAAGTTAAGAAGCAGCGGCCATAAGACCGCTGCTCATTAACTCGTCCGCCACCTCTGAGGTGGTGGACTGCAATCATCCCAATTCAATACGATCAGGATAATTGACAGCCCCTGTCTGTTAGCGGCCGATTGGCCGCAAATGTGCAGGGGGTGGCATTGCACAAGAATTTCACCAGAAATACTTGTGCAATGTTAAATTCCAACAGCGTATTCTGTCGGCATTTAGCGATGCTGGGCAGACATGATTCACTGCAGCGATTCATGTCCGCCCGGCATTTGATAAATCGGCCCCATGAATCAATCACCCTTTCTGTAAAGAAGTACAAATTACTTCTGAATCTACCACCCTTTAGCGTCAGATCATGACCCCTTGTTCTAGAATTTTATAAAAAATACTCACAGCCTCAGTGTGATGGCCAGGGTTAACCAACCCTGCACCAGTCACTTGTTTGGCACAGAAAGGGTTAACAGACCCTTTCCACTGCAACAAATTTGTCAAAGTCTAGCCACTCCAGGCAAGCCTGTGACTTAGTTCAGTGGGTGCAAGGGTTAACAACACTCACTAGTCTGTCCTAGACTTAGAAAAAAATGTCCAAACTCCCCTTAAATGCCACCCACACAAAACAATCTTTAAGCTGCCACCATTTAAGTTTTTTTTTATAGGAAAACTTAAGGAAACCCAGACTTACAAATTAAATCCTAGAATACAATTTAGCAAAAATAATCTAAAAACACAGTCTTAAAACTACCAGTCTCTTTCAGTAATGTGGTTCAAATATGATATAAAGGCAAAAGCTTAATAAAGGAGTGATGATTTATTATGCAAAAAATTATGCACAGGGCATTATTAATAAAAAGATGTTAACAAATAGAATTATACACAAGCAAACAGTTTAAAAAATAAAAAGTTGAAATAACGGATCTAAACTTTCCTGGCTTAGATGTCTGTGCTAGGGAGATTGGGAGAAAAGATGGTCACTCACGCTGTAATAGCCTCCCATGTAGAATGAACAACTTGTACACAAAATGTTATACCTGTTTCTCTGATATCAAATTTCTTGAACCAACCTTCTTACAGAGGGGCCAGAAATATCCACTCCCCTCTTTTTACGACATATCATAAAGTTCAGAGTCTTTGGCTGAAATTATAGAACACCTTATAACTTCTGTTATGTATATCTAACCCATACACACAGAAAGGCAATCCCTTAGTGATGTTGTGAGGAGTATTTTGATACCAAACACCATATATATTGCATTCTTTATGTTTCTGAGGCATTATTACTTATAAAATTATATTAAATTGCAAGGCTGGTTGTCCTGTCAATGACCTCATGTGCCTGGATAGAGGCACTGTGTTTCATCATTCTGTGTGCTGAAAGGTTTGGGTAATAAAATGACAATTTAGACCATGTAGTTCTCTCTTGTTCCTTTTACAAACTATTTATTAGTGTTCTGGCTTATAATTAAAAAAAATGTATTCATGACACTAAGCTTTACTAAGCCCCTTAATATATTTGAACTCTAATATCATATCACCTATTTCCATTCTCTCCTTTGAGCTACACATATTAGGTCCTGGTACATTTTATATATTAGACCATGTACCCGTTTAGTAGTTTTCCTTTGCACACATTCCAGTTTGCTTATATCCTTCCGGAGATATGGCTTCCAGAACTTCACACAATACTCAAGATGAGGCCTAACTAGTGATCTGTGATCTTTTTTCAATGCTAGGTACGATCAGGGAAACCAATGGACTCATCATCATCTGACTCTGCAATGATGCCCCAGGTAAGGAATTTTATAAATAAAATATTTCTATCAATGACTCTTTGCAATGAGAAGTCGTCATATCTCTTTGTTATGTATCAAACAAATAGTTAGACATGACTGATAAGGCAATGGTAGTAAAAAGAATTATTAAATATGTAAACTTATCGAATGATTTAGAAAATATAAGTGGCAAACTAGACTATTTCTAGTTATTATCAGGAATTGAATTTGGTCCAACAAAGACAAAAAGATGCAACAACTATTTTCATATTGAAAAGACCAATACATACAATAGAATTGCATAATTATCAAGCACAGTTTAAAAAGTCAACGCAATAGCACTTACTCTGATATTTAAATGACCAGTAGATTTTTTTCTCTGATAAATTTCAAAATGTACTTTAATTTGCCGACCACTTGTATCATGTGACAGCCATCAGCCAATTAGAGACTCATATGTGTTTACTCTGTGAACTCCTGCACATGCTCACTTAGGCCTAGATTTGGAGTTCGGCGGTAGCCGTCAAAACCAGCGTTAGAGGCTCCTAACGCTGGTTTTGGCCGCCCGCTGGTATTTGGAGTCAGTGATTAAAGGGTCTAACGCTCACTTTTCAGCCGCGACTTTTCCATACCGCAGATCCCCCTACGCCATTTGCGTATCCTATCTTTTCAATGGGATCTTTCTAACGCTGGTATTTAGAGTCGTTTCTGAAGTGAGCGTTAGAGCTCTAACGACAAGATTCCAGCCGCCTGAAAATAGCAGGAGTTAAGAGCTTTCTGGCTAACGCCGGTTCATAAAGCTCTTAACTACTGTACCCTAAAGTACACTAACACCCATAAACTACCTATGTACCCCTAAACCGAGCTCCCCCCACATCGCCGCCACTCGATTAAAATTTTTAACCCCTAATCTGCCGACCGCCACCTACGTTATACTTATGTACCCCTAATCTGCTGCCCCTAACCCCGCCGACCCCTATATTATATTTCTTAACCCCTAACTTGCCCCCCACAACGTCGCCGCCAGCTACTTAAAATAATTAACCCCTAATCTTCCGACCGCAAATCGCCGCCACCTACGTTATCCCTATGTACCCCTAATCTGCTGCCCCTAACATCGCCGACCCCTATATTATATTTATTAACCCCTAATCTGCCCCCCACAACGTCGCCGACACCTGCCTACACTTATTAACCCCTAATCTGCCGAGCGGACCTGAGCGCTACTATAATAAAGTTATGAACCCCTAACCCGCCTCACTAACCCTATCATAAATAGTATTAACCCCTAATCTGCCCTCCCTAACATCGCCGACACCTAACTTCAATTATTAACCCCTAATCTGCCGACCGGAGCTCACCGCTATTCTAATAAATGTATTAACCCCTAAAGCTAAGTCTAACCCTAACACTAACACCCCCCTAAGTTAAATATAATTTTTATCTAACGAAATAAATTAACTCTTATTAAATAACTTATTCCTATTTAAAGCTAAATACTTACCTGTAAAATAAATCCTAATATAGCTACAATATAAATTATAATTATATTATAGCTATTTTAGGATTAATATTTATTTTACAGGCAACTTTGTAATTATTTTAACCAGGTACAATAGCTATTAAATAGTTAAGAACTATTTAATAGTTACCTAGTTAAAATAATAACAAATTTACCTGTAAAATAAATCCTAACCTAAGATATAATTAAACCTAACACTAGACTATCAATAAAATTAATTAAATAAACTACCTACAATTACCTACAATTAACCTAACACTACACTATCAATAAATTAATTAAACACAATTCCTACAAATAAATACAATTAAATAAACTAGCTAAACATAATAAAAATATTACAACAATTTTAAACTAATTACACCTACTCTAAGCCCCCTAATAAAATAACAAAGCCCCCCAAAATAAAAAATTCCCTACCCTATTCTAAATTAAAAAAGTTACAAGCTCTTTTACCTTACCAGCCCTGAACAGGGCCCTTTGCGGGGCGTGCCCCAAGAATTTCAGCTCTTTTGCCTGTAAAAGAATAAATACAATACCCCCCCCCCAACATTACAACCCACCACCCACATACCCCTAATCTAACCCAAACCCCCCTTAAATAAACCTAACACTAAGCCCCTGAAGATCTTCCTACCTTGTCTTCACCATCCAGGTATCACCGATCCGTCCTGGCTCCAAGATCTTCATCCAACCCAAGCGGGGGTTGGCGATCCATAATCCGGTGCTCCAAAGTCTTCCTCCTATCCGGCAAGAAGAGGACATCCGGACCGGCAAACATCTTCTCCAAGCGGCATCTTCGATCTTCTTCCATCCGGAGCGAAGCGGCAGGATCCTGAAGACCTCCAGCGCGGAACATCCATCCGGACCGACGACTGAACGACGAATGACTGTTCCTTTAAGGGACGTCATCCAAGATGGCGTCCCTCGAATTCCGATTGGCTGATAGGATTCTATCAGCCAATCGGAATTAAGGTAGGAATTTTCTGATTGGCTGATGGAATCAGCCAATCAGAATCTAGTTCAATCCGATTGGCCGATCCAATCAGCCAATCAGATTGAGCTCGCATTCTATTGGCTGATCGGAACATCGGATTATTCTTTTACAGGCAAAAGAGCTGAAATTCTTGGGGCATGCCCCGCAAAGGGCCCTGTTCAGGGCTGGTAAGGTAAAAGAGCTTGTAACTTTTTTAATTTAGAATAGGGTAGGGCATTTTTTATTTTGGGGGGCTTTGTTATTTTATTAGGGGGCTTAGAGTAGGTGTAATTAGTTTAAAATTGTTGTAATATTTTTCTTATGTTTGTAAATATTTTTTTATTTTCTGTAACTTAGTTCTTTTTTATTTTTTGTACTTTAGCTAGTTTATTTAATTGTATTTATTTGTAGGAATTGTGTTTAATTAATTTATTGATAGTGTAGTGTTAGGTTAATTGTAGGTAATTGTAGGTAGTTTATTTAATTATTTTATTGATAGGGTAGTGTTAGGTTTAATTATAACTTAGGTTAGGATTTATTTTACAGGTAAATTTGTTATTATTTTATCTAGGTAACTATTAAATAGTTCTTAACTATTTAATAGCTATTGTACCTGGTTAAAATAATACAAAGTTGCCTGTAAAATAAATATTAATCCTAAAATAGCTATAATATAATTATAATTTATATTGTAGCTATATTAGGATTTATTTTACAGGTAAGTATTTAGCTTTAAATAGGAATAAGTTATTTAATAAGAGTTAATTTATTTCGTTAGATAAATATTATATTTAACTTAGGGGGGTGTTAGTGTTAGGGTTAGACTTAGCTTTAGGGGTTAATCCATTTATTAGAATAGCGGTGAGCTCCGATCGGAAGATTAGGGGTTAATAATTGAAGTTAGGTGTCGGCGATGTTAGGGAGGGCGGATTAGGGGTTAATACTATTTATGATAGGGTTAGTGAGGCGGATTAGGGGTTAATAACTTTATTATAGTAGCGCTCAGGTCCGCTCGGCAGATTAGGGGTTAATAAGTGTAGGCAGGTGTCGGCGACGTTGAGGGGGGCAGATTAGGGGTTAATAAATATAATATAGGGGTCGGCGATGTTAGGGCAGCAGATTAGGGGTACATAGGGATAACGTAGGTGGCGGCGGTTTACGGAGCGGCAGATTAGGGGTTTAAAAAAATATGCAGGGGTCAGCGATAGCGGGGGCGGCAGATTAGGGGTTAATAAGTGTAAGGCTAGGGGTGTTTAGACTCGGGGTACATGTTAGAGTGTTAGGTGCAGACGTAGGAAGTGTTTCCCCATAGGAAACAATGGGGCTGCGTTAGGAGCAGAACGCTGCTTTTTTGCAGGTGTTAGGTTTTTTTTCAGCTCAAACAGACCCATTGTTTCCTATGGGAGAATCGTGCACGAGCACGTTTTTGAGGCCGGCCGCGTCCGTAAGCAACTCTGGTATCGAGAGTTGCTTTTGCGGTAAAAATGCTCTACGCTCCTTTTTTGGAGCCTAACGCAGCATTTGTTTGAACTCTCGATACCAGAGTTAATTTTATGGTGCGGCCAGAAAAAAGCCCGCGGAGCGTTAACAGCCCTTTTACCGCCGAACTCCAAATCTAGGCCTTAGTTTCTGGTGCCTCAGAAAGTGTGCATGTAAAAAGACTGTGCACAATTGCATAATGGGAGTAAATAGAAAAATCTCTTAAAACTTCATGCTGTATCTGAATCCTGAAAGTTTAATTCTGATTGTGACAATACCCTAGATTCAATAAAACCCTTTTGTAGCTTTTTTGTACCCTTTTGTAGCTGATATCTCAAGGAATATAAATATTGTGCATTTCATAAAGATTTGTAACTACCTCTTTTAACCATTCACTTCTCGGAGCATGGGGCGCGTTCCACTGTGAAGGATGTGGACATTATAAAATGGGCCTTAAAACTAATGGATTGCTAAAAAAACTCACTCTATTAAACACAACTTCTCCAGCTTTTAAATATAGTAAAGCTGACCACTAGACTTGATATTTCACAGGGACAATAGAGTCTTAATTAGGGTCTAACTGTAGGTGAAAAAAAAAACAATTACCCCTCTAGAACACCCCTTAACCCTCACAGCCATCACCTCCAGAAAACTTCTGTTCCATTCAGTGAGACATGTTTAACGTCATAAAATTGCACCGTTCTCAGATTTTTAAATCCTTATATTTGTTGGTCTTAAAGGGCATACAATTTGGTGGTTGCATACTGTATATACAGTATATATATATAGATATATAGATATATATATATCTCCCAACTGTCATTGGCTCAGTTAGAAACCAATAGTGCATTGTTGCTCCTTTACCAAATGATACCAAGAGAATGAAACAAATTTGATAATAGAAGTAAACTGGAAAGTTGTTTCAAATTGTATGTTCTACCTAAATCATGAAAGATTTTTTTTATTTATCATTTTTATTACAACATATAAATCAACATTTCATTTGGTAGTTACAATGATCCAAGTGTAAGCAGGTATACATAACATTGTTAAGATTATGAAATTCAATAAAGTCTTTCTTGTCCCATTTCGAGTACTTCTAGGTTCTGCAGAATAAATGTGAATCATAGTCCATCATTCTGGGAGGTTGTCCAAAGATCGCTTGGATCATGAAGTTTACTTGATAAGTGAATTATAACTTCATTAGTAGATTTACATTTTTTAAAAACATCAAACAAACAAAACAAAAAGTATCTTGAGTTTACAAACTTTCACTGCATCTTGTGAGGCTATAGACATACAGTATATCCCTTCCTACTAGAAAAAAGAGCTAACCCACTGGCTAGATGTTTGATGAAGATCTTTATTACTCATTGGTCCTAGTTTCCCAAAGAAATATCATATCATGGTATTTGTCTAGAGTGTCAGTTAGTAAATAGTGGTATCTTTCTAGCTTAAGGTTATTTTGCAGTTCCTGAATCCACATAGTTAGGGATGGGGTTGTACTTTTTTCCACATTCGTGGAATTAATTAGTTGGCACTGCTGGATAAGTTTGTTATTGGTCTTAAATTGGAGTTTTGGGTATGTATGGTAAAGGAATATTACAGGATCTAGAGGTATTGAGGTTCCCAAAACTTTCTGTGAGTATGTCACAATTGCTTCCCAAAAGGTTTGGATCTTGGGGCAAGTCAACCATATGTGAAACATGGAGTCTTCCTCTGCACAAAGTCTCCAGCAGCGATTGGTTGAATCTGGAAATATGTATTTTAATTTTTTTGGAGTCAGGTACCATCTGGTTAATATTTTAGAATTAGTCTCTAATAGTTTGACTGTGATGATTTACGGTTGCTAGAGTAAATTGACTTCCATTCACTGCTTGAAATTATGAAAGGTAATTCTTTTTCCCATGATCTAGTGTAGGGTGACCGGGTATCAGGTTGGGGTTTTATTAGAAATTTGTATATTAGAGATATAAAATGGGTGATTGGAGACTTTGAACTAAATAATCTCTCAAAGGGTAATTGGGGTCTCAGGGGGTTATGATTTGGAGGGAAGTGCAGGAAATGGTTAAGCTGGTGATATCGGAACCAATTTTTTTTAAAAATCCCTCCCCTATCTGCTTAATGCTGTGAATGGGTAGTAATTTACCATCTTCTAGTGTAGATATAACGGCAAGAAGGAGGTGGATATCTCTCATTCCTTGGGGTATTTTGCCCATACCTGGTGTAAAATTTGGGTTTTGTAAAATAGGAGTTAAAGGTGAGGGGATTGTCGAAATGCCAGGGTGTGTTTTAATTATATCATTCCAAATGATATATGTTTCAGCAGTTATGGGATCTGTGTAAGTCTTTTGTTTAATCTGAGAGGTGGCTACCCAGCAGCAAGATCCTAGTTGGGGAGAGATTGAGAGTTCATGTTCAAATTTTACCATTGTTTATGGTGCTGTTCCTCCTATGTACACCACTCCACTATTTTAGAGAGGAATACTGCATGGTGTTATTCTTAAAGTTAGGAACTGCTAGGCCTCCCTCGGAGGGGTCCAGGTAAAGAGTAGATTTGGAGATCCATGGGGGATTTGCTTTCCAAATATATGAGTTTACTATAGATTTTAATTGGGGTAAAAAAGAACCTGGAAGTGGAATTGGAACTGTCTGTAAGGTATATAGTACTTTCGGTAGAAGGGACATTATACCCATCCAAGATACTGTTTTAGGTAACCATTGTGTAGTGTGTTTGGTATGGTCCATGAGTAGAGAGTCATAATTTAGTTTTAATAAGTCGATCGTGTCTGGAGTCAAGTGAATACCTACGTATTTAAAGGAGTGGTTTTGCAGAGTAAACTGAGCAATATTGCTGAGAGAAGTTAGCTCTTGTTTTGGGACTTGTATTGGGAGGATTTCAGATTTTTAAAAATTAACCACAATATTTGATATGTTACCATATTCAGTAAGAATACGGCAATTACAACATTATAACACTTAACTCCGTTTGTGGTCTCCAATCGCCAACCAGAGTTGCATATTGCACACACCCTCTATTTTTTCGTTATTTAGATAGAAAATATATTTCATGTGATGTGATATTTAGAAGACATCTGCATTTGTCAGTTTTATTCTAGACGAGATCTCTACTTCATATACACTTCCTATAATGTTTACCTTTTTTTCTATACGGCAGAGGTATTGAATGATATGTATAGTTTAGACTGACTTCTGCTTTGTATGACACAATACTTGCACTGACATTAACATAAACAACATAGAATTCTTTATTTTCATTGATTACTTTACCCTATTCATTGATACACAATATAGACTGAGTTGCTAGTATCTTTATACTACCAATATTTGCTCTAAACAAAGGGTTAAAGTGTGTGGGTTTCCTCCCCTGTGAGGGAGGCACCCAGGTGTATTCTTCTTGATTAGTAAGGCTTCGGTATTTAAAGGTCAAATTTAGCTGATTTTACATGCCTTATCAAAGAGCATTCTGAATCACTGAGAAACATGTTGCACACTGTGAGGATGGCTAGCTAGCATACCCTACCTCTTGGTTCCTGTTTTTATAATATTGTGTTTTTTAAATAAATCTTTTTTACTTTTTAAACTGGAACCTTGCAATACCTTTCAATACCATTCACTCCCTTTGTGAGTATCAAGCTAGGAGAATCTGGTGTTTCTGCTACCTGGAGATCAGTCAGTTGGGTGGCTGTATAAAAACCAAGTCTGCTCCTGAAAGCACTGTATGAGTGCTTGGATAAAATGTGAGTACCCTGAATCAGGGGTTTCTTTGTGTCCACATTTTGTCTGCTATTGATACACACAGGAGCCTCTTTTTTTTGTCTTCCGATATCCTGCTTTAGAATATGGCAAGCAGCAGAGAGAGAGTTTAAAGGTGAGGTAAGCGACATCAAGAGGTCATGGGCAATAATGCCAGTTTGTATTCCGTGTTTTTAATAGTTTTACCTTTGACATTGCTGGAATCACACAATTTAGTAACCAGAATCTCCATTGAGAGGATAAAAAGGAGTAGGGATAAGGGGCAACCCTGTCTAGTCCCATTCCCTATGGTGAATGGTTCAAGGGGTTTACATAGAGTGCTAGTATTTTGGAGATTAATTCTTTGTGAAATCCGAATTTTTGAAGGATGCTGTGTAAAAAAGTCAAGTCTTAACAGTCAAAAGCCTTTTCGGCATCAGTTGAGACTAAGAAGGAGGGTATTTTATGCAAATTAGTATGATGTAAAAGGTGTAATATCGTAGTCGTATTGTCTTTGACTTCTCTATGCAGGACAAAACCCGTCTGGTCTGTGTGTATTGAATGGGGGAAAATAGGATTCAGTCGGTTAGCAAGGATTTTTGAGTACAGTTTCAGATCAACATTCAGGAGAGAGATAGGGTGAAAATTGGAGGGTGCACTGGCTGGTTTACCTGGCTTGGGTATGACTGTTATGTAAGCTTCTAACATGGTCGTAAGGAAGGGGTGATTTGAGTCTGTAAAGTTGAATAATTTTAGTAAAAGTGTTTTAAAAAGGTCTCTGAATAATTTGTAGTAGCCATTACTAAAGCCTGGGGTTTTTCCTTGCTTTAGGAATTTAATAGCATTTTCCAACTCCTGAACTGAGAAAGGGTTGCCTAAAGATTGAAAATGTTCAGGGTGGACTTGTGGTGTAGTTCAGGAGTTTAGGTAGTCCCTGCAAAGTTTTTGGTGGTCGGGTATTGAGCAGTCTGGATATAAGTTGTATTGTTTTGAGTAATATTTACAAAATGCATTAGCTCTGAGTGTAGAGTGTGTGATTTTTCCTTTCATATCTGAGTGTAGCAAGTGTACATATGAGTTAGTTTGTTTATGCATCAGGGCTCTTGCTAATAGCTTTCCCGGTTTGTTGCCCTCGGCATAATATTTCTGGCATAGAAAAAAAGCGGCGGTTTGGGCTTTAATATCTAAAAATTTGTTTATTTGTGTTCTAGCTTTATCTAGTTTTGAGTGGATTTCCTTATCTGTTGGATACATTTTGTGGGAGTGATCTAAATTGGAAATCTCCTTTGTTAGTTCTAGGTATTTATTTCTAGCTTGTTTATTTTTAATGGCCTTATAATTCATAAAGATACCCCGGGTTACACATTTATGTGCCTCCCAGAGTGCTGCTGGGGATGTATCAGGTATATCCGTTAATCATAAAGTATTCTCGGATGTGTTTTTCTAGATCTATCTTGATTAAAGCATCAGTTAGTAGTGTTTCTTCTAGTTTCCATTGATATGGACAGATAGGGATAGATGGCCATTTAAATGTACTACTAACTGCCGAATGATGAGACCAGCTGATAGGGATGATATTTGATTCCCTTAAACATAATAAAGATAAGTGATCTGACATTATGTAGCTTATTCTGCAATAGGAGCTATTTGGGTTGGAGAAAAATGTTTAATCTAATGTATGGGGCTTTTAGTGTTTCCAAGTGTCATGAAGTGTTAATAAGGTAAAGTTGTTCCAAATAGATTGCAGTGATTGGTTGTGGATTCTTGCATTATGGTTGGAGCTATCAAAGAGGGATCTAATGGAATGTTAAAATCCCCCGCTATTAATAAGGGACCTTTAGGGTATTGAAGAATGGAGCCTGTGATATCTTGAAAAAAGCTAGCTTGGTGGGTATTTGGGGCAAAAACATTAACCAAAGTTATTGGTTTACCGAAAAGCAGGCCTACTATGCCTAAATATCTGCCTTCCTTATCCTGTTCTTTATTAATTAGTTCAAAAGGCATTGGTTTTCTTTTTTGGGTTTCTACTATTAAAATAAGTGGGGTAATGTGTTGAAAAGTATATAGGTTATTTTCTTCTTTTGTAATGAGTCTCCTGTAGGAATTATATACTACCATTTTTATGAATAAGATCATCGAATACCTTTGATCGCTTAAACAGTGAGTTTAGGCCTTTGGAATTTACTGATAAGAGGGTGAACCTCTGGTCTTTGAGTTGTGAGGCCATATGTTAAAGGACCAGTCAACACAGTAGATTTGCATAATCAACAAATGCAAGATAACAAGACAATGCAATAGCACTTAGACTGAACTTTAAATGAGTAATAGATTTTTTTCTGACAATTTTAAAAGTTATGTCTTTTTCCACTCCCCCTGTACCATGTGACAGCCATCAGTCAATCACAAATGCATACACATACCATGTGACAGCCATTAGCCAATCACAAATGCATACATGTACCATGTGACAGCAGTCAGCCATTAACAAATGCATACACGCTTATTCTTGCACATGCTCAGTAGGAGCTGGTGACTCAAAAAGTTTAAATATAAAAAGAATGTGCACATTTTGTTAATGGAAGTAAATTGGAAAGTTGTTTAAAATTGTATGCTATGCTTCTCAATAATGAAAGGTTAATTTTGATTGAGTGTCCCTTTAATAGTGTATAGAAGGGAGATGATTGCCCGTTTCTGGGGGTATGATGCCTGACAGTTTTAAAAAGGTATAATATGCTCAAGATAACCAAAATACAAAAATTACATTGTGCATTGAGATTCAAATGCAGTGAAAAAATAGGTCTACCCAAATAAGGGTTGTGTGAGGTATAAACATAAAAATGAATGAACATTATATAAACAATTTTTCAAAGTTCCAATTGTATAATCAATTTTAACCATATAGGGAGCTTACAGTTCCCCAGAATATGTTATAAAGTAAACATTTAAACTTGTATTGTACATACGCTATATTAATAGTGGCACAGTTTAAAGATAGTGCTACAAATAGATAGAACAATATATGACCATAAAGTCATGGAACAGTCTCACCCATTTCCTGGCTGGGATTGATGGGTCTGTTTCAGTCTTTTGGAGGAAGCTGGCTGCGATGATGGTTTCTGATGCTTCAACATTGTAGTTGCTAGGGTTCCATTTTGGTTGTCTCTGGGTGGAGAGGCGGAGATCCAAAAGGGTTAGGTTTAGATCTTTACAAAAATCTTCCATGTCCTTAGGGTTTTTGCAGGTTTTCCTTTGACCTTCACCAGGTTAGGTGAAGTTGGCAGGGGAAGCCCCATCTGTATGGAATATTTTTCTTCCTTAGCACCGTAGTGAGAGGGGCAAATTCCTTGCGACGTTGCAGTGTTCTCTGTGCTAAGTATTCATAGATGAATAGGTTTGATCCCTGAAAACAGATTGGTGAGGTGTTTCTTGGCAGTGTCATCATGGCCTCCTTCTATTGATATTCTTAAAATGTAATAATGACATCTCTGGGTGGGAGACCATCTTTGGGCCTAGGTCGTAGAGCTCTGTGGAACCTATCCAATATGATAGGGGCAGTATATGAGGGTCTTTTCAAATGGAATAGGCCTTGAAGATATGGGTCTAAAGTGTCAGGTCAGGTGTAATAGACTCAGGTATCCCTCTGATTCTGAGGTTTTGCCTCCTGCTCCTATTCTCAATATCTTCTAATTTGTCTTGAAATTCAGATATTGTAACACTCTGTACTTTGACATGCTGCTGTAAGCTGGTTAGTTCTGATTGTTGTACTTTGGATTCACCTTCTAAGTGATCTACTCTGTCACCAATCTCGTGGATTTCCTTGCATAGTTCAGATATCTCCTCCTTGATACAGGATTTAACCTGAGTGATTAGACTTGTAAAGTCCTGTTTAGAGGATAAAGTTTCCAAAAAGGATTTTGAAATTGGTACAGTGTCTTCTGGCGTAGGTGCTGGACTCCATGAGGTCTGTTGGATCATGTGTGGCATTGTTGGATTCAAGTGGTTTAAAGAAGTTATTCAACTGGATAGCGGCCTGTTAATGGTTTCTTGAATATCTGTCTGTCTTATGCTGCCTTTAAGAGACATTGTGCTGTTGGTGTAAGGATCTTAAAATCTCCAAGGGCTCCAGTTGAGAATATAGTGGTGTATCAGTGTTGAGCTGCTATATATATACTGTATATGTATAAGACCACTATAAAAGAATATTTTGCAGAAGGTTTTTTGTTTGCAATTGCAAGGTGTTTTCTTGGCAAGAGCAGGGTTTATTCAGCCATTTTATAGGTGCATTGTAAAGGTTCTGTAGTATTTGGAAACTGAAAAAATTATGTGCTCTTTTAGTCCCTGTGCTTTGTTTTTATTATAGATGCCTTATTTTACCGTGTACATAATAAAGAGGGCATACCTATTTCAGAGAGGTACCAGGGCCATGCCCTTCTCCCCTGTAGAATGTCACCCACGTGGCTGAGTTTCAGATCATGTAGCGCTTAGCTCAGAGGTGTGCGCCTGCCAAGCTCCAACAATGCTAATATGCCTCAACGCTGTTGCATGTTCCTTTGCGGTGGGGGTTACTGATGTAATGATCCAGCGGAAATTACCAGTTTTCCTGGTCGGATAAGTAGGCCGCAACGGCCCACAATCGCAGGTGATCTCTAACTGTCACCAAATCTCTTCCTAAGGTACAGTACGTTATCGGGTAGTCAGTCCATACCTTGGAAAAGGATAGTGGCCAGCTTGTATGGCATATTTTGTCTATTCTGGGGCCGCAGCAGAGAGCTCACTTAAAGTGCGGCCATACCACAGATGGCCGGTTTCACCACCCAATCATGAAATTATTTTTTGGGGTTTCATGTCCCTTTAACAGGACATTCTAGTATAAAACCATTTCATTTTTGTGTAAATTCCTTTGCAGAAAATCTGTGCCCTGACTTCAGATTTAACAACTTAATCTAGTGTTTTACTTATTATTTTTCTATTTGACCATAGTTAATTTTCTTAAAATTCTTAAAATAACCCTATAGTTGAAAAATTGCATGCTGTAAACTGCAATGGGGATAAAGAAAGATAAAATCCCACTATGGAGCTGCAGAGAACTGCTGGTCCTGAACAGGAAACAGCTGGTAAGCCAATCAGTAGTGGCGGATGCACAACACCACCAATTACCAGTTGTTTTGAGCTGCAATATTTGCAGCTCCTTAGCGAGAATTTAACTAGGTATTTAACCTCATTGCCTCGTTAAACATGTAGAGTTCTACAGCGAGCAGTAACAAATTCATTGAGTGTCCCAGGAGGTTCTAAAACTCTGGATTTTGCATCTACATCTTGGCCCAGTATGCAGAATTCATAAAGACTCTAATGCCTTTGTAATGAATATTGCCTTACGGTCATGTCTTGTTATTTCAAAGCTAAAGAGGTTGACTTATATTTATTTTATATCTCTGTAACTGTTTGTACTGTTTTATAGAGCAATATTTTTTATATAATTTTCATTCACTTGTCCTTTACATTTCTTTAGTCATTTTCCAGATGCCTAAAGCCTTCAACTCTTGCTGCTTAGAACAAGCTTAAATGGACATAATACCCATATACTAAAGCACTTGAAAGTGATGCAGTATAACTGTAAAGAGCTGACTACAAAATATCACATGAACATCTCTATGTAACAATTTTTCTTCAGCTCACAATAGTAAGTGCTCTGTGAACAGTGTTGCACATGTCAGATGCACACTCCTTTACAAGTCCCTGGACTAGCATGCTGATTGGCTGCTTAAAGTCCCTTTCCAATGGGATATGGCTACTGAGGACATTTTGAGGTAAATTTGGGAATCATGCCCCTTTAACTTTAAACATTTACAAGATATAAAGATATATGCTACACTTGGATGGAATGTAGATTTAATGAAGGGCAGGTACAAATCTTTATGAATTATACAATTTTCAAGTTGCGAAGTATTCATTTCACAAGCAGGTTTTATTGAATCTAGAGCATTATTTTAATCTCTGTTGTTTTAATGTAAAATGTAGGAAACTCAGATGTCACAGCATGCAAACAAATATATAAAGAAGACCAACAAAAATATCATGTCTGGTTCCCACAGTCAGACATCAATGCCAAACCCACACTTCAGGGCAGATTTATAATCTTTTTGCAATGAAAGACAGATTCCAGGTACAATTATATCAAGGTGCAGGATGCCAAAAACTGTGACAGCCCTGGGAAAATCATGGCTGTTGGCAAATATTCTCATAATGGGGTTGATCACAAATGTGTTATATTAAAAGAATTGACAAAATCCAAATAAATTAATTACAAAGCAGAATCATAACAAGTCGATAGGGTGTAAGGATTATTTTATTGCTTTCAAAGATGTCGTGTTTGAACCAATATAGCACGTATTTTCTGTAATGCATAAAAGCAATAATATATATTGGGAAAAAAAAAATTATTAAAATCTGTTAATAATTGCTACTTTAATAAAAGTCTCTTTTAGCACACAGCTAATATTAGTGTATTAATGCTTGCCGACTGACAGGTGTTTGTGTTTGGCAATAAAAAGTCTACACAAATCAGAAAACAAAAGAAAACTTTTAATTGGCACAGAGTAATCTACTTTTAACAAAAAATAACAAAAAGCAATTTGAAACATTTAGAAACATTCAGTAGTAATTGTGAAGAGCCCTATAATACTAATTATAATGATAGCTATAATGGTGTATTTAACCCTTGCAGACATAAATTTAAACTTTTGTGAGGTACTTACATAAATCATAACTAGTGTTTTTGTTTTGTTTTTAAACATATACCTATATTGTTCACTAAATAAAAATTGCCATCGAAAGGTAAAGGGACAGATTACAAGTGGTGAGCTATTTTATATATATATATATATATATATATATATATATATATATATATATATATATACTAAGAACATTGTCTTCTAAGTGAAGAACATTGGAATGCAAAATAAATACATGTAAAACAAAATCTAAAATATTTAAATTGGAATAAAAAAGTATTTTCAACTTTTAAGGTATTTAACTGGAAAGGGTATATAATATGTGTGTGTATGTGTATATATATATATATATATATATATAAAATCAATATAATTTTTTGCATAGAAAATTAGCACATCTTAGCAAGTACCCTGCTTACAATTCCCCAGTAAATCTCCACATACATTGTTACCAATGCACCAGAGGATTCTGGGTAAGATATGCAAACAAAAATCACTCTCTAGACAAGCTTGTTACGTTGTTTTTAGAACTTGTCAGTAGGAGATAGATTTCTGGTTGTTGTATTGGTAAAGCTAATTTCAGGGTTAAATCAAAATTCATTCAAATTATGGGGGAGATAAAAATCTGAGATAAAAATCCTCCATGTCTCAAAAGTAAATCAATATACATTTTTGCATAGAAAATTAGCACATCTAGGCAAGTACCCCGCTTACGATTCCCCAGTAAAACTCCACATACATTGGTACAAATGCACCAGAGGATTCTGGGTCAAATATGCAAATTAGATATGCAAAATCTCAGGTTTTTTGCTTCAAATACTGTTTTGTACACAGCAATCCCTTAACAGGATTATGGCAACAGCACAAAAATCACTCACTAGACAAGCTTGTTTCGTTGTTTTTAGAACTTGTCAGTAGGAGATAAATTTCATGTTGTTGCATTGGTAAAGCTAATTTCAGGGTTAAATCGTTCTTTTTTGAACTCGTCGGTAGGAAATTAGCTTTACCAATGCAACAACCAGAAATCTATCTCCTACTGACGAGTTCTAAAAACAACGAAACAAGCTTGTCTAGTGAGTGATTTTTGTGTTGTTGCAATAATCCTGTTAAAACAGTATTTGAAGCAAAAAAACTGAGATTTTGCATATCTAATTTGCATATCTTACCCAGAATCCTCTGGTGCATTGGTAACAATGTATGTGAAGTTTTACTGGGGAATCGTAAGCGGGTACTTGACTAGATGTGCTAATATTCTATGCAAAAATTTATATTGTTTTACTTTTGAAACATGGAGGATTTTAATCTCAGATTTTTGTCTCACCCATAACTTTAATGAATTTTATATATATATATATATATATATACATACATATATATACATGTGTATATTTGTATTTATATATACAGTATACACACATAAATACATATATATATATATAGTTAGTTGTTGGTGTGTGCACTCTCACCATCTGTCACCAACCGCCAGGGTGCTGTAAAGGTATTTCAATAGTCTCAGTTAAGAGAAGCACTCACTGGACTTCAGCCGTCTGTGTTATAAACAATTTTATTTGTGACGTTTCGGGACAAAAAAACAGTCCCTTCCTCTGACAAACAGCAATACAAAATGACAAACTTATAAAGGTGAATAAAACCCTCCCCTGTGTTGAAAAACCAATCAGTGTAATCTGCGTGTTAGGACTGGAGAAACAAGTCTCCTGATAGGCTAAAGACCAAAGAACAAACAAGATGATAGGATGAAAAAGTGCAAACAACTGTGCCTATTTAATATGAGAAAATGTATGTGAAAAAAGTGTATACAAGTGTGTTTAAAAACAACGTCCTTGGTCAGCAAATGATAAAAAACCTTGTGGATACATCCAGGGGTGTAAATCATAATACAATGTGAGGCTTGTGTGGCATAAATCTGCATAACTAAAACAACCAATGGCGTTAATCCACACAAAAACCACAACCAGATCAGCCAATCGGATAATCCGTCTATCAAATAGTCAGATGAGTCACAGCTCATCCAGCGCCACCTCAAAACTATCCGTGACTAACAGTGTCACTTTACCAAAAAGATTTCAACCCATCAGGAGTATATATGGGACCCTTATATACATCTATTGTGCATAGTAGAAAATGAATCGATCGCAAATAAACTAATTATACACAAACACAGACATAAATCTGTCATGCCCAAACACAATGAGCCCATCCCCGCCATGTTCGCACATCGGAGCAGCCCAAATTGCGAGATGTACCTCAATATCGTGCACAGATAGCCACTGTCTCATCTAGTGATGAGACCGTTCCCAATGAATGGGTTGTGTACATTGCGTGTCACTGACCAATAGTGTGCCAGTGTGGAGCCACACACCACTGAAGCACCAATCAGGCGCTTAGTTGTCAAAATATTGGAATCCTAGTCCACGCCCATGTTGTCATTAGCTCTGTGCTGTAAACAGCCCAATATCGCTGTGTATAAGTAAGGAAACCTGCTAAAGGAGATTGTCAAAAAAACATCGTTAACAGAAAGGATGTATAAGAGAACAGCCACACTTCAATATATATAAAACAAATACAAGGAATACGATTGATCTTCAAACAGAAATTCCTCTTGATGTATAAATGACATCTTCCCCAAATTCGAGCCCCACCAGAGCCACTTGTATACTAGAACATAAGATTTAAAACACTGACATCTCAAGTCATATCTAAAGGTGGCTCATTACATAAGGCTTAACATAGTAAAATACTCAGTAGAACATTAGTCCCCCATCGGCGTATGAATACAGGCACACAAAATATGACCAAAGCCTGTCAGTCTTAATATCAACATACTATGTGCACAAAATAAAAACAAAGATATATGGTGTGTCCAAAAGCCAAAAGAATATGGACAAAATAGGTACTATAAACCAAACCAGCACAATCAGTAATGTGTCCTGAAGAGTATTCTAAATTCGTAAAGATGTGTCAATGTACATAATTGTAAAATCAAATCACCTTGCTCACATTGTAGCACTACCCAATCATAATAAAAAATGAAGAAAGAAGAAAATTATCCTGTGTATGGATGGATAGTTCCCATGGTGCCCAGGTCAAAACTGTGATCCTGGACATTTCCAAAAAAAATATTATAATAATGATCTCACAGACCACTGTGATATCAACCTTAATTAATTCTGTATACAGACATATGCCCCCGCCGCCGAACACTATATGGACACCAACATGGCTATTGCTGGCCAAGGAAATAAGTTAAAATTAATAATTAACATCTTGTGTTAAAAATCCGCACTTGTTTGATTGTTGTAATTATTGTAATCCTAAGAGGAAAATTGTGTTAATACAAGGAGTTATCACCATAGTAATAGATCTAATAATGTAAGGAAATAAATACGTACTTCAGGTCCAACTATAAGAATGTCTCAAGATCTTATCATAAAAAATAATAAAATAAAAATTAAGATAAACTGAAATAAGAGACCCTGAAGACAAAACAAGAACGAAACAGGATCGGGCCCATAACCAATGTGGCCCCTGTAGGAATCGTGGACCCCCATTAGTATATGTGGATCAATGAACTCTCATTACTGAAGATGGATCAATGAACTCTCATTCAAAGATAACATTGCCATCCTGTATGGACGTTGAGACCCCTTGGTTGTAATGTCCCCAATTCGAACATCCATCTGGCTTCCTTTCTTAGGAGGATTGTCGCCCTGTCATCTCCTCTGTTCAATTTCGGAACATGGTCAATTATCCGAAATCGCATGTCAGTCACTGTGTGCCCAGCTTCTAAGAAGTGGCATCATCTGTCGTCTTCCCGGTATAGTATTTGCCACATGGACAATTCAGGAGATATACGATGTGTGTGGTGGTACAGGTCACAACATGTTTAATTTTGTATTTCTTCCTGCGTTCTGGGTGTTGAAAGTATGTCCCAGTGATCATCGCGTTGCAGGTGACACACCCTAGGCATCTGTAGCACCCTGTTTTCTTGCTAAGCCAGGTTGATTGTGTGGTATCTGCTACGTCTGTCTTCATAAGGAGATCTCTAAGGCTCCAGCCTCTTCTATAGCCAATCCGTGGCGCCTTCCATCTCGTAAAGGGTAGGTTATGGTCAGCCTCCAATAACTTCCACTCCTCCTTCAAAGACTGAGTAATCAGGTTCTTGTCAGGTGTGTAGGTGGTTACAAAAGTCATTTGTGGTGACTTAGGATTTTCCAAAGAGTTTCTTCTTGTAGGCATAGTAGCAAGTGTGCACATCTCCGTTAGCACCTTCTGACTATATCCCCTTTCTCTGAATCTCTGTGTCATCTCTTCAAGCTGTATTAGGCACTTCTCATGTTCTGTGTTGTTTCTTATTACTCGCTGGTATTGTGCTTTTGGGATGTTTTTGATTAGACTGGGTTGGTGGCAACTGCGGGCATGTAGAATTGAGTTTCGGTCTGTTGACTTCCTATATAGGGTGGTTCCCAATTTAGTACCGTTTTTAAAAACTCTAACGTCTAAGTAATCAACAACATCACTGTTAGTAGTATGGTTGAATCTGATTGTGCTGTCGATCTCATTCAGGGTCTGAACCCATGCATTTAGTGTATCTGGACCATCTTGCCATATCAGAAACAAGTCATCAATATAGCGGCAGTAATATTTTATTTCTTGTTTTTCAAATATCTTCAATGTGTTCACATCATAATCAGCCATAAAGAGATATATACACAAACATATATATATATATATATATATATATATATATATATATATATATATATACACAAACACACACACACACACGCATGTATATATATGTATATTAATATTCACACATACATTATAGCCCTTTCCAGTCAAATACCTTGTTATATACCATATACATTTTAACCCATATGAAAATATATTTATATGAATATTTTTTAATCAGCAGCTGTATATTATATTTTAATGTACTTATGTTATGTTTGCTGCACATTTTTGTTACCGCTTACACTTTACACTCTTTAGTGTCTTCAGTCAAACTAACCCGAAGAGAGCACTGATTTACTTTCCATTTGTAAGATATTGCTTATTAGACATGTGCAATTCATTTCGTTCCGAATCAAAATTCGGACGAAAATCGGGTGATTCAGAGATTCAGATTTATCCAAATCACCCTAGTAACGAAACTAGACTAAGTAAGGATAATTACAATGTCTGCAGGATACTCCAGACTAGTAATTTCAATACAGCTGCGCTGACCAAAAGTAGCTTAATGTATAAATGTGCACCTTCCCGTATAAAAATATATATGCCTTAAAGGATATCTCTGTCCTTCTTTTTGCCCATGTGTTGCAGCTTTTACAGCTTTTACTACCCACTGCAAACTGTTTGCCAAAGACAAGCCTGCTTTTCAGCTTCTTCTAACTACTGCAAACTCCTTTCAAAAGACAAGTCTGGTATACTGTATATCAGCAAAGACTGTTGCGCAATTAATCAACTAAATACTGCTCTTTTGAGCCTTTCTACAATTGGATTTTATTTCTGTTTCTGTTTTTAATTGATACTACACTAATTTATTTTAATGTCTAGATAGATATGGGTTGATGACTGATGTTTTTCATTTTGCGATATTGATGTGATTACTTAACAGTGTTTTTACTGTGCACAGTATTATGTAATTTAGCATCTTATACTTTTATTATTGTTTCAAATGTTATTTGATTGTACACACTTTGTAGAATAAATTAAGTTTTTATATACTTCCTATATAGAGGTTGCTACTTTTGGTCAGCGCAGCTGTATTAAAATTACTAGTCTGGAGTATCCTGCAGACATTGTAATTATCCTTACCTAGCTATCCTTAAGGTTTTGGGGAAACCTTTATATCTACAGCTGCTTTGTTCAATTATCTCAGTGTTTAGGCATTAATCCAATTACGAACGAAACTAGACTAATCGAAATCAATTTGTAACGAAAAATCCGAATTAGTTCGGATTAATTCGTTTTATTTGAATGGCCATGGCGCGGTAGTCTGACTCTCTGGACAAATCCCAATTCCTTTGCTGTTCCATATTTATTATAAAAAAAAAAAAAAATAGAAATATATTACAATTAAATATAGAGATAGAACAGTGAAATTATTCCTTTTGTGTTGGTTGGAACCATCTAAATCAACGTAACATAACATAATGAATTAATTTGAACATACCCGACTTCCAAAATTTCCGAATGTATTCGAAACGAATGACTGCTATAACGAATCAATCCGAATGCTTCCGAAAGGAATAAATAACATAACGAATAGATCTGAATGCATCAGCAACTAAATTAAAATATACCGAATCGATCCAAAATGAAATTTTCCTGCGTGCACATGTCTATTGCTTATCGCAACCTATGCTAACTTTAGCGTGCCACTTGTAATCTAGCCCAAAATTTACTTTTTTTGTCACTTTGCACCATCTTGCAATTTATTCAGAAAATCGTTTCGTATAAAATACCTAACCATACAAATATTAGATTGTAAAATTACCATTGTATGCATGTTCAAAACTTCCTCTGTATAGGAAAAATATTAGACAAAAAAAAAAACACGGTAACTGCTATATGATTATTGTTACTATGAAGATCATTGATGCACTATATGGCCAAAAGTTTGTAGACATCCCTACTAATTATTGAGTTTAGGTGTTTCATCCATACCCATTGCTAACAGGTGCAAAAAAATCCAGCTCATAGCCATGAAATCTCCATAGACAAATATAGTCAGTACAATGGATCTTACTAAAGAGGTTAGCGAATACTTTAAATGTTGCATTATCATAAAATGTAACCTTTGTCACAAGTCAAATTGTGAAATTTATGCACTACTAGATATCCCCTGGTCAACTGTAAGGTTGATTATTGTAAAGTGCAAATATCTAGGAGAAACATCCAAGCCACTAAGTGGTAGATCATGCAAACTCACAGAGTGGGGCCGCTGAGTGCTGAAACATGTAGTGTGTACAAGTTGCCTACCTTCTATGGCATCACTCACTACAGATTTCAAAACTGCCTCTGGAAGCAACATCAACACAAGAACTGTCTATCGGAAGCTTCTTGAAATGGGTTTCCATAGCTGAGCAGCTGTACTCAAGCCTCACATCAACATACGCAATGCCAAGCGTCAGCTGGAACTCTGGAGGAGTGGAAACATATTATTTGGAGTGATGACTCACATGTCACTATCTGGCAGCCTGATGGAAGAATCTGTGAGTTGTGGATTCCCGGAGAAAACTAAATACCAGAATGCATTGGGCTCAATTTTATAAATGCTGGGCGGACATGATTCACTGTAGCAGATCGGGAAGATTGCAGTCAGCCACCTAAAATGTGAAAAAATGCGAGCCGGGAACTTCAGGTGTAGAAAGCAGCGTCCGCTACTTATTAAATCTACCCCATAGTGTCTTCTGTAAAGTTTTAAGGAGGAGGGATAATGGTCTGGAGCAGTTTTTCAGGCTTTTTTAGAACCCTTAGTACCAGTGAACAGACATCTTAACGTTACAGGATAAAAATACATTTTAGACACTTGTTTACATCCAACTTTGTGGCAACAGTATGCTGTAGACTCTTTCTGGTTCCAGCATGAAGGAACTTGAATGGCCAGCAGAGAACCCTAGCTACAACCCCATTAGGATGAATTGGAATGCCAATTGTGAGACAAACCTTCTCATCCATCATTAGTGCCCGACCTCACAAATGTTTTTTTAGCTGAATAAGCACAATTTCCCACACACACTCCAAAATATTGTGGAAAGTTTTCACAGAAAAGTTATGGTGGTTATAGCTGCAAAGGGTGGGTTAAACTCCATATTAATGTCTATGGTTTTTGAATGGGATGTCCAATAAGCTCATATTATGATGCTAATAATTGCTTATTAAAATATATACAATGCTGAGAGGTATTTGTCATTGTTATGATAATTAGCTGTCAGCCGAATGGACACAGGACCACTCATTTGAAAGATGAGGTTTGCTGCTTTCAAATAAGGAGTCTGAAGTTTGTCTATTTATTGAAGATGACCAAGCCTACAGTGGGTATAAAAAGTCTTCATACCCTGATGAAATTGCAGGTTTTTGAGATTTAAAGACAATAAATAACAACAATGTAAATGTCAGACGTTTTCAATCTGTAATCGTCCAACAAACAAAAATCCATAGAATCAGTTAGAGAATAAAATTTTAAACAACATTCCAATTTACTTCTATTATCTAATTTGCTTAATTCTTTAGATATCCTTTGTTGAAGAAATAGCAATGCACACGGTTGAGTCAATCACATGAGGCATCTATGTGCAGCCACTAATCAGCGGCTACTGAGCCTATCTAGATATGCTTTTCGGAAAAATATATAAAGAGAATGAAGCAAATTAACTAATAGACGTAAAACAGAAAGTTGTTTAAAAGTGTATGCTCTTTCAAAATCATGAAAGAAAAAAATTGAGTTTCATGTCCCTTTAACCTTGTGCATCTAAACTTTGGTATTGTATCCCACTCTTCTTTGCAAAAAAGTTAAATTTCCTTCAAATTGCAAGGAGAGAAACCAAAACAAAGATACTACTATTTTGTAGATAAATGCTTGCATATATTATTATATGTAAATACATATTGATATTTCCATAAAAACATAAGTGCAACTATTCCTATGCATGGGACAACAATAAATATTACATTTTTTTTAAAAAAAATCTACGTTGAAACACGTTTTATAATTTCTATGGGAACCAGGCCTCAAAAAAGCTATTTTTTTCTCTTTTACACCTAGCTAAATTGGGTGTAATTTTTTAATGTATCGACAACCTCTGACAATGTATTAACGGTTTTGCGCTTTCACTGAAAACCTGGTTTAAAATAGAGCTTAATGGCTTCTAACACTTTCTATGGGACTGCATATTTATGGGTTTGCGACCTCGCACAAACCAAATTACTTCTCTAACGGCTAAATTACGAGTTTTGCGGTAAGAGGGGTGCGGTGTTAACTTGTACGTTATTGTCACCGCTCACTTCCCTACAGCGCTGGTATTACAGGTTTTCATAAACCCGGCATTATTAGGCAAGAAGTGAGCGTAGAGCAAAATTGTGCGCCATACCGCACTCCAATTGTGCGCCATACCGCACTCCAATACTAGCCGCGGTGAGCTGGTTTTACGTGCTCATGCACGATTTCCCCATAGACATCAATGGGGAGAGCCAGCTGAAAAAAAGCCTAACACCTGCAAAAAAGCACCGTAAAGCTCCGTAATGCAGCCCCATTGATTCCTATGGGGAAACTAAATTTAAGTTTACACCTAACACCCTAACATGAACCCCGAGTCTAAACACCCCTAATCTTACATTTATTAACCCCTAATATGACGCCCCCAACATCACCAACACCTACATTATACTTATGAACCCCTAATCTGCTGCCCCCAACATCACTGACACCTACATTATATTTATTAACCCCTAATGTGCTGCCCCATCATCGCTAACACCTACATAATGTTATTAACCCCTAATCTGCCGCCCCTAACGTCGCCACCACTATAATAAATATATTAACCCCTAAACCGCCGTATTCCCGCATCGCAAACACTAGTTAAATATTATTAACCCCTAATCTGCCGCCATCTACCTACATTTATTAACCCCTAATCTGCCGCCCCCAATGTCGCCGCCACTATACTAAATGTATTAACCCCTAAACCTAAGTCTAACCCTAACACCCCTAACTTAAATATAATTAAAATAAATCTAAATAAAAATTCCTATCATTAACTAAGTAATTCCTATTTAAAACTAACTACTTACCTATAAAATAAAACCTAAGCTAGCTACATATAACTAATAGTTACATTGTATCTAGCTTAGGGTTTATTTTTATTTTACAGGCAAGTTTGTATTTATTTTAACTAGGTAGAATAGTTACTAAATGGTTATTAACTATTTACTACCTAGCTAAAATATATACAAATTTACCTGTAAAATAAAACTTAACCTGTCTTACACTAACAACTAACATTATACTACAATTAAATCAATTTCCTAAATTAAATACAATTACCTAAATTACAAAAAACCCCCACTAAATTACACAAAATAAAAAAAGAAATTATCAGATATTTAAACTAATTACACCTAATCTAATATCCCTAGCAAAATATAAAAAATAAAAACATCCTCCAACAGTAAAACCTGCCACCCACACAACCATCCCCCCAAATAAAATCCTAACTAAAAAAACCTAAGCTCCCCATTGCCCTGAAAAGGGCATTTGTATGGGCATTGCCCTTAAAAGGGCATTTAGCTCTTTTTAAGCCCAAAAGCCCTAATCTAAAAATAAAACCCATCCAAAAAAAAAACTTAAAAAACCTAACACTAACCCCCGAAGATCCACTTACAGTTTTGAAGACCGGACATCCATCCTCAACGAAGCCGGGAGAAGTCTTCATCCAAGCATCAAGAAGTCCACAATGAAGCCGGGAAAAGTCTTTATCCAAGCCGGCAGAAGTGGTCCTCCAGACGGGCAGAAGTCTTCATCCAGACGGCATCTTCTATCTTCATCCATCCGGCGCGGAGCGGCTCCATCTTCAAGACATCCGGCGTGGAGCATCCTCTTCTTCCGACGACTAACGACAAATGAAGGTTCCTTTAAATTACATCATCCAAGATGGTGTCCCTTTAATTCTATCAGTCAATCGGAATTAAAGGTGAAAAAATCATATTGGCTGATGCAATCAGCCAATAGGATTGAGCTTCAATCCTATTGGCTGATCCAATCAGCCAATAGGATTCAGCTCGCATTCTATTGGCTGTTCCAATCAGCCAATAGAATGCGAGCTCAATCCTATTGGCTGATCTGATCAGCCAATTGAATTGAAGCTCAATCCTATTGGCTGATTGCTTTGTTGAGGACTTCTTGCAGCTTGGATGAAGACTTCTCCCGGCTTCGTTGTGGATGGATGTCCGGTCTTCAAAACTGTAAGTGGATCTTCGGGGGTTAGTGTTGTTTTTTTTAAGGGTTTTTTGGGTGGGTTTTATTTTTAGATTAGGGCTTTTGGGCTGAAAAAGAGCTAAATGCCCTTTTAAGGGCAATGCCCATACTAATGCCTTTTTCAGGGCAATGGGGAGCTTAGGTTTTTTTTAGTTAGGATTTTATTTGTGGGGTTGATTGTGTGGGTGGTGGGTTTTACTGTTGGGGGGTTGTTTGTAAAAAAATTTTACAGGTAAAAGAGCTGATTTCTTTGGGGCAATGACCCGCAAAAGGCCCTTTTAAGGGCTATTGGTAGTTTAGTTTAGGCTAGGGTTTTTTTTTTATTTTGGGGGGCTTTTTTATTTTGATAGGGCTATTAGATTAGGTGTAATTAGTTTAAATATCTGATCATTTCTTTTTTTATTTTGTGTAATTAAGTGTTTTTTATTTTTTTGTAATTTAGGTAATTGTATTTAATTTAGGTACTTGATTTAATTGTAGTGTAAGGTTAGGTGTTAGTGTAAGACAGGTTAGGGTTTATTTTACAGGTACATTTGTATTTATTTTAGCTAGGTAGTTAGTAAATAGTTAATAACTACTTACTAACTAGTCTACCTAGTTAAAATAAATACAAACTTGCCTGTAAAATAAAAATAAACCCTAAGCTAGATACAATGTAACTATTAGTTATATTGTAGCTAGCGTAGGTTTTATTTTATAGGTAAGTATTTAGTTTTAAATAGGAATTATTTAGTTAACGATAGGAATTTTTATTTAGATTTATTTTAATTATATTTAAGTTAGGGGGTGTTAGGGTTAGGGTTAGACTTAGGTTTAGTGGTTAATCAGTTTAGTATAGTGGCGGGGACGTTGGGGGCGGCAGATTAGGGGTTAAAGGGACAGTCAACCATAGAATTGTTATTGTTTTAAAAGATAGATAATCCCTTTATTACTCATTCCCCAGTTTTGCATAACCATTACAGTTATATTAATGTACTTTTTACCTTTGTGATTACCTTGTATCTAGGAACCTTCTTCCAGCCCCCTGATCACATGACTGTGACTGTTTACTATCTATTGTCTTAAATTTAGCATTGTATTATGCTAGATCTTAAATAACTTTCTGTGCCTGAACACAGTGTTATCTATATAGCCCACGTGTACTTTCTGTCTCTTTGTGTTGAAAAGAGATTTAAAAAGCATGTGATAAGAGGCAGCCGTCAAAGGCTTAGAAATTAGCATATGAGCCTACCTATGTTTAGTTTAAACTAAGAATACCAAGAGAAAAAAGAAAATTTGATGATAAAAGTAAATTGGAAAGTCAATTAAAATTAAAAGTCCTATCTGAATAATGAAAGTTTAATTTATACTTGACTGTCCCTTTAATAAATGTAGGTAGGTGGCGGCGACGTTAGGGGCAGCAGATTAGGGGTTAATAATATTTAACTAGTGTTTGCGAGGTGGGAGTGCGGTGGTTTAGGGGTTAATATGTTTATTATAGTGGTGGCGATGTCTGAAGCGGCAGATTAGGCGTTAATAATTTTATTTTAGTGTTTGCGATGCGGGATGGCCTCGGTTTAGGGGTTAATAGGTAGTTTATGGGTGTTAGTGTACTTTTTAGCACTTTAGTTATGAGTTTTATGCTACAGCTTTGTAGTGTAAAACTCTTAACTACTGACTTTAGATTGCGTTACGAATCTTGCGGGATAGGCTGTACCGCTCACTTTTTGGCCTCCCAGAAAAAGCTTGCAATACCGGCGCTATGGAAGTCCCATTGAAAAAAGACTTTACGCAAATTGCGTAAGTTAATTTGCAGTACGGCCAAAAAGTGTGCGTTGCCCCTTAATCTGCAAGACTCGTAATACCAGCGGTAGTGAAAAAGCAGCGTTATGGGTCTTAACGCTGCTTTTTCACTCATACAGCAAAACTCGTAATCTAGCCGTAAGTCAGTAATAATGGCTGCACTATTTCAATATTGCAAATATGACATTAAAAACAAAAACTGATAAATGCTCTAGAATGACACTGGACATTTTGGTTGCACTGTCATGAATAGAATGAGAAAAATAGAAATATAAACCAGTATGCTTCACTATATAAAGGTATTTCTGTTAAAGGGACAGTAAGCACCTTTTAATTGCAATACATTTCTGTTGTGCTGCTAAAGAATAACAAATAAGCCAATTCTTAATGTTTTTCAAACAAATTAATATCCTTTTTTCTGCAATTATTTTTCAATAACCAAACTCGACCACCTTTTCCCTCATTTGGAGCAGCCAATCTGGGGCTTTAGTCAGCAGACAACCAGTAAAACCATAGTTATAAAGTTAGTATAAAATGCATTTATTTGCAGTTGTTATCAGTTAAAGCCATCGAGGGATAAATACGTAGTAGAGTTAGCCCTGAAAAGTCAGCAGGGTGCTTTGCAAGTTCTAAATATTAGAAATTTTTAATTTTTCAGAGCTACATTACATGAAAGAAAAGCAAAATAAATAATCAACATATATTGCAAAGTACTTTCATTATGTATAAATAAACATGTTGGGCCCGATCCAATATGCAGCGTCGCCCGCAAAAGCTGGCAATGTCAAATTTTGCGCTGGTTTTGGTATCACATATACGGCGTAACATAGAAGTTACGCTCGTATATTTCACCCTTCGGCCGTAGTTTTTTGGCCCATAGAGTGATATACCAAACCCGCGCAGGTTGGTATCCAATATACAGCATAAGGACTTAGGTGGCGAAAATGGAGAAATCTTACTCCATTTTCACCTCGCCACAAAATGCAGGCGTAGTAAGCCTTACGCTGAGTTAGAGTATTGGAGCCCCATAACTCCCTAAACTACCTGCAAAATAAAACCTAACACCTAACGCATGCGCAATGTCTATCTACCTGTCAACCGCAATCCCCCGCCGCAATCCCTAATAAAGTGTTTAACCCCTAAACCGCTGCTCCCGGACTCCGCCGCCACCTACATTATATGTATTACCCCCTAATCTGATCCCGCTACACCGCCGCCAGCTATATTAAATGTATTACCCCCTAATATGATTCCCCTACACCGCCGCCACCTATATTAAATTTATTACCCCCTAATGTGAGCCCCCTACCCCGCCATCTACATTAACTATATTACCCCCTAATATGATTTTCCTACCCCGCCGCCAGCTATATTAAATTTATTACCCCCTAATGTGAGCCCCCTACCCCGCCGCCACCTACATTAACTATATTACCCCCTAATATGATTCCCCTACCCCGCTGCCACCTATTTTAACTATATTAACCCCTAATATGATCCCCCTACACCGCCGCCACCTATATTAAATATATTAACCACTAAACCTAAGTCTAACCCTAACACCCCCTAACTTAATTATTATTGAAATAAATCTAAATAATATTAATATTATTAACAAAATTATTCCTATTTAAAACTAAATACTTACCTATTAAATAAACCCTAAGATAGCTACAATATAATTAATAATTACATTGTAGCTATTTTAGGGTTTATATTTATTTTACAGTTAACTTTGTATTTATTTAACTAGGTACAATAGCTATTAAATAGTTAATAACTATTTAATAGCTACCTAGTTAAAATAATTACCAAATTACCTGTAAAATAAATCCTAACCTAAGTTACCATTACACCTAACACTACCCTATCAATAAATTAATTAAATAAACTACAATTATCTCAACTGAAATACAATTAAATACACTAAACTATATTACAAAAAAAACCAAACACTAAATTCCAAAAAATAAAAAAGATTACAAGAATTTTAAGCTAATTACACCTAATCTAAGCCCCCTAATAAAATAAAAAAGCCCCCCAAAATAATTAAAATTTCCCTACCCTAAACTAAATTAAAAAAGCAATCAGCTCTATTACCAGCCCTTAAAAGGGCCTTTTGCAGGGCATTGCCCCAAAGTAATAAGCTCTTTTACCTGTAAAAAAAGAACAACCCCCCCATTACAACCCACCACCCACACACCCCTACTCTAAAACCCACCCGATCCCCCCTTAAAAAAACCTAAGTCTAACCCCCAAGTGGTCCTTACCTGTCCTGAAGACCGGTGGAGAAGGTCCTGTTCCAGGGGGAGAAGTCTTCTTCCAACCGGCGACCTGTTCTTCTTCCAGGAACCAGCCGGCGCGGAGCGGAGGAGTTGAAGACCGATGACCGCAGAGCTGAAGACCGGCCACTCTGGAACTGAAGACTGGCGATGCTGGAACTGAAGATCGGCGATGCTGGAACTGAAGACCGGAGCCATGGAGCGTGGAGGATCCTCTTTAATCGGATGAGAGCTACTTTCATTCTATTGGCTGATTTGAATAGCCAATAGAATAAGAGCTACTGTAATTCTATTGGCTATTCAAATCAGCCAATAGAATTAAAGTAGCTCTCATCCGATTGGCTAATTTGAATTTGAAGGCTCAAATCAGCCAATAGGAATTCAAGGGACGCCATTTTTAATTGCGTACCTTGAATTCCTATTCAGTGTACGGCGGAGATCGTATGAAGAGGATCCTCCACGCTCCATGGCTCCGGTCTTCAGTTCCAGCGTCGCCGATCTTCAGTTCCAGCATTGCCGGTATTCAGTTCCAGAGTGGACGGTCTTCAGCTCCATGGTCATCGGTCTTCAACTCCTCCGCGCCGCGCCAGCTGGTTCCTGGAAGAAGAAGAGGTTGCCGCTTGGAAGAAGACTTCTCCGCCTGGAACAGGACCTTCGCCGCCGGTCTTCAGGACAAGTAAGGACCACTTGGGGTTAGACTTAGGTTTTTTTAAGGGAGGATTGGGTGGGTTTTAGAGTAGCGGTGTGTGGGTGGTGGGTTGTAATGGGGGGGTTGTTCTTTTTTTTACAGGTAAAAGAGCTGATTACTTTGGGGCAATGCCCCGCAAAAGGCCCTTTTAAGGGCTGGTAATAGAGCTGATTACTTTTTTAATTTTGGGGGGCTTTTTAATTTTATTAGGGGGCTTAGATAAGGTGTAATTATCTTAAAATTCTTGTAATCTTTATTTATTTTTTGTAATTTAGTGTTTGTTTGTTTTTGTAATATAGTTTAGTGTATTTAATTGTATTTTAGTTGAGATAATTGTAGTTTATTTAATTAATTTATTGATAGGGTAGTGTTAGGTGTAATGGTAACTTAGGTTAGGATTTATTTTACAGGTAATTTGGTAATTATTTTAACTAGGTAGCTATTAAATAGTTATTAACTATTTAATAGCTATTGTACCTAGTTAAAATAAATACAAAGTTACCTGTAAAATAAATATAAACCCTAAAATAACTACAATGTAATTATTAATTATATTGTAGCTATCTTCGGGTTTATTTTATAGGTAAGTATTTAGTTTTAAATATAAATAATTTAGTTAATAATATTAATAATATTTAGATTTATTTAAATAATAATAAAGTTAAGGGGTGTTAAGGTTAGACTTAGGTTTAGTGGTTAATATATTTAATTTAGGTGGCGGCGGTGTAGGGGGGTCATATTAGGGGTTAATATAGTTAAAATAGGTGGCGGCGGGGTAGGGGGCTCAGATTAGGGGTTAATATAGTTAATGTAGGTGGCGGCGGGGTAGGGGGCTCACATTAGGGGGAAATAAATTTAATATAGCTGGCGGCGGGGTAGGGGAATCATATTAGGGGGTAATATAGTTAATGTAGCTGGCAGCGGTGTAGGGGGGTCAGCTTAGGGGGTAATATATTTAATGTAGCTGGCGGCGGGGTCCGGGAGTGGCGGTTTAGGGGTTAATACATTTATTGTTAGGAGTGAGAGGGGGGATTGCGGATAGAGGGGTATACGTGTCGGGCTATTTTTGGGAGGCGTGTTAGACAGTAACGGGAGATTTTATACTTTAGTTCGTTTTTTTTATGCGGCGGCAGTTTCTAAAGTGACGTAAGTCGCTGGCGACTCCAGAAATTTGTACTTACGCTTATTTCTGGACATCGCTAGTTTGTCAGACTTACGGAACTTTAGCAACTGTCGGCGCCGTATATGTGATAGCTCGATGTGCGAGTTGAAACCACGGGCGGCGCAGGTTTCCACGTTTGCGCCGAAACCTGCGCATATTTATTATGGGCAGCATTTGATCTGTAATGTTTGCTTGTATTACACGTTGAAAGTAAATGATCAATCCAATGCAATCGTATTTAACACTCAAACATTTTACGCTACTTGAAAGTTTGCGTAAAGAGTTTGGCTGGAAGAAAGGTTACACTAAACTACACTATTAATCCCAAAACCGTCACATAGCCCACCTCAAGTTACCCCACTATACTATTAATCCCTAAATCATTATACCCCCACATTGCAAAGTACCCTCTACACTATTAACTCCTAAACCACCACAACCCTCATCTCAAAGTACCAACTAACCTCTAACCCCACTAACCAGCTATTCCCCCTAACACCCCTAACCTTATCTTACAAAAAACTTAAATAACATAAAAAAGCTAACGTTACATGAAATAAAAAAACTACTATTACAGAAACAAGCAAAAAAATACCAAAAATAATAAACCCACAACTATTCAAAAAGCTGAAAGTCCCACTTGAAAAAAACATCCTAAAATACATGATCGCAAACTGCTGTGTTCCTCTTCTATCCCAGCAACAGTCGTCTTCTATCTTCATTCCGGTGGCGGTAGTCTTCTATCATTATTCCGGTGGCGGTAGTCTTTTATCTTCATCCCAGCAGTGGTGATCGTCTATCATTCATCATGGCTATGGTGGTCTTCTATCTTCATCCCGGCGGCAGTAGTCTTCTATCTTCATCCTGGCAGTGGTAGTCTTCTATCTTCATGACATTGGTGGTAGTCTTCTATCTTCATCCTGGCAGTGGGGGTCTTCTATCTTCATCCCGGTGGAAGTAGTCTTCTATCTTCATCCTGGTGGTGGTGGTCTTCTATCTTCATCCTGGCAGCAGTGGTCTTCTATCTTCATCCTGGCGGTGGTAGTCTGCTATCTTCTTCCAGGCGGAAGTAGTCTTCTATCTTCATCCTGGTGGTGGTGGTCTTCTATCTTCATCCCGATGGAAGTAGTCTTCTATCTTCATGACGGCGGTGGTGGCCTTCTATATTCATCCCAGCCGCAGTGATCTTCTATCTTCATCCATCTTCTTTTCTTCTTATTTTTTGATGTTCCGTCTGACGTCCTCTTCATGCGGACACCACCATACACTGAATTTTAAATGTGAGGTACCCCCTTTATATAGGGTTACCCTTGCATTCATATTTGCTGATTTTCAAATCCAAATTAAAATCAGTCAATAGAATGAAAGCTTTTTCTACTGGCAGATTGGAATATGATAGTGCTCCACTCATAATCTAACCATTCGTCAGAAAAAAATCTACTGCTTATTTGTAATTCAAACTCAGGGCTAGATTACAAGTGGAGCGCTATTAGAGCTCCACTTTGTAATACCAGCACCCCATTTTTTTTAAGTGGGGCTTTATGCTTTAGAATAGCTGTGGGCTATTTATTTTGGTATTTTTTTGCTTTTTTCTGTAATGGTAGGTTTTTTATTTTCTGTAACGTTCACATTGCTAGGAAGCATTGAGCTCACGAGAGCGTACTTCAATAGTCTTCTATGAAAGCCTCGTTCTGATGTCATCAGAGACGACTTCAGTACTTCGCACAGTGAAGGGGTTAATTAGCGCATGGGCAGCATTTTTAAATATGTATATGATTATATACATATATATTTATGTGTTAATTTGTGTATATACACACATTAGCACATAAATACAGTTGCAAGAAAAAGTATGTGAACCCTTTGGAATGATATGGATTTCTGCACAAATTGGTCATAAAATGTGATCTGATCATCATCTAAGTCACATGTCACAACAATAGACAATCACAGTCTGCTTAAACTAATAACACACAAAGAATGAAATGTTGCCATGTTTTTATTGAACACACCATATAAACATTCACAGTGCAGGTGGAAAAAGTATGTGAACCCTTGGATTTAATAACTGGTTGAACCTCCTTTGGCAGCAATAACTTCAACCAAACGTTTCCTGTAGTTGCAGATCAGACGTGCACAACGGTCAGGAGTAATTCTTGACCATTCCTCTTTACAGAACTGTTTCAGTTCAGCAATATTCTTGGGATGTCTGGTGTGAATCGCTTTCTTGAGGTCATGCCACAGCATCTCAATCGGGTTGAGGTCAGGACTCTGACTCGGCCACTTCAGAAGGCGTATTTTCTTCTGTTTAAGCCATTCTGTTGTTGATTTCCTTCTATGCTTTGGGTCATTATCCTGTTGCAACATCCATCTTCTGTTGAGCTTCAGCTGGTAGACAGATGGCCTTAAGTTCTCCTGCAAAATGTCTTGATAAACTTGGGAATTAATTTTACCTTCGATGATAGCAATCCGTCCAGGCCCTGACGCAGCAAAGCAGCCCCAAACCATGATGCCCCCACCACCATACTTCACAGTTGGGATGAGGTTTTGATGTTGGTGTGCTGTGCCTCTTTTTCACCATACATAGTGTTGTGTGTTTCTTCCAAACAACTCAACTTTGGTTTCATCTGTCCACAGAATATTTTGCCAGTACTGCTGTGGAACATTCAGGTGCTCTTGTGCAAACTGTAAACGTGCAGCAATGTTTTGTTTGGACAGCAGTGGCTTCCTCTGTGGTATCCTCCCATGAAATCCATTCTTGTTTAGTGTTTTACGTATTGTAGATTCGCTAACAGGGATGTTAGCATTTGCCAGTGACTTTTGTAAGTCTTTAGCTGACACTCTAGGATTCTTCTTCACCTCATTGAGCAGTCTGCGCTGTGCTCTTGCAGTCATCTTTACAGGACGGCCACTTCTAGGGAGAGTAGCAGCAGTCCTGAACTTTCTCCATTTATAGACAATTTGTCTTACCGTGGACTGATGAACAGCAAGGCTTTTGGAGATACTTTTATAACCCTTTCCAGCTTTATGCAAGTCAACAATTCTTAATAGTAGGTCTTCTGAGAGCTCTTTTGTGCGAGGCATCATTCACATCAGGCAATGCTTCTTGTGAAAAGCAAACCCAGAACTGGTGTGTGTTTTTTATAGGGCAGGGCAGCTTTAACCAACACCTCCAATCTCATCTCATTGATTGGACTCCAGTTGGCTGACATCTCACTCCAATTAGCTCTTGGAGATGTCATTAGTCTAGGGGTTCACATACTTTTTACACCTGCACTGTGAATGTTTACATGGTGTGTTCAATAAAAACATGGCAACATTTAATTATTTGTGTGTTATTAGTTTAAGCAGACAGTGATTGTCTATTGTTGTGACTTAGATGATGATCAGATCACATTTTATGACCAATTTGTGCAGAAATCCATATCATTCCAAAGGGTTCACATACTTTTTCTTGCAACTGTATATATGTATAAAAGCATATATATTTACATTGCTGTCTATGAGAATACAGAGACTTTTCTGTGCCATTTTTTTTTTCTAACACCCCACTCTCACCAACTTTAAAGCCCAAAAACTGCATAGTGCAGTTTTCTTTTATTAAAAATTAAAATGCTAGATTTATTTTTTAATAAACTATAATGCCCTCTATTTGAGGGGAATTGGGACACTTTTAGAAAATTATTCAGAGCTCGGGGTAGCAATAACCAGCCATTTGTAATCTTATAATGCTCCCGCAAATGGATAAATTTGCCCACTTGCGGGAGCGCGATAATTTAGCGATCCAGTTGTAATCTAGACCTCAGTGTTTTGCATTGCTTTTTTATTATGCATTTATTGATAATGCAATTATACTTTGTTTAGTGGTCCTTTAAGAAATTGCACTTTACATGTAAAATATGTACTTGTTTCTTTTTAATCATTTACAATATTGTAGATGGAAGTGTTGCAATGACTTGACTATACCTTTGGATCTTGTAATACAATATTATTTGAACACTTTTTTCCACTATTAATGTTTTTTTGTTGTTGTTCATATTCTAGGATATTATGATTTTGCCTCCAACTCCATCAGAGGGAACCACAAAATGAACAAATGAAGACAGTTTGAATGTTTTCTCACAATGTTGTTGTGGGTATAGATTTTTAAAATACTGAAGATTTTACTTTTCAATCATTAAAAACAAATAAAATGAAGAAGTATATTTTTAAAAAGATGATCACATTTTAAAAAAAATCATCAATGTATCTTTTCATAATACCATATTTTATGGCAATGGCTGATTTGAAATGAATAAAGCAATACAAAAAAAAGTTACATAGAAAGAAGGATAACTGACTTCTAAGTACTAATTTACAAATTATTTCTAAGAAGATATATGTTTGTATGATTTATATGTGGGTGAAGAGATACTGTTAAAGGGACATTAAACACTTTGAGATGGTAATATAAAATGATAAATTATATATATATATATATATATATATATATATATATATATATATATATATAAACCTCTACAATATACCCTCATTATTTATTGTGTCCCCTTTTCCTATAATTTCATTCTGACAATTGGGAGCTTTTCAGTTCCTCTTACAAAAGGAAGTGCAGAGCACTGTTATATTGCACTCAGCCATTGGCTGCACACTCTAGTGACCTATTTATAATGGTCCCTAATTGGCCACAGCAGAGAAGGTAACTTAAGTTACACCACAGAATATCCCTTTGTTTTATAGGCACTAAAGCTTTACACTTATTTTGTCAATATTTAAACAACTAATTAAAATTTAAAAAATCCATCTACATCTTATTCTCAGACTAATCTTTTCTTTGAATGCTTAATTCTAACTAGCATTTATTTAGTGTTTAATGTCCCTTTAAAACATTTATGTTTCTACAATTTAAATTGCCTGAAAATTCAAAGTTAAAATTTCATGATTCAGATAAAGCATGTAATTTAAAACAATTTGATTTATTCTCTTGGAACCGTTTGTTAAAAGCATAACTACATAAGCTCAGAAGCAGCAATGAGCTACTGGAGATAGCTGCTGATTAGTGGCTGCACATATATGCCTCCTGCCATTGGTTCAATAAGGTGTTCTACTAGCTCCCAGTAGTGCATGTCTGCCCCTTCAACAAAGGATACCAAAAGACTGAATCACAATATGATAGTGGTCTATCTGAATAATAAAAGGAACATTTTGGGTTTCATGTCTCTATAATATAGGCTGTCCTCTGTAATTTTTAAGTATGTTGTACAATGGAGGGAACAGGCTTGTCACTTTCTGCACTTTTTTACTTTCATGGAGAATAGATTATTTTAGTCCTTACCACCCTCCAACCATGATACATCTGGCTTTAACACCTGTACTTAATCACTAAATGCCACCCCCTGCACATTCGCAGCCAATCGGCCGCTAGCAAAGGGTGTCAATTAACCCGAACGTATCCGAATGGGTGGATTGCTGTCCGTCGCCTCAGCGGTCTTAATACACCTCAATATAGGGCATAATTAATCAGCCCCTATGTGTCTTCTTCTACTGCATTGTTGCCTCTACTTTACAGAATCAAATATCTTTTTCACCCCATTGTCTGTTGCTCTGGCTCACACATCTAGAGGAGCAGCTCCAGTGGCAGCAGTAGGGTCCTAATTGTATATGCTTTAGCAGGCAATCCCATGTCCAGCAGGAGTAGGATGTGAAATCACTGTCAGTACTAGAAGCACTAGCATTCAACCACCACCACCAAAATCAACCATTTTAGCAGTTCCACCAGTAGGAAAGGAAAAAGTGTTCCAGTGAGGACAGAGTCACCAAGCATACCTTTGCAGTGGTAGTAGGGCAGGCAGAAGTGGAGACTGTGTCACCACACACAAAGGTGTGGGGCCACGTTTTCAGCATTAGAGATGGGTGCATTGCTAAGAACAAATTGCGTGGCGAAGAAGTCTTGGGACATCTCAAAAGCTCTGGGATGAGCTTTTGAGATGTGTTATTGAGGGAAGAAGGTGGTGCCTGCAGAAGCACAACAATATATTTAGCACAGCCATCTCTGTCACCTACTTGGAGCAGCGCTACCAGCATTAGTTAGGACAGGGGACACAGTGGTGATGGCAGTCAGCAGAGGCAGGTCCCATTTTTAACATCACATCAACGTGTTAAGCCCATCCTAGAGCATTTTGGGGGGGTTTTACTCTAGTGGGCAGCAGTTGAGGAAAATAACCCGATAGAAGTCAGCTGGTAGCAGTTGTTGGTACTTCCTTTGCCATGCTTGAAAGAGAGCATTCAAGCAGCTAATGGAAACCACTGCTCCCCAATACCACCTTCATGCTGCACTTTCAGCAGGAGCTTAATCCCCTCACACTAATGTTCCTGCATTGCAGTGTTGAAAGAGAAGTAAGAGAAGTTGGCAAAGTCTGCTGGACAGTCATTGCACTTTACCACAGACTTGTGTAGTGCTCCTAGTGGCCATCATGCCTTCCTCTCCCTGAGAGCACTTTAGTAGCAGCCAATGTTTTGATGAGATGTGGCTAGAGCAACTGCTAGAAGTATAATGCAGCAGAAGGCAGCTCTGATCATGGCAGAAGTGGCTTGGTAGATCAGTAGGGGAACGGATCATTCCTCCTCCATGCCAAGGTGTTGGATGAACATCATAATGATAAAAATATATTGCACACTCTTAGGAGGATGGTGGTACAGTGGGTATGAGAGCAGGCAGGCACCAAGGTGGAAAAGAGCTTTGTAGTCACCGACATAACAGCTATTATGGAGAAGGCTCCCTGTGAGGGTGACTTTGTAGGCATGTGCTGTTCAGCTCACTTATCCCAACTGGTAGTAAACACTGATATCCCAGAAGGTAGCAGTTGTACCTTACCATTATAGAAGGATTGCAGGCCTCTTCTACAGCAGTGTTACAATCAGTCAGCTCCATAGGAAAGAACAGGAAAGGCAGAGCTTCGCCAGCACCGTCTTTAGCAAGACATTGCTGCTAGGTGGAACTCATCTTTAGAGATGGTGGAGGTGGAGCAGCAGAGAGCTATCCATGTAACGGCATCCAATAAATGTATTGAGATTGGGAGTCCATTAGGCAGAGATTAGTAGAGCATAAGACCAGCCCTTAGTGGCATTCTCTAGGCATTTTAGGAATGTCACTTAGAACTTGAGACAAAACACTGCCAGTCTGGGTCGTCATACTCTTATTCACTCACCTCTTGAATAAGATGGATACCCTGTGTCCAAGGCACATATCTGTGCTTCTTCCTTGGAGGTGTATTGTTGCGGTTTGTTTATTATAATCTAGAGGCCTACTTCAGTAACCTTGCTGCTTGCTGCTTCCACTACTGCTGTTCCTGTCTTTGGTGGTCATCAGTCAATGCAAAATCCTTAGTGAACAGCAAGACTCTGTGTCTAAGGGAGCTTTGGCACATATTTGCCTTCCTTGGAAGTGTATTGTTGGGGGTTGTGTACTATAATCTAGAGGCCTTCTCAGGTAAAACTGTTGTTGTTTGCCTTCCTTGGAGGTATATTGTTGGGGTTTGTGTACTATAATCTAGAGGCCTACTTAAGTATTGCTACTGCTTGCTGCTGCTCATGCTCTGTGGTGGTTAGTGAATTCCAAAACCTTAGGGAACAGCTAGCAATGTCTCTAACAGAGTTTTGCACGTCTTTGTTAACCCACCTTGAAGGTGTAATATTATGGTTTGTGTACTGTAATCTAGATCCCTACTTCAGTAATGGCTGCTGCTACTCCTGCTATTCCTCATCTGTGGTGGTCAGTCAATGACAACTCCTTAGTGAACAATTAGCTGCTGTGTCCAACAGTGTTTTGGCACGTCTGTTCGCTTCCTTGAAGGTGTATTGTTGAGGTTTGTGAACTATAATCTAAAGGCCTATTTCAGTAATGCTGATGCCTGCTGCTTCCATTTATGTCGTTCTTGCTCTAGGTTTAATATAATCTAGAGTCCTACTTCAGTAACACTACTGTCTGCTGTCGCTCTCTCTCTGTGGTGGTCAGTCAATGCCAAATCCTCAGAACACAGTCAGCTGCTGTGTCTAAAGGAGTTTTGGCATCCTTAGAGGTGTATTGTTGGTGTTTGTGCACTATAATCTAATGGCCTATTTCAGTAAGTTTCTGCCTGTTGCTACTGTCCCTGCTCCTACCCTTCCTTCTCTGTGGAAGTCAACAATCCTCAGGGAACAGCTAGTTGCTGTGTCCAAAGAGGTGTATTGTTGGGGTTTATGTACTATAATCTAGAGGCCTACTTCATTAGTGTTGCTGCCTGCTGCTGCTGCTGCTCCTGTTCTGTGGTGGTCTTCAGTCAATGCAAAATCCTCAGGGAACAGCTAGCCACTGTGTCTGACACAACTATTTGTTCACTTGGTCTTGAATTCTTCCATTTGCTTCTGGCCATACCTAGTGATGCCCTAGAGGCAGACATTCATGATGATAACGCCAAGACCAAGGTTGTCCTGGAAGTCAAAATAAGATGCTTTGCAAATAAGTGGAGATATAGAAATGCGCAGGATTGTGGTTTCTGCAGTACTTATGCAATTCATAGTATACCACACCATTTTGCACCTTTCTGAACTTTCTTTCCTCCACCAAAGCAGCATATTCAAAGAGAGATCTCCCCATCTGTTCTAATTGCTCAAGGATAACTTGGCAGTGTATTTCCTCTCACTCATGCTACTATCATTTACCTTCCATACCTTGCATTGCTCTCTGATGTGTTTAGCACACCATAGAGGATTTTGGGGAATTCACTCTAGTGGGATGTCTAAGCAGTAGTCCAGAAAATGAACCCATCTTATATGTCAGCTGGTTGCTGTTGATGATGCACCCTTTACCATACTGGAAGGGAAGACTTTCAAGCAGTCGATGGAAGCAGCTGATCCCCACTACCACCTCCCTTCACAAAACACTTTCAGCAGGAACATAGTCAACTCACTATATTGATCCTGCATTGCTGTGTTGAAGATAGAGTTGGTGAAGGCTTCTTGACAGTTGGTGCACTTTACCACCAACTTATGGAGTGCTCCTAGCAGCGATCATGCCTTCCTCTCTCTTACAGCACACTGGTGGTAGCCTAGGACATGTATTTAGGATTTGAGTAGTGTTACTCCTAATAGTGACGCAGAGGCAGGCAGATCAGGGCAGGGTCAGTAGATTGGCAGGCCACCAATCATTCCTCCTCCATGCTGAGGCATTTGATGAGCAGCAAAAGGACTATCCATGCTATAGCTTCTGATCAATATATTGGCATCGGGCATCCATCAGGCAGGGATGATTGATCCATGATTGGTGACTGAGAACTTAAGCCAAAACACTGACGATATGGGCCAAGCGATACCCTTGTTCATTCACTTATTGAGCAAGATGGATGCCTTTTTGTAATATATATATATATATATATATATATATATATATATTGATAAGTGGCTTATTAAAGTGCTTCAATTGGATCACTGAAGCCTATAATTGATCAGGAGAAAACATTAAAGAGCAAGTTATTGTTGTTCTCTGGATAGAATTGCTCTTTCTTGCAGTTGCACAGTCATTTGTTGTCAGGCCCCGATGTGTGGGATCTTGGAGCACACTTTGAGGTAGATTTATCATAGTGCGAGAGGACATGATACGATGTAGCGTATCATGTCCGCTGCACATCTTGTGAACTGCTGGTGCAATGCTGCCCCCTGCAGATTTCTGACCAATCAGCCACTAGCAGGGTGTGTTAATCAACCCGATCGTATTCGATCGGGTTGATTTCTGGCTGCGACCTCAGAGCAGACGGGCAAGTGATGGAGTAGCGATCTTTAGACTGCTGCTTCATAACTTCTGTTTCTGGCTTGTGTGGAAACAGGGTCATCAAGCTCCATACAGAGCTTGATTAATCGGCCCCTAACTGTGATGTCTGGCAGGACTGGTGGGCACACTGTTCTCAAAAAGACTGTGGCGGTGGAACTTTGGAGGCGTGCCTTATTATGTTCACTGTTTAATCTTCATCTTTGAAGAGACTGTTCCTACGTGTGCTAGGATAGAGCTATTCATGTTTTTTCTATCAGAAGTGACCTCTGTTTCTTTGGCACCAAGTCTGAGTGGGAGGTGTTAAAAGGTTATCCCTTTCTCTCATTCAGTGCTTGTATATTCTGTATGGAAGTCGTAGCATTCTTGTTATCTCCTGCCTTTCTGATCTTAACCCTGGAATGTCTTTTGACCTATGTGCCTCGCTTTGTTCCTATCTGTACCTCTTGGTATGGACTGATTATCTGGTTAAAGACTCTTGGCACGGGGGTGGAGTTTAGCCTGACTTTAAGATGGACATCTAGGCTAGGAGCTCCGTGCAGCATTTAAGCATATAGCTTATCAAACAAGCAACAACAAGGTCTAAACTGGCACCCGACTGCAGGGGAATAATCCCTAACAACAGAACAACTGCTGAAGCTGAGTTTGCAACTCGGATCACTGAGTTTAGGAACACAACAAACTTTGGGCGCCAAAGTCCCGATAACCCGGAAGCAGGGAGCTTGCACACCGCAATACAAGGGAACAAGGCCAAAGCCTCAATCAGAGCTGGTGAGTCTGAGTGATGACCTGAGTCCATAGCTCACTAGCAGCAGACCCGGAGGTGGTGCAGTAAACACTGGAGCACTGATAGCAGGGAGGTGTCTGCTAATGTGGTTACGTTGCAGGCCCTCCTTACTTTTCTGATGTGCGATAACAATGATTACCGAGGACAAACCAAATCACCCAGGTACATGAGCTCTGCACATTTAAACTAAGGCACAGATGCAATTAAACCCTTTACATAGAGGGAAGGAGACATAAATTAAAAGGCACATGTTGTTACCATAATTGATATTCCTGTTACCTGACCAGCTGACATTGCATACTTTGGGAGCTGGTAACTCACTCCAACTAAAAAGAGACAGTTGTGGCCAATATTAAATATTAGTTATTTATAAAGGAAATACAACTTGGGAGGCCCTACTACTATAATTAAATCCACTGGGGGTTGAATTGCTCCTTACAGAAGCTAGAGACCTGCCACGCTCCTCCACAATCATTTGAGGCTCATATAAAGGGCAGACATGTCCTCCAAGAGAGTGGTTAAAGGAGAGAAACTTATCAAACCTCCTGCTGTAAACACCTTTTTCAAGACCACCAAATCCAACAAGTCCCAGACACATACTCCAGACATCATGGAAGACAAACAGACATCTGTTACTAAAGCAGATCTGCGTACTCTGGTCTCTAAGCAGGACATGTCCTCTGGCTTTGAAAGGTTGTTGGAGAAAATGGACGCTATGCACTTTGCGGTCACCAGTTGTCTATCTGAAATTAAAGGGACACTGAACACAAATTTTTTATTTCGTGATTCAGATAGAGCATGCAATTTTAAGCAACTTTCTAATTTACTCCTATTATCAATTTTTCTTCTTTCTCTTGCTATCTTTATTTGAAAAAGAAAACATCAGCTTTTTTATTAGTTCAGAACTCTGGACAGCACTTTTTTATTGGTGGATGAATTTATCCACCAATCAGCAAGAACAACCCAGGTTGTTCACCAAAAATGGCCCGGCATCTAAACTTACATTCTTGCATTTCAAATAAAGATACCAAGAGAATGAAGAAAATTTGATAATAGGAGTAAATTAGAAAGTTGCTTAAAATGTCATGCTCTATCTGAATCACGAAAGAAAAAATTTGGGTTCAGTGTCCCTTTAAGACGGATATTGCAGATTTGGGAAGTAGAATAGAATCATTAGAGGACGATAAAGAAGCCATCACGGAGGAGGTGTCAGACCTGTCACAAACGATTTCTGATCAACATCATTGCATATTAGAGATCCAAGATAAACTTGAGGATCTTGAAAATAGGAGCAGAAGAAACAATATCAGAATCAAAGGGATCCCTGAATCTGTGCTAGCAAAAGACCTCCTTTCCTACCTCTACCAGCTATTCATTCAGCTGTCTTGGAGGAAAAAAGACACACAATTCAGTATAGAGAGAGCACATAGATCCCTCAAACCAAAGCCTAGGGACTCTGCACGTCCGAGAGATGTTATCCTCAAGATGACTTCATTCCCAGAAAAGGAGATTATTTTAAGAGCTGCAAGAGACAACCCCACATTCAAGTTTCAGGGTAACATCGTACAGTTATATCAAGACCTCTGCCCGAGAACTCTGCAGAGAAGGGGAGAGCTCAGACCCCTTACGACCCTTTTGAGAAAAAGCTAGATCCCATACAAGTGGGGGTTTCCATTTGCTCTACATATTAAAAAAGATAATGGCACAGTGACTATCAAGAACGAGGAGGACATCCCTGAAGTTTGCAAATTGCTGGGCCTTGAGGCACCTTCCTCTCCGGAAACTCCTAAATAATCCCAAATCCGACACATTCCCAGGCACCCGCAAGCCAAAGACAATGCAAGATGGATTAAGATTAGCAGGAAAAAGCAAAAAATTGGACAGACATCACCACCCCTGGACACTTGAAACTCTGCTGGACCCTCTGTCAGGGAGACAGAATTTTTGGTCTGGACACTGATGGACTCTAAAGAAGCCCTTTTGAGAACTATCCATTTGATGTCCTCTGAACCTCTGAACCACCCCGTGAGGAGGTTTTGTTAGTATATAAGATATTATAAGCACCTTTTATATTGCTTGCTCATACCCTAGTTTTTGGAGGGCAGATGATGGGTATCCTAATCTGAACTAAAGACCTACAATTCCATGTTACTGTGGATGCTATTTCATATGAATGCTATGCTTGTTGTTGATGTTTTCTTTTCTTTTTTTGTTATTGCTGCTTTTATGACCCACACCAGGGAAAACATAATGTTGGTTTCTCCCACTAATCCCCGGTTGGGGGATAATAATTATTTGTTCAATTTTTCTTCATTATTACTAAGTATTAACAAGAGATTTATATGTTCTGTACACGATGACACTGTTATGCAGACCTATTTTGTAACCACTGATTCCACTCCTGACTATCTCTACAACCTGGGGACCCATGCCCCCAGATATACCTGCCATTTCTTTAGGTGGGGATCCCTGATCAATAATAATTGCTGGTTGCTCTGGTACGAGTTCTAAAATTATTATTCTCTCACACAACGTGAGAGGTTTAAACTCCGATAGCAAGAGACGTACAGCGATAACCCAGTATTCAAGTCTAAAAGCTTCTATTATCTTCATTCAGGATACACATTTTGTGAAAGCCCAGATCCCTAAATACTGGGTTAAACAGTATACAAGTCACTTTCATTCCACAGCAGACACAAAGAAACGAGGTGTATCCATACTGATTCATCATACTGTAGGGTTTAAACACCTATCCACAATATCTGACCCAGAGGGCAGATTCCTGATAGTGAAAGGCCAGATCCAAGAAACCGATGTTACCCTCTGTAACATCTATGCCCCTAACGAGAATCAACATTCATTTTTTCAACACATCTCCCACCTCCTCACCCAATGGTTCCACTCTAAAATAATACTAGCGGGAGACTTTAATATTACAATGTCACTTATGATACCGAAGCAAAACAATATGTTAACCCACAAGAATCTCCGCCACAACCTTATAGTGAAAGAGATTGTTGACTTTCTCACCCCCCACTCTCTGCTGGACTCCTGGTCGACTTTAAACGTTGTCACCAATGATACCACTTATTACTCCCCAGCCCATAAGTCATATGTTAGATTAGACTACATATACACCAGTCAGGTTTTACACCCAATGTTGCTTTCTTCCTGTATTCATACCTGTGTGTGGTCAGACCATTCTATTCTATAGTTAGTTTACAGATATAAGGAAAGCACAACTTTAGTAGAGCTAGCTCTTGGACCTTCAGCCCACATTTTTTTAAGGACCCGGTTAAACACAAAGATACACTACAACAAATAGCGGAATATTGGGACCTAAATTGTGGCTCGACACCTAACCCAATCCACACATGGGCATCTCATAAAGCATTTGTCAGGGGAATTTTAATTAAACACAAATCACATCATTTGCAACAACAAAAGGTCCTCTTGACTAAATTATATCAGGAAATTGAAGTGTTAGAAAAGCAACACAGGTTACACAAACAGGACTCAATATTAAAAACCCTTCAAACAAAGAGAGAGGCATTGGCCACACTTTTGTCTCAGCAAGCTGAAAGTGCCATTCACGCACTAAAGTTTAATTACTATATTTATGCTAACAAACCTGACAAATACATGGCACACAAGATCAGGGAACGATGTAGGGTCTCCTTAATTTCCAACATTCAGAGATCTGATGGTTGCCTAACCTCCCATCCTCGCCACATAGTAGATGCTTTTGCAACATACTATAGTAATCTATATGATGGTGGAACAACCACCCAGAGCTTACAAACTGCTGAAGATACAGAGTTCTTCCTAGCAGAAGCCCAACTACCACATGTTTCCATGGAGGACTGTAAACTCCTTAATGCCCCAATCACACAAACAGAGGTACTCAAAGCTGTAAAAGACTTAAAGTCAAGTAAAGCTTCGGGACCCAATGGGTTCTCAGGAGAATATTACAAACTGTTCAGGTTGTCTCTGGTGCCCCACTTAAATACATTTTGTAACCATATCCTTGAAGGCCATGACATCCCCGCAGGACTATTAAATGCAAAGATAATTGTTATCCCAAAACCGGGCAAAAATCCCAAACTATGTTCAAGCTACCGCCCAATCTCCCTTATAAACCAGGACATAAAAATTTACTAAAATACTTGCAAGCAGACTGAAGCACATCCTCCCATCACTGATACACTCAGACCAAGTGGGGTTCATAAAAGGAAGAGAAGCACCTGATAATATCAGACGAATGGCTAACACCATCCACTATATGACTGTTACCCAGACGCCTTCTCTGCTCCTATCCTTGGATGCGGAGAAGGCGTTTGATAGGGTGGATTGGAACTTTATGCATGTGGTCCTCCGATGTATGGGGTTTGAGGGACCATTTATCAATGCCATTACAGCTATTTACTTCAAACCATACACCCAAGTTTCCTCAGCAGGATATAAATCCTTTACATTCCCAATTCTAAATGGGACCAGACAGGGGTGCCCACTGTCCCCCCTGTTATTTGCCTTGTGCATTGAACCTTTAGCAGCCACAATTAGACTCTCCCCAGATGTAACAGGAGTGGGAATCTGAGACGGAGATTATAAGTTATCTCTTTTTGCAGATGACATTGTGCTATCAATAACCAAGCCACTAATCTCACTACCAAATTTATTTGGAATCTTGGATCAGTTTTTCAAGATTTCTGGCTATAAAATAAACCATGAAAAGTGTGAAGCTCTCCCAATAGTGTTACCCCAATATACACTGAAGCTTCTGGAGCTAAACTTTGATATGAACTGGGCCAAACACTCTATTAAGTATTTGGGAATCCAATTAACTCCTCAGTTTGAACAATTATATACATTTAACTATCTACCTATTTTCAAAGCTATTAAGACAGACCTCAGTAAATGGAAACATAATTTCTCCTGGCTGGGTCGTATTTCAATGGTCAAAATGAATGCCCTCCCTCGCCTGTTGTATATGTTTAGATCTTTACCCATTAAAGTACCAACATCTGATCTTACTGCACCCAGGAAAGTGAATACAGACAGAAATGTTGATATATGTTGTATATATCAGTGACTGTAATTAAAGAAGAAAGGGACTTGGGAATTATTATTTCAGATTATTTAAAATTTGGTACACAATGCAGCAGTGCAGCCAGCAAGGCCAGTTAAATTCTTGGTTGCATTGGAAGAGGTTTTAGTAGCAGAAATAGCACTTTACAGTTAGACCAAATATGGAATACTGTGTACAGTTCTGGAGACCATGGGGTCGATCCGATAAAAATCGTCGCCCGCAAAAGCCAGCGACGCCAATATTTACGCTGGTTTGGTATCACATATACGGCGTAACCTAGAAGTTACGCCCATATATTTCTGCCGTCGCCCGTAGTTTTTTGGGCCATAGGCAGGTATACCAAACCAGCGCAGTTTGGTATCCAATATGCAGCGTAAGGACTTACGTGGCAAAAATGGAGAAATCTTACTCCATTTTCACCTCGCCACAAAAAGCAGCCGTAAGAAGCCTTACGCTGACTATTGGAGCCCCGTAACTCCCTAAACGAACTGGAAAAGAAACCTAACACCTAACGCATGCGCAATGTCTATCTACCTGTCACCCGCGATCTGCTAAATAAAACCTAACACCTAACGCATGCGCAATGTCTATCTACCTGTCAACCGCGATCCCCCCCCCCCCAAAATCCCTAATAAAGTTATTAACCCCTAAAACCGCCGCTCCCGGACCCCGCCGCCATCTACATAAACTAACCCCCTACTGTGAGCCCCTAAAACCGCCGCCATCTACCTTATCTATCCCCTAATCTGACCCCTTACACCGCCGCCACCTATATAAAAATTATTAACCCCTAATCTAATCCCCCTATACCGCCGCCAGCTATATTAATATTATTAACCCCTAATGTAAGCCCCTTACACTGCCGCCATCTCTATTAAAATGATTAACCCCTAATTTAATCTACCTACCCCGCCGCCAGCTATATTATCTATATTAACCCTAAGTATATTATAGTTAATATAGGTATTACATTATATATATTAACTATATTAACCCTAATTATATTAGGGTTAATATAGTTAATATAGTTACTATAGTATTTATATTAACTATATTAACTCTATCTAACCCTAACACCCCTAACTAAATTTATATTAAATTAATCTAATTCATATTATAAACTAAAATATTCCTATTTAAATCTAAATACTTACCTATAAAATAAACCCTAAGATAGCTACAATATAATTAATAATTACATTGTAGCTATGTTAGGGTTAATATTTACTTTACAGGTAAATTGTTAATTATTTTAACTAGGTAAAATAATTAGGAGTTCGGCCCAGGGTGGTGAAGACAAGGTAGGGAGATCTTCAGGGGGGTAGTGTTAGGCTTTTTTAAGGGGGGTTTGGGTGGGTTTAGAATAGGGGTATGTGGGTGGTGGGTTGTAATGGGGGGGGGGGGTATTGTATATGTTTTTAAATGCAAAAGAGCTGAATTCTTTGGGGCATGCCCCCACAAAAGGCCCTTTTAAGGGCTGGTAAGGTAAAGAGCTTTGAACTTTTTTTAATTTAGAATAGGGCAGGGAATTTTTTTTATTTTGGGGGGCTTTATTATTTTATTAGGGGGATTAGAATAGGTGTAATTAGCTTAAAAATCTTGTAATCTTTTTTTTATTTTTTGTAATTTAGTGTTTTTTTTTTGTAATTTAGTTTAGTTTATTTAATTGTATTTTTAGATAGATATTTGTAGTTTATTTAATTTATTGATAGTGTAGGTGTATTTGTAACTTAGGTTAGGATTTATTTTACAGGTAATTGGGTAATTATTTGAACTAGGTAGATATTAAATAGTTCATAACTATTTAATAGCTATTATACCTAGTTAAAATAATTAACAATTTACCTGTAAAATAAATATAAACCCTAACATAGCTATAATGTAATTATTAATTATATTGTAGCTATCTTAGGGTTTATTTTATAGGTAAGTATTTAGATTTAAATAGGAATATTTTAATTAATAATATTAATATTAGATTTATTTTAATAAGAGTTTAGTTAGGATGTTAGAGTTAGATAGGGTTATTATACTTAATATATATATAATTATAATAACGATATTAACTATATGAACCCTAATATAATTAGGGTTAATATAGTTAATATAGCTGGCAGCGGTGTAGGGGGATTAGATTAGGGGTTAATACATTTATTATAGGTGGCCGCGGTGTAGGGGGATGTAGATTGTAGGCAAAAGAGCAGTTTACTTTGTGACAAAGCCCCGCCAAAAGCCCTTTTAAGGGCTGGCAAAAGAGCTGTTACTTTGGGACATGGCCCGCAAAAAGCCCTTTTAAGGGCTGGCAAAAGAGCTGTTACTTTGGGGCAATGCCACGCAAAAAGCCCTTTTCAGGGCTATTTGTAGGGTTAGACTTAGGTTTAGTGGTAGGGATAGTTTAGTATTTTAGGGGTTAAATAATTTAATATAGATGGCGGCGGGGTAGGGGGATTAGATTAGGGGTTAATAATTTTAAAATAGCGGCGGGGTAGGGGCTCACTTTAGGGGGTAGGTAAGGTAGATGGCGGCGGTGTTAGGGGCTCACTTTAGGGGGTAGGTAAGGTAGATGGCGGCGGTGTTAGGGGCTCACTTTAGGGGGTAGGTAAGGTAGATGGCGGCGGTGTTAGGGGCTCACTTTAGGGGGTTATAGATTTAATATAGCTGGCGGCGGTTTAGGGGTTAATAACTTTAATAGGTAGCGGCGGGCTCCGCGAGCGGCGGTTTAGGGGTTAATACATATTTTATTGTTAGGCTAGTGAGGGGGGATAGCGGATAGAGGGTTAGACGTGTCGGGCTATGTTAGGGAGGCGTGTTAGACTTGTCGGGCTATGTTAGGGAGGCGTGTTAGACAGTGCGGGTGATTTAGACTTTAGTCAGGTTTTGTAGGCGCCGACAGTTTCTAACGTGCCGCAAGTCACTGGCGACGCCAGAAATTTGTACTTGCGCAGATTTCTGGACATCGCTGGTTTGTCAGACTTACGGCACGTTAGCATCTGACGGCGACTTATATAGGATAGCTCGAGTTGCGAGCTGAAACTGCGGGCGACGCCGGTTCCCTCGCTTGCGCCGCAAACTACGATCTATATCGGATCGCGCCCCATATCTTCAGAAAGATATAAATAAACTAGAAGCTGTCCAAAGGAGGGCTACTAAAATGGTACATGGTCTAAAATATAAAAAGTACAAAGAAAGACTCTATGATCTAAATATGTATAGCTTAGAGGATAGAAGGGAAAGAGGTGACATGATAGAAACCTTCAAATATATGAAGGGACTTAATAAAATAGAAGCTGAAAGTATTTTTCACAAAAAAATAAATGCCAAAACAAGGGGTAACATAGTAACATAGTAGATAAGGTTGAAAAAAGACTGAAGTCCATCGAGTTCAACCTATACAAATCTAAAATACTTACAAAAAGCTCCAGTTAAGCTTAAATAACCCCATTAAAATGTGACCCATTTAATACTAGCAATAATATCCATGAATTTTGTTTATATACAGAAATTTATCCAGACTATTTTTAAATGTATCTATGGTATTGGCATTCACTACCTCCTTTGGTAATGAGTTCCACAATTTTATTGCTCTTACAGTGAAAAAACGTTTCCGTTGCAGGAGATTAAATCTCCTTTCCTCCAACCTTAAATTATGACCTCTTGTCAGAAACAATTTTCTTGGAATAAAAAGAGCTTCTGCCATCTCTGTATATGGGCCTTGAATATATTTATATAAAGTAATCATGTCACCTCTCAAGCGCCTTTTTTCTAAAGAGAACAGACCCAGTTTGGCTAGCCTCTCCTCATAGGTTAATTTCTCCAATCCCCTAATTAGCTTTGTGGCCCTCCTCTGAACTTTTTCTAGTTCTGCAATATCTTTTTTAGCAATCGGTCCCCAGAACTGCACTCCAAACTCAAGGTGAGGTCTTACCAGGGCTTTATATAATGACAGAATTATGCTTTCCTCCCTTGAATAAATGCCTCTTTTAATACATGCTAGTATCTTATTAGCCTTTGAAGCAGCTGCCCTGCATTGTGCACTCATCTTTAGCTTGTTATCTATTACTACTCCCAAATCCCTTTCCTCCTGTGTTTGGCTAAGTCTTGTCCCATTTAAAAAATACGTAGCCTGCTTATTTTTACTTCCAAAATGTAGAACCTTACATTTTTCCGTATTAAATCTCATTTTCCATTCACTTGCCCATAGTTCTAATTTTAGCAAATCCCTTTGTAAAGAGAGTTCGTCCTGCGCTGACCTAATGACCTTACTTAACTTAGTATCATCTGCAAAAATAGAGATGTCGCTATTTAATCCTTGCTCCAAGTCATTTATAAAAATATTAAAAAGAACAGGGCCCAGTACTGATCCCTGGGGGACGCCACTGATTACCTTTGTCCAATCTGAGTATGATCCATTTACTACTACTCGTTGCTCCCTATCTTTTATCCAGTTATTTATCCATGAGCTAACATTTTCAGCTATTCCCAGTCCCTTAATTGTGTGCATTAATCTCTCATGTGGCACTGTATCAAATGCCTTTGCAAAATCTAAGTATATCACATCAACTGATTCCCCTTTATCTATATTTTTACTTACTTCCTCGTAGAATCTAATTAGATTAGTTTGACATGATCTATTTCTCCTAAAGCCATGCTGATTAGAACTCATAATCTTGTTTACACGAATATGCTCATCAATCTAAAGTTGATTCAGGAGAAATTTGAGGAAGCATTTTTTTACAGAAAGGGTGGTGGATTCATGGAATAAACTTCCATTTGAGGTGGTAAACACAACGACTGTAAAGGAATTTAAAAATGCCTGGGACATGTATAAGGCTATCCTACGGAAAAAGTAACATGTAATATGGGTAGACTTGATGGGCCTTTTTGGTTCTTATGTTTCTATGTTGTATGACTTCACTATGAAGTCACATTCAGGACAGCAATTTCAGTTCAATGCATTTTGTTGTGACACTAAGGGGACTATTTATCATGATGTGAGCAGACATGATCTGATATTGCAGATCATGTCCGCTGCGCATCGATAAATGCCGACAGCATACGCTGTCGGCATTTATCATTGCACCAGCAGTTCTTGTGAACTGCTGGTGCAATGCTGCCCCTTGCAGATTCGCGGCCAATCGCCGCTAGCAGGGGGTGTCAATCAACCCGATTGTATTGGATCTGGTTGATTTTTTCGTCAATGTCTGTATAGCTGTATATATGAAAGAAGCAAAATGCTCTACTAATTCTTGAAAGTAGCGAGAGTACTGTTATATACAGTAAAATCTATTGTTTAATATATTAAAACAAAATAAAAAGCATAATAAGGTAAAACATAAATCTTGAAAAAAGATTGGCCAATCTATAAAAAAATAGCACAATAGAAAAAAAGGGGGGGATAAGCAGGAAAAAAAATGTTATAGGTCAAATGCTAGGTCAAAAAAAGGGGGGATGCAAAATGGCTGTTTATAGTGCTCCAAAGAAAAGTGGGGGCTGAATAAAGTGTCCTAAAAGAAAAGGTTCCAAATGTGATCACTACAGATGTTCCGAATGCAAATTCGGCACTATCTGACTACTTTTGCTAGTTAACAAATACCTACCAGGTACGCTCGCCACTATTACGGCCCAGCGTACCTGCCCTGGAGGTGGCAGATGCCATAGGAATCAATGGGAGTCTGAAAGCAGCAAAGTTTATGTTCGCTGCTGCCCGATATTCCATTGATTCCTATGGGAGAATAAAGTTATGTTTACACCTAACACCCTAACATGTACCCCGAGTCTAAACACCCCTAATCTTACACTTATTAACCCCTAATCTGCCGCCCCCAACATCGCCGCCACCTACATTATACTTATTAACCCCTAATCTGCTGCCCCGACACCGCCGCCACCTACATTATACTTATTAAGCCCTAATCTGCTGCCCCGACACCGCCACCACCTATATTATACTTATTAACCCCTAATCTGCTGCCCCGACACCGCCACCACCTAATTATGTTATTAACCCCTAATCTGCTGTCCCCAACGTCGCCGCCACTATATTAAATTTATTAACCCCTAAACCTAAGTATAACCCTAATACCCCCTAACTTAAATCTAATTTAAATAAATATAAATAAAATTACTATCAATAACTAAATTATTCCTATTTAAAACTAAATACTTACCTATAAAATAAACCCTAAGATAGCTACAATAAAACTAATAGTTACATTGTAGCTAGCTTAGGGTTTATTTTTATTTTACAGGCAAGCTTGTATTTATTTTAACTAGGTAGAATAGTTATTAAATAGTTATTAACTATTTAATAACTACCTAGCTAAAATAAATACAAAAGTACCTGTAAAATAAAACCTAACCTAAATTACAATTACACCTAACACTACACTATAATTAAATAAATTAACTAAATTAAATACAATTACCTAAATTAAATTAAATTATCTAAAGTACAAAAAACCCCCACTAAAATACAGAAAATAATAAACAAATTACAGAAATTTAAACTAATTACACCTAATCTAATAGCCCTATTAAAATAAAAAAAGCCCCCCTATTGGAACAGCCAATAGAATGCGAGCTCAATCCTATTGGCTGTTCCAATCAGCCAATAGGATTGAACTTCAATCCTATTGGCTGATTGCATCAGCCAATAGGATTTTTTCTACCTTAATTCTGATTGGCTGATAGAATTCTATCAGCTAATCGGAATCTAAGGGACGCCATCTTGGATGACATCACTTAAAGGAACCTTCATTTATCGGGTAGTCGTCAGCCGAAGAGGATGCTCCGCGTCGGATGTCTTGAAGATGGACCCGCTCCGCGCCTGATGAATGAAGATAGAAGATGCCGCCTGGATGAAAACTTCTGCCGTCTGGAGGACCATTTCTGCCCAACTTGGATGAAGACTTCTGCCCATCTGCAGGACCACTTCTACCCGGCTTGGATGAAGGCATCTCCCGGTAAGTCGATCTTCAGGGTGTTAGTGTTAGGTTTTTTTAAGGGTGTATTGGGTGGGTTTTATTTTTAGGCTAGGGTTTGGACTGCAAAAGAGCTAACTGCCCTTTTAAGGGCAATGCCCATCCAAATGCCCTTTTCAGGGCAATGGGGAGCTTAGGTTTTTTTAGTTAATATTTTTTTGGGGGGGTTGGTTGTGTGGGTGGTGGGTTTTACTGTTGGGGGGGTTGCTTGTATTTTTTTTTACAGGTAAAAGAGCTGATTACTTTGGGGCAATGCCCCGCAAAAGGTCCTTTTAAGGGCTATTGGTAGTTTAGTTTAAGCTAGGGTTTTTATTTATTTTGGGGGGGCTTTTTTATTTTGATAGGGCTATTCGATTAGGTGTAATTAGTTTAAATATCTTGTAATTTGTTTATTATTTTCTGTAATTTAGTGTGGGGGGGTTGTACTTTAGATAATTTAATTTAATTTTGGTAGTTGTATTTAATTAAGTTTATTTATTTAATTATAGTGTAGTGTTAGGTGTAATTGTAACTTAGGTAAGGTTTTATTTTACAGGTACTTTTGTATTTATTTTAGCTTGGTAGTTATTAAATAGTTAATAACTATTTAGTAACTATTCGACCTAGTTAAAATAAATTCTAACTTGCCTGTAAAATAAAAATAAACCCTAAGCTAGCTACAATGTAACTATTAGTTATATTGTAGCTAGCTTAGGGTTTATTTTATAGGTAAGTATTTAGTTTTAAATAGGAATTATTTAGTTACTGATAGTAATTGTATTTATATTTATTTAAATTATATTTAAGTTAGAGGGTGTTAGGGTTATACTTAGTTTTAGAGGTTAATAAATTTAATATAGTTGCGATGTCGTTGGGGATGGCAGATTAGGGGTTAATAAGTGTTATGTAGGTGGCGGAGGTGTAGGGGGCGGCAGATTAGGGGTTAATAAATGTTATGTAGGTGGCGGTGGGCTCCGGGAGCGGCGGTTTAGGGGTTAATAACTTTATTTAGTTGTTGCGGGGTCTGGGAGCAGCGGGATAGGGGTAAAACAGTGTAGTATAGTGTGGGTGTTTAGTATACCAATAAAGCTTGGAAAAAGCCGAATAGCAGCAAGATCGATGACTGTTAGTTAACAACAGTCCGCTGCTCATCGCCCCGTACTTGGTGCATGACTTTTTGACAGCTTTTTTGGTAACTTTGGAGAGCGAATTCAGGTCCATGGCAGCGATGTTAGGCGATCTTAGACGAGCGTATTGGTGCCGTCGAATGCAAGTAAGTTGACAGCTTGATAATAAATAGATGCCTAATTGTGGTCTGATTCCTGGGAAATCCAAAGTGAGTAAGTAGTATCCAATATTAGTATTTTTTTTTTTTTTTATTGGGTACTTGTAAAGCGCAGCTAATCACCCGTAAGGGTCTCAAGGCGCTGCTTATTTTATTGACCTCAGAAGGATGAAAGGCTGAGTGGACCTCGCCGGGGATCGAACCTGCAATCCTTGGGTTGCTACAGAGTATAGGAGGGACCTGTGAAAAAAATAACAAAAAATACTGCACAAAGCAATCACAATAGGATAGCTATATTAGGAACTGTGCTCACCGTTTATAACAGAAACTCGGGCTGGTATGTCATTCACCACCGATGTCTACGCATTTCAGCCTACAAACAGAACTTTGTCAAGACTATACCAGCTAAGAGTGTTCAAAGTACTTAAAGGATTGTTTAGCTAATCGTGTGTGAGGGGGTGTGGCATTATTACGTGTCACATCATATCTGACAATTATATCGCTAATGCTAAAGTTGTGAAGTAGTTCGATTATACATACTCATTGAGAATGGATGTCATTAAAAATGTGTTTAGTAAATTGATTTGTTTTAGTTTTCGTGAAAGATAAAGCAATGGGATATTAGTGTAGCAATATGGCTTGTTCCGCCATTTTCGAAATGGGCAGTGTAGTTTCTAACTGAATGTGAAGATACTGACAGCATAAAAAAATATGGTTATGAAACTTCTTGTATAGATGAGATACTGCTTTTAAAAATTGTGGAAGAAGTCTACTTATAGTGATCCTGGATAATATGTATAACTCAAAAACTTACAGATAAGTGAGTATCCCATTATAGGATATCAGAATCATGGTTGTGACTAGTGTATTTAACAATGTCAACAAAAGCTGTAAAAAATAATTATACCTTAAAGTGGATCTCTGTATCAAGATAAAGGCAATGTCTGTATAGACTGTTAGAACCAGTTATACATCTGCTTATCAGTAGAAATTGCGGTATCAGCTAATAGTTTGTAAAAAACTTGCATAGAAGGACATTTTTTGCTTATTGTATCATTAGAAAGACTAAAAGATAAAACATAATATTAAGAGAGGATATAACAGCAATAACATTCTATTGCTTCTAGGTACAGTAAAAACGTACATATAAAACAATAGTTTTTATGACAATTGGAGTACAAAGTCGATATTAGAACAATAATAGTGTCTAAACAATAAAAATGAATCAGAGAAAATCATAAAATATATAATATATGACAACAGCCCGAGTTGGTGAGGCACATTCAATAAGGAATAGAGTTAAAAAAAGTAAAGTAAAAAAGAAGAAAAAGTAAAAAACAATAATTAGAATTTTTATTTTTAATTTAATAAAAAATACCCAAATCTAAACATAGATAAAAAAACTACAGGAGATAACGTAAGTAAAAAATACTCTTTATTAAGAATAAAATTATATATGTATCCTGAATAGAAATATCTTGAACAGTATATGGTGATATCATCTATTGCGCTGTGTGCATAACCGTGGCTATAGTCGCATAGTGAATGTGGGTTAGTGTAGACGTACTTACTGAAAACCTGCTATAACCAAAAGTCTGAGGCTAAAAGATATAATAAAATAATATAATATAATAAAGTCCCTGGGGTGTGATTGTTAGGGCCCACTTATATGGTTGCATTAGTAGAAACCTAATGGGATATGGTACAAGTGTTGGGTTCTAGAGGAACTTAAAATTAAATGCTGAGCGAATGTCGAAGGTCATGGCTTGGAGGAATATATAAGTAGGCTTATGGAGGGTATAAAGATATTGACTCTGAGACTTGGAAGTTCATTATGTCCAAGTTGAATAAGGACCTATCCGGTACACACCGAGACAGGGATGTGTGGAGGTTCAAGCATGCTTGAAGTAATTGAATCCAGATGTATCTGGGGGGAGACTACAGTAAGTGCATAATTTCAAAGTCTGCATTTAGGCCTTTGAGATGGATGCTATCAAGTTCAAAGAGCCATTTATACTCAGCACGGAGAAGCTTTTTTTCAAAGTTTCCTCCTCTCCAGTCTTTCTGTATTTTTTGTAGACCCATAAATCTTAGTGCTTTAGTGTCACCTTTATGCATTTCCTTGAAGTGTTTGTACAGCGACACATCGTCTACATTCCCCTCTATTTTGAGGAGATGTTCCTTGATGCGATCTTTCAGGAATCTGCTCATTTGGCCTACATACTGGAGTCCACATGAACATTCCAGTAAGTATATTACTCCTTTGTCTTTACAACGAATCATTTGGTTAACTTTAAACCTTTCTTTTGTTATATATGATTTTCTGAAAATTATTTTTTTATTAAGGTGGTAGGGAAATGCAACATACAGTAGTCCATCTGCACAGGTTAAATACATAATACAATGCCATAATAAAAGTTTACAACAGCAGATATAGATTTTCCTATTCAATAGCTAACAACTAATAATAGAGAGATAATTATAGGGATGAAGAGTAACCTGTGCAAAGGTGTAAGAGACCTCTTTTTCTGTGTACCAGACACTACCAGGTATAGCAAGTCATATTATGACATAGGTATATAGATTTGGAAAACCTATTGTTGAGGTATATAGAGTGTAGATGGTTCAAAGGTTAAGGAAGATTAGTCGCCTCTAATGAATGAGAACCCAAGGGTTATGTATATAACAAATGTTATATATCGTAGAAAGTAAAACTGTACACCCACTGAGGAATAGGAATCCACAAGTGGGTGTACAGTTTTACTTTCTACGATACTGATACCGATATTTGACTTTTAGTTATACCGAAGCCTATTGCTTTTATAACCGCATACATTGCATTGTTTTGTCTCCCTGAATACTGTTTGTAGTCTCAGGACTTTTGCATGTGCACTACATTATATTTAATTAAGAACAGACCAGTGGGAGATCAAAACTTGGTGCATCCTATTGTTTTTACATTTGGTCCCCTCTTACGAAAAGATATCCATAAGACTCTTATATAACATAAGGATATGGTGCAATTTTTATATAACCTGTTTTAAACTATCTTGAATTTTAAGGAAGACAAATGTGATTGGGTCTGAGTTACCTACTAATTGGAGAAGTGGATAACTACCTACAACACCAGTAAAGTACCACTTTGTTCCTATGTACATGTTTGAATGCTTACCTCATTAAGGATTGAGGGCATTAAATGTAAGTGCAAATCGTTTTACTTTAAACATAATAAATAATTTGCTTAACAAAGTTACACTATGTGTCTTTTCCTTGTTTATTTCACTATATCTTGCTGAGAACTGATGACCAAGGAATATCCATCATAATACCATACTCCTGGGAGACACCAAGATATATCATCACAGGGAAAGCAAGACGTTTCTACCAGAAAAGTGTAACTAAAAAGTCTTCAGAGATATACCGACTAAGAGTCTCAGAAGATTTCCCTATTCTAAGGGTTAACGGAGGAGAATAACTACAAACCAAGGATTAGACCAGCATTGGTTTTCCCGTGTGCATACATTACCTCATATGATTGGGGTAATTTCTGGTAAGAAGAAAACAATTTACCAGCCATATTATTGTCATATTGACTTTTGACTTTGTATTACTATTTATCATACATTCTTTTAAGTTTTAATACTTATATCAGCTATATGGAACTTTAGTATTTAGTAATAGAAGAATCCAGTTGTATATTTGTGCGCTGAAGTTTATTGATTTGTTCTCTTGTTAATTAATTTAGTAAACATTGTTAATTTTTTGTAAATCCAAATGAAGCTGGTGATTGCCTAACCATGATATCCCTGCATATTATGCCTATAGGTGTATGCAACTAATGTAAATGCTAGGGAGTAGATAGGCACTTTCAAGCTATATAATACCTAATTAGGGGATTGTGACTAAGTTGTTTTGCTATAGTCCCTATAGGCAACGAGGGGCTTTGGAGACACCTAATATAAACTGTTGTTATTTAAGCTTAGGGAAGCAGTCAATTAAATTCATAGCTATCATGCAATCGTATACAATACAGCGAGTAATATGGCCTATGTAGTAATAAGTAGTCTGAGCTAGTGGATACCCAGGAAGGCTTACATTTATCCAGATGTAATACTATAAGCTTTATAATGTTAAGTGTCTGCTCTCAGAACTTGGTATTAGGCAGTAAAAAAAAAATAATCAAACATATAAAACCTCAGCATAACGTGTGTAATAAGTCCTCTATCAATGTCCAAACTACAGGATGTATAATCCCAGTGTATGTATGGGTATAGGGGCACATATGTGCAAATATGCCAAAGACTTGAACTATAGCCCTGGTATATAAGAACAGAGAAAATAGAAATAAAACTAAATGACGTTGCTTACACATCAAACAGTAATCATATAAAGTACTTAAAAAATATATTATATATGTAGAAGAAACTGTTCTGCAAAATATTAGGATAAATGAGTAATTAAACACTATATAAACTGCATTAAAATAAATACCAAATGTTAATGTTAATGTTAAGTGATAATCAGTTAGCAGTTTGTCACTAGGGGTTAGTTTAGTTAGGACAAAATAGATATGCATTGAAATGGATATAAACACATTTAACTAAACATTTGTACTCAGTTAGAGAGAGCAGTAAAACATATTTAAGCATGCTAAGATAACAAGTAATATTAGACTAATGCTAGGTGTGATAAGCAAAACATGAGAGTATTAGTTAGGCTCATGAAACAGAGTATAATTCCCCAATTCTCAGAATAGTGACTCATCATTTGGAGAGCTATCTATTGTAAGATGGAGATCTAGTAAAATCCAACAGTGAGGGCAATGTGGTTGAAAGATATAAATAAACCTAACCCATAGTTGAACAATCACTGTCTGGGGGTCAGGGGTGATTTACCCAACTCCTATTTTCACTGAGTCTTGATTAAACCTGCGGTCAGTGCTTCCCATCATTTGGGGTGACCCTCTGTGAGACCTAAGGTGATGGGGTGTCAGTTCTGTGTTTGTCGAGTTCCAAAGGGCCCAATTATAATGGGATAATGGCCGTGAACTTTGATGTAGGTTTCCCATGTAGTCTTCCAATTAGCCTTCCCCCTCTCAGACCGCGGGCTTCTGCTACTATCTGCAAGAGGTGTTTGAGAGCCGCAAGGTCCCGCATCCTGTTGCTGCATCCCACAGCCTGTGGGTAAATCTGCACGGTGCTAGGGCTGCAGGCCCTCTATGATTACTGGTACCATGTGCTGCGGAGTTTCATCAGGCTCCTGCTCTCTCTGTAGAGTGGACTTAGTGGGAGTTTTACAGCTTGCAGAAGATAGTCCATAGCAATACTCATCCAGAGCATCGGGTAGGGCATCGGAGCTGTTAGCATGGGGGACCGCAATGGGACCTGCAATAGAGGAGAATGTAACTGCGGTATGTAGCGTGTCCACTAAGACCGCCTGCTAGCCGTCAAGCCGAGCACATAGCGCTCTCAAGAGAGAGATCTCCAACTCCATGATGTGAGGGCTTATTCATTACTGGTGCTGATTACCCTGCATAGGTGTTGTTATAGGACCCCTATTTTCTTCTATGCTGTTACTTGTAAGGCTGACCCATAGAGCCACGTGGGTAGATCTGGGGCTTGCTATGTCTCTTCCCTCTCAGGTAGATTTTGGTCCGACGATGTATGGGAGCCTGCACTAGGTCAGCGATCTTATCCAGACCATAGGGTGTTAGCTTCTGTGCTGTGCCCTTCTCCTGGAAGCTTGGTGTCCGATGTATGTGTTACGCTGTTTTCATAATGGCGTCTGCCTTCTGCTCTCCCAATGAGCTTTTTAGCGGTCAGCCTGCACCTTGTATAGTGCTCTATCAGTTTAAAATGACTCTCTGAGCAATCTGGTGCTAGATCATTAGTCCCAAATCCGCATATCTTAGTGCTATATGCTCCATTTTGTTATTTATTGCACACCAGTTTATAGAGCTATGAAGTTATGCTGCCATCTTAGCAGAGCCAGGCTCCGCCCCCCCTCAAAATAATTATTTTTTTTTTTTTTTTTTTTTTTTTTTTTTTTTTTAATATTTTTATTGAGGTAAATAATAAAACAATACAGAGCATAGTAACCACAGACATAGGCCCTTAACCCGCAAGGGTAATTGTCAAAAGTATATAACAGCATATACAGTAAGCATGACATGCCATATTTTGAATCATTAATGAAAACTTACATTTCAAAAACAATAAGTGTTACAGAACAAATAGTCAAAGATAATGTGTAAAATTGTAATGCTTCCTGTGTGGTTAAAAGAACAGAAAAACTGACCTCAAGTTTTTTGGATTAACAACCTATAGGGCCCTTTTTGGGTCCTCCAGACTATAAACATATACGTATATTATAGAAAAGTATATCAAACATAACTATAATGAAGAACTCTTATGTAGTTTTTAGGGGGTCATCGATGGGATCTGTGTCCCTTAGCTTAATAAATAAGCTCCAAAAAGGGGGGGGCGGAGCCTAGTAATATAAAAACCAACTAAAAACAAAGAGTATAAGATAGTAGAGTTGGACCTGGACTAGTACTAGGAGTGTATGTAGGGCTGGGCGAATTTCATCCAAAATCTATACTACATCTATATTAACATTTAATTCTCCCCCAAGCAGGAGAGTCTGACCCTAGGTAAATTATTAAGCTCAGTATTAGTTAGAAGGCAGGCATGTAAACACTTAGAAAATAAGCTCCCTGGGGGGGCGGGCGGGTTCCATTAATATATTTATTAGATGAGAAAATATGTACTAGCGTGAGTATAGCAAACATATACTTGGGTATTATGTCCTATATGGCCAGAGAATAATGTTTCAGAGGCAGAAAAATAGATAATATAACTACTGCCGTGTTCTAGGGGGTACGGTTTCCTGCGCTTGCCAAGTAAGCCATGTGTGCGGGAGGGGAATTAACCTTGTGGAGTAATATCAGTGGAGGCAATACCGTCCAGTTAGTTAAGGGTCAAAATATAACCTATTAAAATGGTCCTTGTGTTATGAGTCTATCTTAAACAGTAAGTGCTATATCCATTTAAACCCCTCAGTATACATAATTTACCTTATGTCCAGATTGTAGTAAGTACATACAAGGAAAAAGTGGATCAAATAAAATAGGGGTCATCATAATACCCCTTATTAACCTTATATGATCAATAACAACAGTGGACAGGATCATACCGTATTATATTATTCATACGAGGAGACAATTATCATCTCTCCTTTGTTTCATAAAAAACTATAATCGCTACTGGGATTACAAAATACTTCCAGAAGGGCTACAGGAGTACCAATATAGATTAATATGTAAAGGTATCTTTTAGGGCAAGAAGAAATCAAAACAGTATAGGACTCCCTCCTCAAAATTATGGTTATGATCTATGCTGCGCCATCTCGGCCGCTGACGGCACAGCAAAACAACCACTACTTATAGGAGTCTCAGCATAGCTATGATAGCCCTCTCCAACACTGCAAGTGCGTATAATCATATTATCTATAGTGACAAGCAAATAGGTACATTATATTACGACATGTAGGATATGTGAGCTAATAAAATATATATTTTCAGCCATCAATAATAATGAGCTAAAGATAGTCTTATTTCTCTTCTTTGTAAAGAATATAACTTGACAAATAGAATATTTCTAGCATAGGAAGTAATATATAAAAGAGTACAAACATGTTACAAAAGGGGAATAACTGCTTAGAAATAAGTTTAACTATTTGTTTAAATTTATAACTGGTTGTACCATAGAGATTACAGGTCATCAGATATAGTATAATACATACAGAAAAAAACAAAACACTCTAATAAACCATCAACCTGTAGTCTAGAGATAGTTGTCATCAAAAGGGGTAATGGGAATGAAATAGTTTGCAGTTTGAACATTTCAAACATAATGGGAGTCACATCTATACCTGCAAATAGAATAGCGAGGTTCTTAACATATTTTGTATAATAATATAAACTGTAATAAGTGGGAATAAGCAGATATTAAAATATTCACACATGAAAAAGCAACTTTTTTCTCTTTTTCTCTCTCAATGTGCATAACAGTCAGACAGCAGTGGAATATACTCCTAAATATAGTATAAAGCTGCTTCATTTATTTCAGATATCTTAAGTGTATGAGGTGACAGTACCTAAGCCAACCCCCCATATATAGACATCTGACTAACTAGTAAACCCAGTGTTATGATTATATTTAGCTATACATCTGAAGGGTACTGGATTTCGGCTAATGTGTCTAGAAGTGAGCATAGCTCCATATTGAGTTATATATAGTTACATATAAGCCTATTACAAATAACCAAAAATTATATCTCACCAAGTATAACCTTGCAGATTAAAAAATAAAGAATCCAGGCATAATACATACCACAGTATATACCAGGTACTGGCTCAAGATGCCTGGGGGTATTTCTGAGGGTCCCAAAACTGGTCTAAATCTATACTTATAATATGTGACTATATATAGCAAATCTGAATTCCCAGGACAATAAGTCTAGAGGAAAATAAAAGTAATTACACAGTGACTTTGGCTGCCAGACCACATAAATTTGCCGTGTAGATCAGGCTGTAACTGGACTTTGACTCCCCTCTAGTGGTGGTAAACGGTAATAACAGCTTGTATCAGGACATTTTATATTTAGGATTTACAGTAATCTCGCCGCAACTGAGGGAGAGGCAGGAAAGGCAAGAAAAAAAAAAAAACTAACTGATAGCATAGTAGGAGGGTGAGCTTATACATTGTGTGGATTGATAGTCTACCACCTTAGGCTACCAAAAAAGTCTAACAGGACGATGACTAGAAAAAAAATAAAATAAAATAAAAAAAAAAAAAAATAATAGAAGCATGAACTAATATAGGAATAAAGAAAACTATAAAACAGAACACTTAATCCAACATTTTTGTCAAATAGTTATATATCGCCTATAGGAGTTGTTGCATGGTACATTTATATAAATATATACATTTTTCCATTCAGGCTGGTTAATCTGCATGTAGTACCTAATTGGCAGTTCGTTATGTTTCAGTCCAAGTATTAGATGGGATTGCACATATATCTAAATTGCAGCTGTCCTTATGAATTTGTAGAATCCCTATATAGCGGGTTATAGTGACTTAACCCACCCCTGCTCTCCAGATCTTCAAACCTAGCACAGAGCCAGAACAAATCCCATGCTGCTGTATCTTATCAAGCAAGTGGACTGGGGTTTCTGTGATCTCGCTCAGTCTCAAGCACAACACACTCCAATTGCAGCACTTATCCTCACGATCACCCAACTTAGCTTCCACTACTGCAGTGCTGGTCTCTGCATGGCTTGCCCTATGGCCACGTGGTGGTAGACTTAATACACTCTGCTGGGGTTCAGCTGCATCTCCCGGAAAACAAGTAAATAAAGGAATGACAAAGTCTTCTAGGTTGTATGAGTCAGAAGCTGAGCCTTGTCCACAACTCTGAGAAATCACTCGAGAACCCTGGGTACGCACCTCTCTCTCCCTGTTTGCCGCATCAGGCACAAGAATATCCTCCAGACCGGCACACTGCCGGATGTTAGCCAGCTCCTGCAGCAGCGATTCCTCGAAGTCTACAAAGAGGGCAATAAGCCTTGTAGAAAGATCTTCCATGATAGAGCTTATCGTAGCTTCTCCCATAAATATGGGTGTGGGGGGAAACAGCAGCCTAGGCTCCAAAGTTAGCTAGATAGAACTATAAAAGATGCTATGACTTCAGCTATGGCGCAGTATGTCAGCCTCCTCAGGGCCACACTGAATAACATAGGTCAGGAACGGAGTCACAACAAAAGCTCACAAACGAATTAGATATACTCCTGGGCAGATTTGTCATAGGTAGTTCCAATATAGAGTAGAATTTTCTCAGAAATATATAATTAAATACTTGTAAACTAGAAATGATGGAAGAGCTCCTGCAATGCACGTCCTGCCGATCCAGCGGTTAGCTCCGCCCCCTCAAAATAATTTTTTATTAGATTAGGCTTTTTCTCATAACAGTTGGAGCCAGAATTGTTTTGAGATTTTTGGTTTTCTTGTATATGAAATGCGGCTTATTGCTCAGATTTTCCCCTATGATATCTTCTTTGGGGATGTTCCAGTGTAGCTTTATGATTCTCTTGATTTTATGCTTGTCTTGGCTATAATCTGTTATAAAGGGAACATCTAGTTGTTGCTGATTAGTGGATTTTCCCTTAGTTGTATAGCTAAGTAAAGAGAGGAGGAAACTTTGAAAAAAAGCTTCTCGGTGCTGAGTATAAATGGATCTTTGAACTTGATAGCATCCATCCCAAAGGCCTAAATGCAGACTTTGAAATTGTACACTTACTGTAGTCTCCCCTCAAATACATCTGGATTCAATTACTTCAAGCATGCTTGAACCTCCACACATCCCTGTCTCAGTGTGTACCCGATAGGTCCTTATTCAACTTGGACATAATGATCTTCCAAGTCTCAGAGTCAATATCTTTATACCCTCCATAAGCCTACTTATATATTCCTCCAAGCCACGACCTTCGAAATTCGCTCAGCATTTAATTTTAAGTTCCTCTAGGACCCAACACTTGTACCATATCCCATTAGGTTTCTACTAATGCAACCATATAAGTGGGCCCTAACAATCACACCTCAGGGACTATATTATATTATTTTATTATATCTTTTAGCCTCAGACTTTTGGTTATAGCAGGTTTTCAGTCAGTACATCTTCACTAACCCACATTCACTATGCTGCTATAGCCACGTTTATGCACACAGGGCAATAGATGATATCACCATATACTCTTCTAGATATTTCTATTCAGGATACATATATAATTTTAATCTTAATTGTTAAAGAGTATTTTTTACTTACGTTATCTCCTGTAGTTTTTTTAGATTTAGATGTTTAGATTTGGGTATTTTTTATTAAATTAAAAAAAAAAAAATCTAATTATTGTATTTTACTTTTTCTTCTTTTTTACTTTACTTTTTGTTTAACTCTATTCCTTATTGAATGTGCCTCACCAACTCGGGCTGTTGTCATATATTATATATTTTATGGTTTTCTATGACTCATTTTTATTGTTTAGACACTATTATTGTGCTAATATCGATTTTGTACTCCAATTGTCATAACAACCATTGTTTTATATGTACGTTTTTACTGTACCTAAAAGCAATAGAATGTTATTGCTGTTATATCCTCTCTTAATATTATGTTTTATCTGTTAGTCTTTCTAATGATACAATAAGCAAAAAATTTCCTTCTATGCAAGTTTTTTACAAACTATTAGCTGATACCGCAATTTCTTCTGAGAAGCAGATGTATAACTGGTTCTAACAGTCTATACAGACATTGCCTTTATCTTGATACGGAGAGCCACTTTGAGGTATAATTATTTTTTACAGCTTTTGTTGACATTGTTAAATACACTAGTCACAACCATGATTCCGATATCCTATATTGGGATACTCACTATCTGTAAGTTTTTGAGTTATATATATTATCCATATTCACTATATTCTTCCATAATTTTTAAAAGCAGTATCTCATCTATACAAGAAGTTTCATAACCATATTTATTTATGATGTCAGTATCTTCACATTCAGTTAGAAACTACACTGCCCATTTCGAAAATGGCAGAACAAGCCATATTTTTACACTAATACCCCATCACTTTATCTTTCACGAAAACTAAAACGAATCAATTTACTAAACACATTTTTAATGACATCCATTCTCAATGAGTATGTATAATCGAACTACTTCACAACTTTAGCATTAGCGATATAATTGTCAGATATGATGTGACACGTAATAATGCCACACACCCTCACACAAGATTGGTTAAACAATCCTTTCAGTACTTTGAACACTCTCAGCTGGTATAGTCTTGACAAAGGCCTCGTTGGCTGAAACGCGTAGACATCCGTGGTGAATGACATACCAGCCAGAGTTTCTGTTATAAACGGTGAGTACATTTCCTAACATAGCTATTCTATTGTGATTGCTTTGTGCACTATTTTTTGTTGTTTTTTTCACAGGTCCTTCCTATACTATTATTGGATACTACTTATTCATTTTGGATTTCCCAGGAATCAGACTACACTTACTCTAATCAAGCGGACCACACTTTGTACTTTTGTTCACGTTGGATTCGACCCTTCCCCCCACTGGGGACATCACATTTGGAACCTTTTCTTTTGGGACACTTTATTCAGCCCCCACTCAGGAACTTTTCTTTTGAACCATATAAACAGCCATTTCGCATCCCCCCTTTTTTGACACACCCGACCACTTGACCTATAACATTTTTCTTCGCTTATCCTTTCCCCCCCCCCTTTTTTCTATTGTTGTATTTTTTTATAGATTGGCCAATCTTTTTTCAAGATTTACTGTTCGAATTTAGCCGTGCTTGTACAATGTATGATTTATGTTTTACCTTATTATGCTTTTTATTTTGTTTTATTATATTAAACAATAGATTTTACTGTATATAACAGTACTCTCGCTACTTTCAAGAACTAGTAGAGCATTTCGCTTCTTTCATATATACAGCTATAACTGTCACTGTTTGCCATCTTTACAGCTACAACTGCTGCTGTTTGCTACAATAACTGTTGCTGTTTGCCATAATTATACATAAACAGCTATAATTTATACATTAATATAATATTAAGCTATTAATATACTTATTAGCCAGTATTGTCCCACTGGTCTTGTCGCTGCAAGTTTTAGCAGCATTAATTCAATTCTTTCTTTCTATAATTACCATTGCTCTATCGATTGTTGCAACACTTTATCCATCTAATCGCAACTTAAGCGCATTTTATCTAAATGTAACATTATCATACTGCATCTTTTTTATCTCTACCAGCTCTATTTTCTTTTTTACTTGCATCTTCAAACGCACTTGTGATTTAACGTGTTTCCTAAAGTATACTTAAGCCTATTTTCGTGGCGCTCCTTCACTCCCACATGAACCACGAGTGGCAACAATGAAACTTTTTCACGTACATGTTCTGGAGAACATATTTTAGAAATAGTAATAAATAAATATTCTGTTGTTTTGACTTGCACAAGTGTCACTGTAAGCTTTGTAGCATTGTGTAGTGATGTGTTATTTTACAGAGAGACAAACATACATCTCAAAAAAAAAACTCTCAGCAAGATTACGAGTTTTTGTCGGTAATGGTGTGCGGTGTTAACAAGCCTTTTTTTCTCACCACTCACTTAAGACAACGCTGGTATTACGGGTTTTTACAAACCCGCGTTAGCCGCAGAAAAGTGAGCGTTGAGCAAAATTTAGCTCCACATATCACATCAATACCAGCGCTGCCTACGGTAGCGGTAAGCTGGCTAAACATGCTCATGCACGATTTCCCCATAGGAAACAATGGGGCTGAGCGGGCTGAAAAAAAACCTAACACACGCAAAAAAGCAGCGTTCATCTCCTAACGCAGCCCCATTGATTCCTATGGGAAAATACTTTATATGTCTACACCTAACACCCTAACATGAACCCCGAGTCTAAACACCCCTCATATTACACTTATTAACCCCTGCCGCTCCGTACACCGCCGCAACCTACATTATACCTATGAACCCCTAATCTGCTGCCCCCAACATCGCTGAAACCTACATTATATTTATTAACCCCTAATCTGCCACCCCCAATGTCGAGCAACCTACCTACACTTCTTAACCCCTAATCTGCCGCCCCAACGTCGCCGCAACTATAATAAAGTTATTAACCTCTAAATCTAAGCCTAACCCTAAACCTAACCCCCCCTTACTGAAATATAATTTAAATAAATGGAAATAAAATAACTACAATTAACTAAATTAGTCCTATTTAAAACTAAATACTTACCTATAAAATAAACCCTAAGATAGCTATTTTAGGATTTATTTTAATTTTTCAGGCAAGTTTGTATTTATTTTAACTAGGTACAATAGTTATTAAATAGTTATTAACTAGAGGGTCCGGAATTAAGGTAGGAAAAATCCTATTGACTGATGCAATAGGATTGACCTCGCATTGGAACAGCCAATAGAATGCGAGCTCAATCCTATTGGCTGATTGGATCAGACAATCGGATTGAACTTCTATCCTATTGGCTGATTGCATCAGCCAATAGGATTTTTCCTACTTTAATTCCGATTGGCTGATAGGATTCTATCAGCCAATCGGAATTCAAGGGACGCCATCTTGGATGACGTCACTTAAAGGACCAGTCATTCAGTCGTCGGTCGTCAGATGAAGAGGATGCTCTGTGACGGATGTCTTGAAGATGGACCCGCTCCGCTCCGGAAGGATGAAGATAGAAGATGCCGTCTGGATGAAGCCTTCTGCCAGTCTGGATGTCCTCTTCTGGCCGGATAGGATGAAGACTTCGGACCCTCTGGAGGACCACTTGTGCCCGGCTGGGTGAAGACGTCACAAGGTAGGGTGATCTTTAAGGGGGTAATGTTAGGTTTTTTAAAGGGGGGATTGGGTGGGTTTTAGAGTAGGGTTGGGTGTGTGGGTGGTGGGTTTTAATGTTGGGGGGTATTGTATTTTTTTTACAGGTGAAAGAGCTGATTACTTTGGTGCAATGCCCCACAAAAGGCCCTTTTAAAGGCTATTTGTAATTTAGTATAGGGTAGGGAATTTTATTGTTTTGGGGGGCTTTTTTATTTTATTAGAGGGATTAGATTAGGTGTAATTAGTTTAAAATTCTTGTAATTTTTTTTTAATTTTCTTTAATTTTGTGTTTTTTTCGTAATTTAGTTTATTTAATTTAATTGTAATTAATTGTAGGTAGTTTAAGTAATTTGTTTAATTATAGTGTAGTGTTAGGTGTAATTGTAACTTAGGTTAGGGTTTATTTTACAGGCACTTTTGTACTTATTTTAGCTAGGCATTTGTTAAATAGTTAATAACTATTTAATAACTATTCTACCTAGTTAAAATAAATGCAAAGTTGCCTGTAAAATAAAAATTAACCCTAAGATGTCTACAATGTAATTATTATTTATATTGTAGCTATCTTCGGGATTATTTTATAGGTAAGTATTTAGTTTTAAATAGGATTAATTTATTAAATAGTAGTAATTTAATTTCGTTTTATTTAAATTATTTTTAAGTTAGGGAGGGTTAGGGTTAGATTTAGATTTAGGGGTTATAAAATGTAATATAGTAGCGGCGACGTTGGGGGCGGCAGATTAGGGGTTAATAAATGTAGATAGGTGTCGGCGATGTTAGGGACGGCAGAATAGGGGTTAATAAAATTTAACTAGTGTTTGCGAGGCGGGAGTGCGGCGGTTTAGGGGTTAATACATTTATTAAAGGGGCGGCGATGTCCGGTCGGCAGATTAGGGGTTAAATAATTTTATTATAGTGTTTGCGATGTGGGGGGGCCTCGGTTTAGGGGTTAATAGGTAGTTTATGGGTGTTAGTGTACTTTGTAGCACTTTAGTTAAGAGCTTTATGTTACGGCGTTAGCCCATAAAACTCTTAACTACTGACTTTTATATGTGGTAGGAGTCTGGACAGGAGAGGGTCTACCGCTCACTTTTTTCAGGCGATCGTAATACCGGTGTTAGGCAAATCCCATTAAAAAGATAAGATACGCAAATTGACGTAAGGGGATTTGCGGTAAGCTAAAATTGCGGAAAAAAGTGAGCGGTAGACCCTTTCCTGCATGACTCGTAATACCAGCGGGCGTTAAAAAGCAGCGTTGTGATCTCTTAACGCTGCTTTTTATGGCTAGCGCAAGACTCATAATCTAGCCGGTAGGTAGGTGGCGGCGATGTTAGGGGCGGTAGTTTAGGGGTTAATAATATTTAACTAGTGTTTGCGATGCGGGAGTACAGTGTTTTAGGGGTTAAAATGTTTGATATAGTGGCGGTGATGTCCGGAGCAGCAGAATAGGGGTAAAAAAATGTATTTCAGTGTTTGCGATGCGGGAGGGCCTCGGTTTAGGGGTTAATAGGTAATTTATGGGTGTTAGTGTACTTTGTAACACTTTAGTTTAGGCTGGGTTTTTTTTTATTTTGGGGGCTTTTTTATTTTGATAGGGCTATTAGATTAGGTGTAATTAGTTTAAATATCTGATAATTTCTTTTTTTATTTTGTGTAATGTAGTGTTTGTTTGTTTTTTGTAATTTAGGTAATTGTATTTCATTTAGGTAATTGATTTAATTGTAGTGTAAGGTAAGGTTTTAGTGTAAGACAGGTTAGGTTTGATTTTACAGGTAAATTTGTATTTATTTTACCGATGTCCGGAGCGGCAGATTAGGGGTTAATAATTTTATTTTAGTGTTTGTGATGCAGGAGGGCTTCGGTTTAGGGGTTAATAGGTAGTTTATGGGTGTTAGTGTACTTTTTAGCACTTTAGTTATGAGTTTTATGCTACAGCTTTGTAGCGTAAAACTCATAACTACTGACTTTAGATTGCGTTACGAATCTTGCGGGATAGGCTGTACCGCTCACTTTTTGGCCTCCCAGAAAAAGCTTTTAATATCGGCTCTATGGAAGTCCCACTGAAAAAAGACTTTACGCAAATTGCGTAAGTTAATTTGCGTTAAGTCCAAAAAAGTGTGCGGTACAGCTGTACCTACAAGAATCGTAATAGCAGCGGTAGTGAAAAAGCAGCGTTATAACTCATAACGCTGCTTTTTTACTCATAACGCAAAACTCGTAATATAGCCGTAAGTTTGCTACATATTATATAAGCATTTTACAAGATGGTTTGAGCGATGACTTCATTCAAAACTATGGTATGTCAGGGATACAAAGTATGTTTTTCAGATTACCTAATTTGGAAAGGTATATTTCCCAGAAATTAGAGTTTTCCATATACCTTTATCAAACTATTTGTTTAAGGAAATCATAAAGCAGCAGTGTTTCCTATCATTTTTACATACATGGCAAAGTCTGAGGCGACACAGTTTTTAGGGGGAAAAATAAGAAGAGAGCGTTTACTCCATGAAGAATGTGAAATGGAAGGGTGTAGCTATGAGGAAGTCCTGGAAGTTTTTGGAAATCGTAATCATGCTGTGAGTATTGAATGAATTAGGAAATACGCTATTGTTACTATTAATAAAATAATCATTTTAGTTATTGGGATGTTAATGAAATATGAAACATCTATCTTATTAAAAGTTGATCTTGTCAATAAGAAAGCTACTTTTTGCTTTTTCATTTTTGGAATGGTGTCCCTGTGCACCAAGATATATGGGAGAATGGTTCTTATCAGCCAATGAGTAGTTAACAATTGAGTATGTATGTTGTTATGCATATATTAAAGGGACATTAAGCACTTTGAAGTCACAATCTAAAATGTGTAATTATATGTAGTAAAACAAATTAAACAGCTACTTATTTTACCTAACTTTTTTGTAGGAAGGCTCAGGAGAAGCAATGCACTACTGTGAGCTGGCTGGTAATTAGTGGCTGCACATATATGCCTTTTGTCATTGACTCATGCAATGTGCTCAGTTTGCTCCCAGCAGTGAATTGTTGCTCCTTCAAACGATAAAAATATAATAAGCAAATTTGAAAATGGAAGTAAATTGGAAAGTTGTTTAAAACTATAAGCTTTATCTGAATCACAAAAGAAAGAATGTGTGTTACACGTCCCTTTATTTAGCTATCCGCCTGGCTGGTGGCCTAATACTGCTTTGAAATAATGTTCTCCTATTTCAAAAGTTATATCGTGCGTGCATGACTTTCAGGTATAGATAATATAGATAATAACATTACTGCGAGTAGTAGAAAAATACATGAGATGTTGACTGTGTTATAGAACCTAGTTTCTCAACTTGTGGTATGTGTACTCCTGGGGGGTACTTAGGGCATTGGCAAGGGGTACTCCAGGGATTGGCCTTCATTATTTTTTTCCTGATGTAGATATTGCAAACATTACATATTAAAGAAATTTGTGTTTCTCATTTCTACCCTTGAGCACTCCTATAACAGGGCAGAGTCTGAGTATTTCCCTGCCTAGGTTAGACCACTGCTCAATCACTGAGTCACCCCAAATTGGTAAAACTTTAGATTTTGGTTTGAGACAAGTCACAGATAAATGTGCCACTGTAAAATAGGTAAAGTGTATCATACTGAAGTATGCCACAGTAAAATGAGACAGATAAACTGTGTATGAAATGGTTATTCAAAATCTAAAGATGGTACCGTAAAAATTACTTTCAGCATCATGCAGAAAATTGTTTATTTTCCTTTTTTGTATATAAGAAGCACATTAATTGCATTTAATATTATTAATATCAATGGACTACACACATATATATATATATATATATATATATATATATATATATATATATATATATATATATATATATATATATATATATTGCATATATATATATTGCTTATATATATATATATATATATATATATATATATATACAGTTGTATGCAAAAGTTAAATAATTGGGTGTTTGGTTTAGCAATTTCATTTTGATCTATCAAATAACTGAAGGACACAGTAATATTTCAGTAGTGAAATTAGGTTTATTGGATTAACAGAAAATGTGCAATATGCATCAAAATGAAATTTAAAAAGGTGCATAAATGTGGGCACTCTTGTCATTTTGTTGATTTGAATACCTATAACTACCTAGCACTGATTAATTGGGACACACAATTGGTTTGGTGAGCCCATTAAGCCTTGAACAGGGTTGTATATAGGATAGAATAGGGGTTGTATATAGGCCTCCATTACAGGATAAAAATCTAGACAGTCTGTTATTAGAAGAAATAACCAAAATGACCATGAAGGGTAAGGTTATAGTAATGGGGGACTTTAATTTGCCAGATATAGACTGCAGGATTCCTTCTGCTAGATCAACTAGAAGCAGGTATATTCTTGAATCTCTGCTAGGGGAATCACTTGAGCAATTAGTTAAGGAACCAACTCGTAAGGAAGCTATATTAGATCTAATACTTACAAACAGTGATACAGTTTCAGATGTGTCTGTAGTTTAGAACTTAGGATCCAGTGATCATCAATCTGTTTGGTTTAGTATTCATGTGCATGAACTGTCCACCCAGACTAAAACAAAAGTTTTAGACTTTAGGAAGGCAGATTTCTCAATAATGGGAGAATACGTAAAAAACTATTTAAAAGGGAAAACTCTTATTAAAGGGGTTCAAGAACAAATTGTGAAGATAGAATGTCTACATTAAGGGATGCTACGAAAAATAGAAACAAGCTTAACACTAATTTTTTTACAGAGGATGAGGTTTTGTTAGCATTATCAAAAATAAAGGTTAAAAAGGCAGTGGGTCCTGATAATATTCATCCAAGGGTTTTAAAAGAACTTTGATCAGTGCTAACTGTCCCATTGACTGATCTGTTTAATCAGTCACTATTAACAGGAGCTGTCCCAGATGATTGGAGAATAGCAAATGTAATACCTCTTCATAAAAAGGGCAGTAGAGAAGAATCTGGTAACTACAGGTCATCTAGTTTAACTTCAGTAGTAGGGAAATTAATGGAAAGCCTCTTAAAAGAAAGAATTATGACTTACATATAGACAAACAATTTAGGAGTTCCGGTAGGAGGAGCCAGCACATAGAGGTGCTGGTGTATCGCTCAGGGTGAGCGTCTCGTAAGAACACGACAGAAACTGCTATTTTCTTGGCCACAAATCTTACGGGCCTGAAATACTGCACCCGGGAAAGGGTTTGCGGTAGCAAGCAGTTGGAACTCGATACAGACAGGAACATGTGCGTGGTATTACCTGCCGTATTCCCGTAGCGGCGTTCACAGTATTTAAGTAGCTGCAGCGCAACATCAATACAGAGTGGACAAATAACGAGGCAAGCAAGATTGCCCAGCTCATCCCCAACGGAGGAGATATTTGCCCAACTTTGGGAGTGGAAGTTGGGTCACAGTGCAGAGTCGGACCAACAGGCTGGGAATCGACTCGTTGAATCACGGACTACGGACCTCCCGCGGCACAAACGCAAGTATACACATGAGATGTTATAAGCAGAGTTTTTTTTTCTCTTCTTGCAAAAAGCTATACTACAGATCTATGTGAAATGACTGTTATGTAAGGGTATAGCCCCTGGAAATCAAGGGTCAATCTATTAGAAAAGCTGCATTCAGACAAAAATAAGTGCTAATTGTAGTGAAAGCACAGAGTGCCGGAGACAAAACCTGGTTTATGCACCCTTCTTTGACATTGTTTTACATACACTACTAAAAAAAAAAAAAAAAAAATCTACAAGTGGGGGAGCGACAAAAAGTATTAAAAGTCATAAATGGTTAAAAATAACAGAGAAGGAAGATATGTTTTGATGACATTGGTGGAGTTTCTGTGAGAGACTTTGGGCTATGGGTATAAAACGTTTGAATTACCAAAACTATACTATAAGACAAGAGGTATAGACTTTGAAGAGAGCTCCTTGGCGGGAGCACGAAGGCCACGGAGTTGACTAGGGTCTGCAGTGAATGTATGCAATACATAGCCTGTCCCCAGTTAATAGCCTGGCCTAGTATATTCAAGGGCTTGGAGGTTGGAAAGGAGGGTCTATACTGGCGGAGATAGCAGGCTATAGGTCCCAAATAGGTGCAGAGGATAACCTTAAAGGAAAAGGTGGAGAAACTTGGTTCTGGAATAGAGGAGCTCAGCAGGAATAGGAAGGAGCTGTTATTGCGATAAGGAGGACATTTATATCTGTAATAACATGAATATAAAGCCCTAATTCCCCTACTACATGTATTGGAGTTCTTTAATTATTGTCTTACTATAAATGGAGATGAACTGAACTTCATCCTGCCTCCCGTTAAGGATATATAAAAATTAAGGAGCCTATATTGTGAAGCAGGAGGAACACTCTGTATTTACATATCTCCATGAAAATATGGGACTTGGCACAGCAGGAAGGATTATTTGAAATACTTATGGAGTAATTTAAGGAAAAAGACTCTAAGTATAACTAAGCTTCTCCTGAAGTATATTTAATGAGAGTTCAGAAACCCATTCAGAATTTTTATTTTTTTTATAAAGTGCGCATGGTATTCTGTGTAAATTTCTTCTGGTCAGGGGCAATACAAGATAGTACTACTGGATATGTTCAGTTTAAATGGTTATGCTTAAATATAGGGGTTGCTTAGTAGGTTGTTAAATATCTAAGTTGAAAATTGTGCAATCATTTATCAACAAATTACTTTAATTGGGCTTCTGAGTTTTCTATAAAAAAAAAGGGGAAAGAAAGGAAGAGGAAGGAGGAAAGGGAAAAAAAAGAAAAAAAAAATACACTACACCTAGAAACATAGAACCTATAAGAATATTTCTGTGTTAGCTACAACAATATTAAATATAAAAGTGGTTCCTAGTCGTATAGAGTAAAGACACAAGCACAGAGAGGTAATAACATTTTTTCATAAAGGCGTATGTTTGTATAGGTTCAGAGTATAGGAACAAAGATACAGAAGTACCACTAACATTGAATATAAAGATGTACATTCCTATCGTATATTCCTAATGGTATAGCACATAGATATAATTCCAAAGTAGTAAGAATACTGAATATAAAGTCCTTATTCCTTATCAGCTCAGGCCATAGGTACAAACCTATAGAAGCAATAAAAGGACACATTTTCTATATGTAGAGAGTAGGAACTTAACCCCACGGCTGCAACAATCACTGTGAATATAAAGGTGTATATCCTCACAAAGTTTAATTTTTAAACAAGATAAGAAAAGTACTAAGTATTGTTCAACATAGCTGGGTTTCCCAGGGAGCAGTCATCCCCCTAGAATAATCACACTGGTTTTGTTGCACTTATATATTTTTTTAGAAAGCACTTTTTTTTTTTTTTTTTTTTTAAAGGACCAATCCCCTAAATAGGGGGTTAAGCAACACAAAAGGCTAGGAGTCACCCATACACACTGCACGTGTTTATTTACTGTTTGTCGAATTATTTGGGGTATACATATGGATACATATATTACTAATACACATAGCAATACAATGTCTAAAAGACACAAAACACAAGAGAAAAAACAGAATGTCAGTAGGAAGTCACAGGGTGAAACCTACTTAGATGGAGGAGGAGAAGAGGGATCACTTCTAGGGGAAGGAGACTGGGTGGTTAGGAAACTTTCAGAGATGTTTATGCCACGTTTTGATAGAATTCAATCTGAAGTTTCCAAATTAGCAGAAGATTTTAAAAAAATTTCAGGGAGAATGCAGGAAGCAGAGGATAGAATATCTGAGCTAGAAGATAACCAAAATAGGATAGAACAAATACAGAGTAAGAATAGCAGTCAAATTTCGGAACTATGCGCAAAAATTGAAGATTTAGAAAACAGAACACGCAGGAACAATGTAAGAATAATAGGTTTACAAGAAGGGGGCACTGACAAGAGCCTACAGGAATTTATGTCAATACAGCTACCTAGGATACTAGGGGTGGAGGAAAATGAACTACCAATAAAGATAGAAAGAGTACACAGAATAGGGGCACTAAGGCAGAATGCTACTGAGTCAAAACCCAGAACAGTAATTGCTAAATTTCTAGACTTTCAGGATAAAGTTAAAATGATGAATTTATATAGGAAGAAAGGCAGTCTGGAATTTGAGGGGAAAAAGCTGTTAATGTTTAGTGACTACTCTATGGAAACATTGAATAAGAGAAGAAGAATGACCCCCTTGTGCACAAGTTTAATAGCAGCAGGGCATAAAGCAGTGGTTATATATCCAGCAAAACTGAAATATGTGGGGGAAGAAGGTGTAAAGATCTTTGAAGACCCAGAAGAAGTTAAGCATTTTTTTAAAATTGATTAATGATACAGGGATGAGATGGAATAAACATAGGAACATAGGGGTTTTGAAAATCTTGGTTATATATTGTATGAGTTTAAATTTTAAAGATAAAAGAAATCAAGTGATTGGCGGAAAATTTTATTGTATTAGGTTTGAACTGTCCTGTTACTTTCCCTTCCCCCTCCCCTTTTTTTTTTTTTTTTTCTTTCTTCTCCTTTTCTTTCTCTCCCCCTCTTAGGTGTCCTCGCAGCTTCCCTTGCTCCTCTTCTTATTGCTCGTTGGTTGTCTAGAATACGTTCCAAAATTTATGAATTAGCATAAAGAGTATGGTAATGGAAAAATTTAAGATAATTTCATGGAACGTTGGTGGGATAACATCTCCCATCAAAAGGAAGGCTATAATTAAATATATGAAAACATTAGGTACAGATATCGCTCTAATTCAGGAGACCCATTTAAAAGAGACTGAAAATGCAAAATTAAAAAGTAACTGGATAGGTGAAGTTATTGCAACCGACTGTAAAGCAAGAAAGAGAGGGGTTGCTATACTAATTAATAAAAAATTGAATTATAGAATCTTAGAAAAAAGTATAGAGGATAATGAGCGTATAGTCATTATTAAAATAGAAATTAATTCTGAAGTTTTTACAATTTGCAATGTATATGGCCCCAATGAGTTTGATAAATATTTTTGGGAGGAAGTACAATGTAAACTACTGGGATATTTAGATACAAAAGTAATCTTAGGAGGCGATTTTAATATGGCTCCTAGAATGCCAATAGATAGGTGCCAATCTGGAAATAAAAGGAAGATAGGTAGGAATTCTCGAAGAGAGACTAAGATATTTAAAGATATATTTGCTAATATAGGATTAAGTGACTTATGGAGATATAGGAACCCAGGAGTTCAGGAATACACTTGTGTCTCAAAATCCCATAGGTCATATTCAAGGATAGATTTACTATTGGTCCCAAAAAATTCAATACCAAAAATTACAGACATAACCATCTATCCTATAAAACTTTCGGATCATGCACCAGTAGGCTTAGTGTACGGACATCAAATTAAGAAAGGGAATAACTTTTTCTTCCCCAAACACCTGGCAGAAAATACAGAATTCTTTAATTTCCTTAAAAATAAACTAAAAGATTTCAAGAAAACTAATAGCCAACACATAAAGGAACCACTATTGTTTTGGGAAACAGCAAAAGCAGTTTTAAAATCAAAGATGATTACTTTTATGGCCCAAAAAAAAAGGAAATTAGGTAATCTAGAAATACAGTTGTTAAATACCTTAAATAATGCATATAATAAGTATCTAAGAGATGCCTCTATAAACAATTGGAATAAATATATATTGGCTAATAATAAAAGAAATCTATTTCTGATGCAAAGATCTACGCAAGAGGAGGTTAGGGGCAGAAGTAGATTCCAAAGATTTGGCAATAAGTCTGGTAGATATTTGGCAGCCTTAAATAAAATACATTAAAAAAAACAGTCATTGCCAGCATAAAAAGAGAGGATATTAATATATCCTCTCAAGAAGGGATTTTAAAAGCCTTTAAAGAATACTATTCAGACATATACAGAACACAGGGAATAAATTGGGAAAGGAAGAAGAATTTTTGGGATAAAATTAGAGTCCCTCAAATCTCTGAAGCTCAGCTGGATTGGTTGAATCGCCCGATAGAATTGGAGGAAATAGTTGGGAAGATTAAATCTCTTCCAGCAAATAAAGCGAGTGGGCCGGATAACCTTCCAAATGAGTTTTACAGATTAATGAGCACAGAAATAGCACCAATACTGGAAAGAGTTTATAATTATATATTCTCCCCTCTTCAGAAATCTAGGACAGATAGGTTTATGGATTCTACCACTATATTTCTACTTAAACCAGGGAAAGAACATCAGGATATGGCATCATACAGACCCATTTCATTATTGAATTCGGATTTAAAAATATTAACGAGTATAATAGCTGACAGGTTACAAAGAATGATCCCGACTTTAATACATCCAGATCAATCAGGATTCATAAATGGTAGAGCATCTTTCTATAATATTAGGAGAGTAACAAATGTTATTTCATATGTTTGGGCCAACAAGGATAAATTTATTAAAAAAGGAGAAGATTTTCTACTATTAACCCTGGACGCACAAAAAGCATTTGACTCGGTAGAATGGGATCATCTCTTTCAGTCTCTGAGTATGTTCGGGTTTAAGGGAAATATCTTGGAATCTATAAAAAATTTGTACTCCTCCCCAAAAACCGCCTTTTGTATAAATGGTCAACAATCAGAATATATAGAAATGTTTAGAGGTACCCGACAAGGGTGCCCCCTCTCACCAATATTATTTGACTTAGCACTTGAGCCATTAATGATTCAAATCAGAGAGTCAATTCAAGGTATAAGAATTGGAAACACTGAAATAAAAGTAGCAGCATATGCGGATGATATGTTAATTTTTTTAAGAAACTCAAAAGAACAGATCCCAATAATATCGGACTTAATAGAAATATTTGGGTCATTCTCTGGGTACAGAGTTAATATACAAAAATCAGAGATCCTATGGCTACTAAAACAGAAAGACTCTATTATAAACCCTAAGTTCAAGGTAGCGGACACATTTATAAAATACTTGGGCATAAATTTTTCAAATACTCCAGGTGATTGGTATAAGTTAAATTATGAGCCACTGCTTCTTAAAATTATAGAAGAGATTAAGAGATGGACACACTTACCCATAACTCTGGCGGGGAAAATCAATATGTTTAAGATGATAACAACACCTAAAATTCTATACTTAATGCAAAATTTACCATTAAAAATAAAAAATAAAGATTTATTATGCATTAAAAAAGCACTAATCCAATTCTGCTGGAAAGGTAAAAAAGCTAGAATATCATATGCAAAATTGTCCATATCAAATGAATGGGGAGGATTGGGTCTACCTGACTTAAATATATACAACCAGGTGTTTTTGGCTAAAATAGTCTTGGCTTGGATCTCCAATAATAATAAATTTTTAGATCTAGAATTAGAAGAAAACATGGTAAAACCTTTTAGATTAGAATCCTTAATACATATGGATTATAAAAGGCTACCAGATAGTGTTAAAAAATTAGATAATATGGGGGGCAGAGCTTGGCAGCAGCTAAGATGGCTGCATAACTCCACAGCTCCGTCAATCTGCACCACTAAACCTATATAGTTTGCCTGATCGCCGCAATTTTATTGCACTTGAAGCTGACAAGAATTACGCTAAACACTATGCTATTGCAGAGCTAACCCTCTGCCACCTTTTGATGCCGCACGGAGGTAAATAACAGGCAGACCGACCCTGCACGGCCTTCTCAGACAAGCTGCTTCCCCGGAATCCCTCACGCGGCATACCGCCGTCCACGTCAGATAAGCAGACCGGCCGGGAGAGCACTAACACCTTTCCAAGACCCACTCACAGTGAACAATACTCACGGCTGGAGATTGTGCAACGCGGAGGGGGCCAGATCCGTCATACGCGCCAGAGCCTTTCATTAGGCGTGCGCCTTAACAGAGGACCTCAGGGACCGGAAGCGGCCATTACCTACACAGAACAGTAAGCACTCTGCGGTCACCACACATAGTTTTCCCCTACAGCGAAACAGCCTCAGCTGACACTGAACCCGGCAACAGACCCCTCTCCCTGCCGCAACTTATGTGACTTTGTGCCTCATCTTCCCTTAGACAACGCACCAGGGTGAGGTCCTGGGACTGCCGGTGCGGTGAGGGTCGGTTCCCCTGATTCATCAGGACACAGTACAGAGCCCTGTGATTCACATAATACCCCAACACCGCTATTAGGGTTAAATGCACTAGCCCTCTGTCACAACCTTCCAGCAACACTGCTAAACCCCCAATCATTCAATAAAGCAACCCCCATATCAAAGAAGGGAGGTGGGAAAAGCAGAAAACAGGTGAAAACAGGCTCCCACAAGAAGGGAGGGTACAGGAAAGAGAGAAAGGAGAGAAAAGAAGCTGGAGAGTGGAGAGAGGTGAGAGAGCCTAGATATAAGGGACAATTTTGCAGCAGCAGGAGAGGAAAGAATTCACCTTTGATCCAACCTCTGTAGCAATATGTGAAACCCAATTCCGGGTGAGATTTTCTGGTACAGGATCACACTTAAAGGGAATGTCACCTGCTCTATTAGTGCAACAGAAGTAGCTCAGAGAAGAGAGGTTTTTTATATTGCTATCTACAGAACTGTTGTTCGCCATGAACCCCAAATGTGCAGCAAAACTTAACAAGATATCTAAGATGTCAGGTCCAAAAGATAACCTGGTTGATAATTTTTTCTCCCCCACAGCCTCAAAAACTATGGCGTCTAAAGAAATTGTAGTTTCACCACAGAAAAAGTTGCTCACCCCACAGAGACCAACACCTGACACAGAGGAAAGTACCCCTGTACCCAATACAATTCTATCTACACTGGCGTCTAAACAGGATATTGCAGATATCATTCGTTCCTGCATTTGTGAGGAAATTGCCGAGATAAAGCAAGACCTTCACTCGGTGGGTGGCAGGGTGGAGGCATTAGAAGAATTTACAGACCAACTACAGGTAGAAATTAATGAGACACAGGATACAGCGAACCACCATACAGAGATTATTGCTGACTTTTATGACAAGATCGAGGATTTAGAAAATCGTAGTCGCCGGAAGAACCTAAGGATTCGTGGTGTGCCAGAAGCAGTTTTACCTAAAGACTTCCCACTCTATCTCCCTGCTCTGTTCGCTCACCTCAGGAATACCTCACCCACCACGGACATACCATGGGTTAGAGTCCACAGGGCCCTCCGACCAAAGCCCCCAGATACGGCGCCCCCCAGAGACATCATTATGAAGTTTAAAGAGTTCCGTGAGAAAGAAGAGCTCTTGAACCTCTACCGGAAAAATCAGCCTGTGAAGTTTCGGGGGGTAGTCCTCCAATTTTATCAAGATTTGTCGCAGAGGACTCTACAGAGGAGAAGGGATTTGTCATGCCTGACCGCACTCCTTCGTCAGAAAAAGATTCTTTACAGATGGGGGTTCCCATTCCACCTCTATGTTTTGCATGGTAACAGGAAATTAATATGCAAAACGCAAGATGACATTAGCAATTTTTGTGCTGCACTGGAAATAGATCCCCCAGCGGGGTTCTCAGCAGAAGACTCTGTGGAACCTCCTAGGAAGAGAAAGTCGGCTAGACCAGAGCAGGAAAACTGGCATTGAGTGTCCTCCAAAGCCAAGAACACTCAGTCAACGACACTTGTCACCTCTCTAAATTAAGGCCCTTCGTGGGAGGACTTCTCTACAAATGGGACTTTCTCATTACATTCTCTACTAGAGACTCAGAAAGACTGTATTGACTTTTCAAGTTGGATGTTTGGCCGGGTGAAGCGGTAAAGTATGGCCAAGTTTACATATGTTTTGTTAAATGGCTATGTTTGATTTTTTCTTTTCTTGCCCTCTCTTTATATGCAATTTATTGTTTGTTTTTCCATATGCAAAAAGTGTATTGTTATTATATAATATATAACATTTATTACGCACTTCCTCTGGCTTCCGGGGTGGGACACCCCCCGCAACGGAGGTTAGATGAATCAGCGGCTAGGCAATAGTCAGATCTCAAACTGATAAGCTATGAAGTGGTTGCGGATTGATTCCTTTCCCCCTCATACAATTTTTTTTTGTCATATAATCTTTTCATTGTTAAGATACTTTGAACTTACGTGTAATTTCTGCTACTTGCAAAAATTTACCCTATTGATTTTAATGTTCATGCTGCGCAGCGGAGGCATGGATATGCAGGATTGTTTTGTCCTTTTTTCTCAGATTCAGGCTACCAGAAAGTTAGGGGTCGACATATATCTAGATATTTCTGCACTTTTATCACCATCACCTCCCAATGACTACAAACAACAATAGAACCATAACACTGCTCAGTCAGAACGCTAGGGGTCTTAATTCAGCCCAAAAACGCTCTCTAGCTATGCGAGACCTCCGTAGGAAGGGAGGCGATATAATTTTTTTACAGGAGACTCATTTTTTAAAGAGTAAAGAACCAGGGTATTTTGGGGTATACTACACACAATGTTTTCATAGCTCTTACGACCATAAACGTAATGGCGTTAGTATCCTTTTAAGCAAACACTTACCCTTCGCCCCCATACAAACATACACAGACTCCGAAGGCAGATTTTTATGTGTCACAGGCTTACTGTACGGCTCCCCTGTAACCTTGGTCAGTATGTACTCCCCAAACTCCTGACAGCTCCCTTTCTTAAGAAAATGCTTTGCTCAAATATTAGACCATGGGATTGGTGCCCTTTATATAGGAGGTGACTTTAATATTCCTTTGCAACCGAACCTTGACACCACAAACCCCCGACCTTCAATCTCAAAGCACACAACCAAGAATCTGTGGCGGACAATGCTAGAGCAGACACTGTTTGATGTCTGGAGATTTAAAAACCCGGGAAAGAGGGATTATACCTTCTTCTCGGCTCCACATCGTTCTTATAGTAGAATTGACTATCACATAACAAATCAGAATGGCTTAGCCTATGTCCTCTCCTCCCGACTCTCTCACACTGTCTGGTCAGACCACTCTGCAGTCCTCACACAGCTTCAATGGCCCTCAGTCCCTAAATCCACCTTCTCCTGGAGGTTGGACGACAGCTTACTTAACTTTCCCGATTTTAAAGACAAGATAGAAAAACGTCTCCCCTAGTACTTCCAGCTTAACTCCTTACCAGAGACAGACCCCCGGATCGTATGGGAAGCCCATAAATGTTTTATTAGAGGGGAATTCATAAAATACAAAGCCTATATAAGACAGAAAGCGCGTTCACTATACAAAAACTCTACCGAACTGCTATCTAAACTAGAATATGAGCATAAATGTGCCCCCACTTCTCCACAGATTCTTGCAGACTTAGAAAAGGCAAGAAAGGCAGTACACGACCAACTGTTGCAGGAGGCAAATGTTTTAGCATTAAAAACCAAACAGAAATTTCACTTTGAGAGCAACCGAGCTGGTAAACTTCTGGCCGCTCCCTCAAACTGAAAAAGTTAAAATCCTTCATACACGAGGTTCGCACCCCTACACAACAAAAAGTGAACACCACGCCCGAGATTCTTACCCAATTCCGGAAGTACTACTCTGAATTATATAGCCTACCAAAGCCCACCTCGCCCAGTGACAGATTAAGCACCATAAAAGCATATTTACTAAACACGCCCCTCCCCCAACTCACGTCCACGCAGGTGGAGGAACTAGAAGCCCCTTTCTCAACAATGGAATTACTGGCTGCACTTAAACAACTCCCCATGGGCAAAACCCCAGGCCCGGGTGGTTTTACCGTCGCATACTATAAGAAATTCGCACCAACTCTCCTCCCTCAGTTATGCACCTTATTCAACGCCACAGATACTGACCATCCTTTCCTTCCCACCATGCTTGAAGCCCACATCGCTGTTATCCCCAAGCCTGGTAAACCTCCTGACACCCCATCCAACTTCCGTCCTATATCACTATTAAACGTTGATGTAAAATTATATGCGAAACTGATAGCTATCAGAATCAATAAGTTCCTACCGTTACTAATACATCTCAACCAAGTTGGTTTTGTGCCTAATAGAGAGGCACGGGACAATACGCTTAAGGTTCTTAACCTGATAGAATATACACAAACTCACAGCATACCCTCTATCTTTCTAGCAATAGACGCCGAAAAGGCCTTTGATAGGCTGGACTGGCTATTCTTGAAGTCCACCTTAGAAAGGTTTGGTATGGGGGAGGTCCTGATAGGGAGGATATTTGCCCTCTATAACATCCCGAAAGCTCGTATTAAACTGAATGATACCTTGTTGGATCCCCTTCCCATAATGAATGGCACGAGGCAGGGTTGTCCCCTTTCTCCCCTACTTTTTATCCTTGCAATGGAAGTGTTAGCAGCCAGGGTACGAGAGAATGATAACATACATGGTATCCAAATTGCAGACACACAATACAAAACTACCCTTTATGCCGACGATGTGCTCTTCTCATTTATCTCCCCTACACAATCTCTTACTGCACTAATGCCGGTCATTAAACAATACAGCAATCTATCAAATTTTAAAATTAACATGTCCAAATCTGAATTCCTCGGGGATCACTGGGCAAACGGCTCACCAGATTGTTTCACAATTTCACTTCACACAGAAACAAGACTCCATAAAATACCTAGGGATACAGCTTTCGCTTTCTAGGGATTCCCTACTCCAAATGAACTTCCAGAGCTTACTTAAAACCATTAGGCCGGATCTGCTGTCATGGCGGAGTAAAAGTCTCTCATGGCTAGGCAGGATTCAGGCTTTCAAAATGAGCATTCTACCCCGATTTCTCTACCTATTTCAAACTGTTCCCATACAACTACCCCTTCAATACATAAGAGCTACACAGGCACTTATGAATGATTTCACATGGGCACACAAGCACCCTAGAATATCTAAGTCCATAATTTACAGAAATAGATACAGAGGGGGCCTGGGAGTGCCTAATCTTCTATACTATCACCAAGCAGCGCAACTGACTAGAATAGTTGACTGGTGCAAAAATATAAAAGATAAGGAATGGGTGAAGCTTGAGCATGATTTAGAGGGCATTAAAAGCCTGGGGGCGCTCTGCTGGATCTCAAGACATCACAGAAAAAGATCTCCACTTTCCCCTACCTTAGTGTCAGACACGCTCTCTACATGGGATAACCTAGCTAACCATCAGAGGGGGATTTCATCAATCCCCTCCCTACTGACTCCCTTATTTCATAATGACGACTTCCCACTATTGAAACACAGTTGGACAGGGGATCCTTATATGATTTCAACTGGCCTTCCTTGTTGTCAGGTTATAGAGAGTGGAACCATATTGTCTAAAACTGCGATAGCTGATAGGGGTATACCTTACTTTGTTAGATGGCTGGAGTACCTCCAACTCTCTCACTTCCTCTCAAGTCATAAAAACAAGCCCAACCTTGTTCGCAGTTTAACCCCTTTCGAGGCACTCTGTTGGTCTCCACAAGTGTCAAAGGGCACACTCTCTGCAACGTATAAAATTTTACTCGCAAATCACTCTAAAACTCTCCCGTCCTACACCAAAGCCTGGGAAGCGGAATTGGGTGTGTCCGTCCCGCCAAAAACTTGGGATGTCATATTCCAGCAGATGGGTAAGGCACCCTCATCAATGAGCATCACAGAAACTAATATGAAACTTTTGGGGAGGTGGTACTTATTCCCTAGTAGGCTGGCTAAGATTTACCCACAAGCTGACCCTCTTTGCTGGAGAGGCTGTAAATACCCCGGTACTCTTAGTCACATCTGGTGAGATTGCCCTCAGCTCCAACCGTTTTGGAAAGCTGTACATGGGGAGATTCAAAAAGTTCTCTCACAATCTATTCCCATGGACCCCTGGACGATGTTATTTAATAAGCCACCCAGGATCAAATGTAAATATAAAATTGTTTTGATATACATTATGCTCAGCAGCGCTAAACAATTAATTCCCAGATTATGGAAACAATGTGTTACTCCCTCTATGCCCGAGTGGAGACGCAATGTCACGCATCTCTTAACCCTAGAAAAATTCCACTACCTTAAAACCAACAGACTAGATTTCTACTGCTCTATGCTGTTTTATTGGGAGACTTATGTCCATTCAGATATTGAGCCACTATCCTAACCCTCTGACCCAGCAACAGTACCCACCCTGATGTAAGCTCAAAAATCTTACAAGACCAAACGGGCGGTGGAGGGGGGGGACTTTCCGGACTTTATTCACTATGGCACCCCGGCCTGAGACATAAGAGCTACGGGAATAGGGATAGCCATTGAGAGAGGGACATATTATATATTGTAATCTACGAGAAGACTTGCTAGTTGGTGAGGTGGAACACACGAATAAACTCGAACACAAACCAAGGTGCAAAATCACCCCTGACAGTGATAGTGGTAGTTATATTTGTTTTACATAATGTACAAAAGCTCTCCTGGAGAGACTTTCCTGCAAAGACTGTTCAATAATTGACCCAATCTTATCTTATCCGGTGAGAGCCTCCTGTTGCGCAGCAATATTTAACGTTTTATGATTAAAGTTTGTTGTTTCCTTTTTTCTTTTCCTTTTTTTTTTTTAATTTTATTTACTGTTACTCTGTTTAAATGAAAAACACCAGCAGACTTTTGAACTCATTGAAACCCACTGGTGTACTGCATCAAGGCTTGCTGACTTGAACGCAGGGGACTGCGGTAAAGAGTTCCTCAGTTTATTTTGCAACTGCCTTTTATTTTTCTTGTGTAACTTGTTGCAAGCTGGTCTGTTATAACGGCTCATGTAAACCTTGTACACCTTTCTTTGGATCAGAAATAAAGCTTGATGGAAAAAAAAAAATAATTAGATAATATAAAAAATCTTATAATAGCTTTGCAAAAAATATGCAAGACTCTTAAAATAGACTTTCATTTTTCAAACTTCTTACCTTTGGTAGGGAACCCGGAGGTAATGATTAATGAAGAAATATGCCAATCTTGGCAAGATAGAGGCCTTATTTATCTATATCAGATAACTGATAATGAGAAGAAATGTATTTGGGACTTTAACTATTTGAAGGCCTCGTATGGCTGGGAGAAACCACATTTTTTTATATATTTACAGCTGAGACATTATTGTAACTCACTTGGTAAAGTGATGTATACGAAGGACAATTGGGATAACTTAAGCTTAGTAATGAAATTATTTTCTCAAGGGAATACTAGATGCTCAGTATTTTATAACAAACTCAATGATCAGAGCAGGATAAAATATATATACGAATAAATCAATAAATGGTTGAGAATCTCTCCAGAGCTTGAAATAACTAAGGAGGATATAAGAGAAAGTATAAATAGAGTAAGAAAAGCTACTTTACTATCTAGTTGGAGAGAGTCACAAGTTAAAATACTGCACCATGTATACTTAACCCCTTATGTTTTGGCTAAGTGGGGTAATACCCAAAACAATTTGTGCAAGAGATGCAGTTTTGAAAAAGCAGATATAGTACATTGTATGTATTCATGTCCTAAGATTAATACCTTTTGGTTAAAAATAATGTACTGGTTAGAAAAAAAATGCAAAATTAAGATGAGTATTACTTTGAAGGAAGTTTTGTTCTTAGCAAAAGGTTCAGAATATGGGTCGGTTACCCGTTTATTAAATACCATAATATTAACTGTTAGGAATATGATATTATGTGAATGGAACTCTAAAAAGAGCTTGAGCATGATGGTTTTCTTAAGGCGAATACAAAAAATGCTGAAAATTATTTGGATATGTAACATTGGATGCATTATTTTGTTTGTGAAATTATATTTAAAGTAACTCTCAATAAAAAAAAAAAAAAAAAAAAAGACAAACAATTTAGAAGACCAAAATCAGCAGCGTTTTACTTCAGGGAGATCATGTCAGAATAATCTAATTGACTTCTTTGATTATGTATCAAAAGTATTAGACAAGGGTGGAGCAGTTGATGTAGCATATCTAGATTTCAGCAAAGCATTTGACACCATCCCACTCAATAAACTAATTCTCCTTGGTCTAGACTCAAAAATTGTGAACTGGGTGGAATGCTGGCTTAAGGACAGAAAACAAAGTGTCTTAGTAAATGGAGTTCATTCAGCAGAGGGGGCTGTTACTAGTGGTGTTCCTCAGGGGTCAGTTCTGGGGCCTGTTTTGTTTAACATATTTATTTGTGATATCAGCAATGGGCTACAGGGGAAAGTATGTCTGTTTGCAGATGAAATTTGTAACAGAGTGGATGTTCCGGAGGGGGGGGGTAAACAAAATGAAAAGTGATATACAACAATTGGAGGATTGGACAAACGACTGGGATCTAAAGTTTAACACAGCAAAGTGTAAAATAATGCATTTAGGGAAGAAAAATCCAAATGTTAATTACAGACTTAGGGCTCCATGTACTAAGCAGTCAGTGAGCTACCCGCAAAAAATCTTGCGTCAAAACTCGCAAACTGATATGTACAAAGTCATCCACTATGTTCAAATTTGCATATTTAAAATTGTGAGCGTACTTATGCGCCAAACCTCGCTACCTCTCCATTTTTCACTGTAATTAGACACATTTGACCAACAACTTGTCATAAACTAATGTACTAAAAAATCTATTTGTCTGCTCGCTACAATTTCCGCTCCCACCTTGTTATTTTTGCCTCGCCACCTAAAAGGTGGCGGGCAAGGTACAGAAGCATAGGGAAGTCAATGTAGACGCCAGTCTAGACATATATAAAAGGCAGTAATATCAGCATTGTACTTTGTTGATTTCAGCAGCTATGGAGACACTTCTGTATTTGTTTATTCTCTGTGTGATGCAAATCCGGTCTAGAAGACAGAATATGGGAAATATCACTAATCAAATGGTTAGAAGAAGGAGAGTTTGTGTCCCCGTGTATTCCTTCCACGGGTTGCTTTGCAAGGCCTTTCTGACCGAGAGATCATACAAAGATTCCGGCTTGATCGTGAATCCATATTACACCTGTATCGAGAGATTGAATATTATTTGGAGCCGATGACGGCTCGTTCACAAGCTATTTGACTTTTAAAACTATTAGCTGCATTGCATTTTATGGCAACAGGATCCTTTCAGGCAGTTTCTAGTGTCATTATTGGAATGAGTCAATCTGCTTTTTCACGCCACTTGTCAAAAGTCATAGGGGCTATGATGATTATTTTTCCTCGATATGTTTGTTTGCCATCTACCACAGAAGAATGGCAATCTATAAAGTCAAATTTCTATAGGATGGCTGGGATGCCCAATGTCCTAGGGGCCATAGACTGTACCCATGTTGCTGTCAGACCACTTCAAGCTTGTGAGGAGATCTATAAGAATAGAAAGCATTTCCCTTCCTTGAATGTTCAGATGGTCTGTGACCCCAACATGAGGATAATCAATGTCCATTCAAACTACCCAGGCTCATGTCATGATTCTTACATCTTAAGGCAGACTGGCTTATACCGGAAGCTCGAGGACGGAGATATGCCTGAAGGATGGCTTCTAGGTAAGCATAACTGGCGTCTAATTTGTCGTTTTTAATTTCAATGTACATAAATTGCGCCAATTTTGTTGACTGTAATTAAAGAGTAAAGTGTTGTTTATTTTTAATTTGTATCGTATTAGTTCTCAATCTTTATAATTATTTTTTTATTAATATTTATATTTCTTTTATGTCCTATTGGGAGATGGAGGGTACTCATGTACAGAATGGCTGTTGACTCCCTATAACAACCCACAGACCAGAAATCAAGTACGTTTCAATAAAGCACATCGATCTACCAGGGGGATAATTGAGAGGACTTTCGGTCTTTTGAAAATGCGGTTTCAATGTCTTGATCGTTCTGGCAGCGCTATGCAGTATGCACCTGAGAAAGACGCAAGAATTATATTGGTTTGCTGCATACTGCACAATATAGCAATTAAAAGAGGCTGCCCATTAGAGGAATAAAATACCATAGATGCTGACAATTTAGCAGAATAAATATGTATAGAACAATAGTGATGTCGCAAACCTAAAATTTTCGGTTCGCGAACCGCGGACTCGAACTTCCGGTATTGTTCGTGAACGCGCGAACCGCGCGAACCGCCATTGAATTCAATAGGCAGGCGAACTTTAAAACCTACAAGGACTCTTTCTGACCACAATAGTGATGGAAAAGTTGTTTCAAGGGTACTAACACCTGGACTGTTGCATGCTGGAGGGGGATCCCTGGCAAAACTCCCATGGAAAATTACATAGTTGATGCAGAGTCTGCTTTTAAGCCATAATGGGTCTAAATCAACTAACATTCCCAAAGTGGCTGTCTCAAAACATCCCGGACAGAAGATAGATTGATAGTGATAGATAGGATAGATAGATATACATAGATTGATAGTTAGATAGAATCGATAGAAGAGAAATAGATAGATTTGTTAGATATATAATTACCCTAATAAATGCTAATAATCAAACATGCGTTCTTGGACCCAACTAGCTTGTGTCAATTAGTACATTTCTTAGCACTTTAATCCCTGTCCCCCCCCCCTATCGGGGGAGTTCTATATGGCCTGCCAGATTACCCTGAAAAATTATAATAATAAGACATGTAGTCTGCTACCTATTTTAACGAGGTTGTGTTTTAAGTACTACCATTCTTAGCACTTTAATCTCTGTAACTCCCCCTATTTGGTGAGGTCTATACGGCCTGGATGATTACCCATACAAAATATAATAATAAGACATCTGCTCTTGGTCTGCGACCCATGGTAACTATGTTGTGTTAATTAGTAATGTCCTTCGCATTTTAATAGCTGTTACTCATACTCACCCTATCGGTGGAGGTCTATATGGCCTGCATGATTACCCTTACAAAATATAACAACCAAACATATGTTCTGGGACCCATGGTAAGTAGGTTGTGTTATGTAGTACTGTTCTTTGCATTTTCATACCTGTTACAACACCAAATGGTGGCAGGTCTATCTGTCCTTCATGATTAGCTGCACCCAAACCCAAAAAAAAGCCAAGTGGTCTTAGACTAACACCCATGGCTAACTCTGTTGTTTCAATTAGTACTATTCTTAGCACTTTCATCCCTGTTACGGGCGGTCTACATGGCCATCATGATTAGCCGAACAAAATACTGCAATCCAACCTTTGCTCAGTCTTCATAGGCCCTTCATTGTCTGTATTTTGATAGTACAGTTCTTATTATTTTTATAGCTGATACAACACCGAATGTTGTCAGCTCTATATGGCCTGCATGATTAGCTGCACCCAATACAAAAATAAATCCAAGCGGTCTTGGATTAACACCCATGGCTAACTCTGTTGTTTCAAGTAATACTATTCTTAGCACTTTCATCTCATCATCCCTGTTACTTCCAGGACTCTCGGTGGTGGTGGTCTACATGGCCATCATGATTAGCCTAACCAAATACTACAATCCAACCTTGGCTCAGTCTTCCTAAGGCCCTTCATTGGCTGTATTTTGGTAGTACTGTTCTTATTACTACATGGTGGTCTACATGGCCATCATGATTAGCCTAACCAAATACTACAATCCAACCTTGGCTCAGTCTTCCTAAGGCCCTTCATTGGCTGTATTTTGGTAGTACTGTTCTTATTAGTTTAATAGCTGATACGACACCGAATGTTGTCAGCTCTATATGGCCTGCATGAATAGCCGCACCCAAAGCCAAAAAAAAGCCAAGCGGTTTTGCACTAACACCCATGGCTAACTCTGTTGTTTCAAGTTCTACTATTCTTAGCTCTTTCATCTCATCATCCCTGTTACTTCCAGGACTCTCGGTGGTGGTGGTCTACATGGCCATCATGATTAGCCTAACCAAATACTACAATCCAACCTTGGCCCAGTCTTCCTAAGGCCCTTCATTGGCTGTATTTTGGTAGTACTGTTCTTATTAGTTTAATAGCTGATACGACACCGAATGTTGTCAGCTCTATATGGCCTGCATGAATAGCCGCACCCAAAGCCAAAAAAAAGCCAAGCGGTTTTGCACTAACACCCATGGCTAACTCTGTTGTTTCAAGTTCTACTATTCTTAGCTCTTTCATCTCATCATCCCTGTTACTTCCAGGACTCTCGGTGGTGGTGGTCTACATGGCCATCAGGATTAGCCTAACCAAATACTACAATCCAACCTTGGCTCAGTCTTCCTAAGGCCCTTCATTGGCTGTATTTTGGTAGTACTGTCATCCTTTTGAATAAAAGATTACAGTAAAGGCATTGATTTTAGAAACCCACAGATCATTATTTGCAACCGTGAAATTAGAAAATAAAATTGATTACACACCCGTGACACTTATTTATGCTCCGGCCTTTTTAATACGATGGTCCCGGAGCCTCAACCGAAACAACAGCATGAAAAAGGAGATATGTCATCCTTTTGAATAAAAGATTACAGTAAAGGCATTGATTTTAGAAACCCACAGATCATTATTTGCAACCGTGAAATTAGAAAAAAACATTGATTAGACAGCCATGACACTTATTTATGCTCAGGCCTTTTTAATACGAGGGTCCCGGAGCCTCAACCGAAACAACAGCATGAAAGAGGAGATATGTCATCCTTTTGAATAAAAGATTACAGGAAAGGCATTGATTTTAGAAACCCACAGATCATTATTTGCAACCGTGAAATTAGAAAATAAAATTGATTACACACCCGTGACACTTATTTATGCTCCGGCCTTTTTAATACGATGGTCCCGGAGCCTCAACCGAAACAACAGCATGAAAGAGGAGATATGTCATCCTTTTGAATAAAAGATTACAGGAAAGGCATTGATTTTAGAAACCCACAGATCATTATTTGCAACCGTGAAATTAAAAAAAAACATTGATTACACAGCCGTGACACTTATTTATGCTCAGGCCTTTTTAATACGAGGGTCCCGGAGCCTCAACCGAAACAACAGCATGAAAGAGGAGATATGTCATCCTTTTGAATAAAAGATTACAGGAAAGGCATTGATTTTAGAAACCCACAGATCATTATTTGCAACCGTGAAATTAGAAAAAAATATTGATTAGACAGCCGTGACACTTATTTATGCTCAGGCCTTTTTAATACGATGGTCCCGGAGCCTCAACCGAAACAACAGCATGAAAGAGGAGATATGTCATCCTTTTGAATAAAAGATTACAGGAAAGGCATTGATTTTAGAAACCCACAGATCATTATTTGCAACCGTGAAATTAGAAAATAAAATTGATTACACACCCGTGACACTTATTTATGCTCCGGCCTTTTTAATACGATGGTCCCGGAGCCTCAACCGAAACAACAGCATGAAAGAGGAGATATGTCATCCTTTTGAATAAAAGATTACAGGAAAGGCATTGATTTTAGAAACCCACAGATCATTATTTGCAACCGTGAAATTAGAAAAAAACATTGATTAGACAGCCGTGACACTTATTTATGCTCAGGCCTTTTTAATACGAGGGTCCCGGAGCCTCAACCGAAACAACAGCATGAAAGAGGAGATATGTCATCCTTTTGAATAAAAGATTACAGGAAAGGCATTGATTTTAGAAACCCACAGATCATTATTTGCAACCGTGAAATTAGAAAATAAAATTGATTACACACCCGTGACACTTATTTATGCTCCGGCCTTTTTAATACAATGGTCCCGGAGCCTCAACCGAAACAACAGCATGAAAGAGGAGATATTTCATCCTTTTGAATAAAAGATTACAGGAAAGGCATTGATTTTAGAAACCCACAGATCATTATTTGCAACCGTGAAATTAGAAAAAAACATTGATTACACAGCCGTGACACTTATTTATGCTCAGGCCTTTTTAATACGAGGGTCCCGGAGCCTCAACTGAAACAACAGCATGAAAGAGGAGATATGTCATCCTTTTGAATAAAAGATTACAGTAAAGGCATTGATTTTAGAAACCCACAGATCATTATTTGCAACCGTGAAATTAGAAAAAAACATTGATTAGACAGCCGTGACACTTATTTATGCTCAGGCCTTTTAAATACGAGGGTCCCGGAGCCTCAACCGAAACAACAGCATGAAAGAGGAGATATGTCATCCTTTTGAATAAAAGATTACAGGAAAGGCATTGATTTTAGAAACCCACAGATCATTTATATGACCCGTGTAATAGAAAAAAACATTCATTAGACACCGGTTACACTTATTTATCCTCAGGCCTTGTTAATACGAGGGTCCCGGAGCCGCAACTGAAACAACAGCATGAAAGAGGACATATGTCAATCTTTTTGAATTATAGATTACAGGAAAGGCATTGATTTTAGAAACACTGAGATAATTACTTGCAACCGGGAAATAAAAAAAAACATTGAACAGACACCCAGTACACTTTATTATCCATAGGCCTTTTCAGCAGAGGCTCCAGGACCCTCAACAAAAACAAGAGCAGGGAGCTGGGCATAGGAGTACAATGGAGTGTGACAATAATAATCTGAAGGTGAAGATTGCATTGTTGTGGCATTTTAATTTTGTTATTGTGGGAACTTAGTACTTGCAATGACCTTGCTCTAGTGAATCCATATCGCAAATGTGTTATTTAAGGCACTGTTTGTCTATTTTTTTTAATATCAGCATTTGGTAAATGAAGCTCAACTTAAGGCTGGTGAGAAACGACCTTTCTTCTGGCTGTTTGCAAATGTTGTGGCTCTGGACAAACATGTGAATAAGGGGCCATCAGCCATATTCTGCACGCAACCCCTTTGATGATTGACGATAAACATGTGTCACCTGCAAGCAGAGCTCGTTACTTCTGTCTAAATCATCTTCCTGGTATGGACAGGCCACTGTTTCCCACAGCAAGTACGAATTTTGAAATATAAGATTGTCTTGAGTATGGTAGGAAACCAAAGTTTATTTAATTCAGTACTATCTATCACCACAAAAAATGAACTTCTTGAAGCAACAAAAATGCCAGCAATTTCATGTGCTTATGGATGACAAGGACGTCATGTCCTTTGGTGCACAGAGATGGAGACGATTTTTGCCCTCCCTGTACACTACCCAGATGTCTCAAACATCACCAGAAACACAATACAGCCACTCTTGTGAAGTTCCTGGAGTGTTCCGGTAGCCATCTCTTTGCGCTCCTAAAGGAATACTTTATCAGTGTTTTTGCATACATCCGACAACAGCTTCGGAGACTGTGGTGACGCACATGTTATTTACTGTTGTTCCAGCTGTGGCAATATCAATTGGCATGAAAAAGTTAAGATTTGTGGGTTGGGGAGCCTAAAGCTGTTAAGGTAGGACGTGTGTTTGAGGAGCTCCAGGTCTTACAAGTTACTTTGGAGTTAGTTTTCAACCTTAATTTAATTTTCTTTTTGGGATTCATAGTCACACTTTCTGGGACTATCCAAGAGGAGCCTGGTAAAAGCAGTAGTAGTCACCCCTTATATCAACAGGTACCGAGACCTGTTTTTTGCCTTTCCAATATTGCGCCGTACCCCAAACTAATTCTGAATGAAAAAAAAAAAAAAAAAATTTGAACTAGTGACGCACATTTTATGCACGCTGTGGCAATTGTAATTTGCAATAAAAATAATCTGCTAACAACAACCACTACCTACGACCACACCTGACTCCTGAAGTCATGCTTCAGTTATTAAGTCAAGTTAAATTAATTTTTTTTTTCTTTATTATGCGCAGCAGAGGCTCCAGGACCCTCGACAAAACCAGCAGCAGGAAAGAGGACATATGGCATCCTTTTGAAAAAAATGATTATAGGAAAGGCATTGATTTCAGAAACACAGAGATCATTAGTTGCAAACGGTAAATCGAAAAAAACATTGATTAGACACCCTGTACACTTCTTTATCCTTAGGCCTTTTTAGCAGAGGCTCCAGGGCCCTCCACAAAACCAGCAGCTTGAAAGAGGACATATGTCATCCTTTAGAAAATTAGATTACAGGAAAGGCATTGATTTTAGAAACACAGAGATCATTAGTTGCAACCGTGAAATCACAAAAAACTTCGATTATACACCAAGTACACTTATTTATCCTTAGGCCTTTTTAGCAGAGGCTCCAGGACCCTCCACAAAACCAGCAGCATGAAAGAGGACATATGGCATCCTTTAGAAAATTAGATTACAGGAAAGGCATTGATTTTAGAAACACAGAGATCATTAGTTGCAACCGTGAAATCACAAAAAACTTTGATTATACACCAAGTACACTTATTTATCCTTAGGCCTTTTTAGCAGAGGCTCCAGGACCCTCCACAAAACCAGCAGCATGAAAGAGGACATATGGTATACTTTAGAAAATTAGATTACAAGAAAGGCATAGATTTTAGAAACACAGAGATCATTAGTTGCAACCGTGAAATCACAAAAAACTTCGATTATACACCAAGTACACTTATTTATCCTTAGGCCTTTTTAGCAGAGGCTCCAGGACCCTCCACAAAACCAGCAGCATGAAAGAGGACATATGGCATCCTTTAGAAAATTAGATTACAGGAAAGGCATTGATTTTAGAAACACAGAGATCATTAGTTGCAACCGTGAAATCACAAAAAACTTTGATTATACACCAAGTACACTTATTTATCGTTAGGCCTTTTTAGCAGAGGCTCCAGGACCCTCCACAAAAGCAGCAGCATGAAAGAGGACATATGGCATCCTTTAGAAAATTAGATTACAGGAAAGGCATTGATTTTAGAAACACAGAGATCATTAGTTGCAACCGTGAAATCACAAAAAACTTCGATTATACACCAAGTACACTTATTTATCCTTAGGCCTTTTTAGCAGAGGCTCCAGGACCCTCCACAAAACCAGCAGCATGAAAGAGGACATATGGCATCCTTTAGAAAATTAGATTACAGGAAAGGCATTGATTTTAGAAACACAGAGATCATTAGTTGCAACCGTGAAATCTAAAAAAAAATAGATTATACACCCAGTACACTTATTTATCCTTAGGCCTTTTTAGAAGAGTGTCCCGGAGCCTCAACAGAAAAAACAGCATGAAAGAGGACATATGACATCCTTTTGAAAAATAGATTACAGGAAAGGCATTGATTTTAGAAAGACAGAAAAAATTTGTTACAAACGGGAAATCTAAAAAAACATTGAATAGACACCCAGTACACTTCTTTATCCTTCGGCCTTTTTAGCAGAGGCTCCAGGACACTCAACAAAACCAGCAGTAGGAAAGAGGACATATGGCATCCTTGGTGAAAAAAAGATTATAGGAAAGGCATTGATTTTAGAAACCCGGGGATAATTTGTTGCAACCGTGAATTTTAATTAAAAAAAAATGATTGGATGGACACCCAGTACAATTCTTTCTCCCTAGGCCTTTTTATAAGAAGGTCCAGGACCCTCAAACAAAACACCAGCAGGAAAGGGGACATATGGCATACTTTTTAACAATAGAGTAAGAGTACAGGAAAGGCATTGATTTTAGAAACCCATAGATAATTTTTTGCAAATGTAAATTTGAATAAAAAAAATGATTCGATGGACACCCAGTACACCACTTTCTCCTTAGGCCTTTTTATAAGAGGGTCCTGGACCCTCAAAAAAAACACCAGCAGGAAAGAGGACATATGGCATACTTTTGAAAATTAGATTACAGGAAAGGCATTGATTTTAGAAACACAGAGATCAGTTATATGACCCGGGAAATAGAAAAAAAACATTGATTGGACACCCAGTACACTTCTTTATCCTTAGTCCTTTTTATAAGAGTGTCCCGGAGCCTCAACAGAAAGAACAGCATGAAATAGGACATATGGCATCCTTTTGAAAAATAGATTACAGGAAAGGCATTGATTTTTGAAAGACAGAAAAAATTTGTTACAACCGTGAAATCTAAAAAAACATTGAATAGACACCCAGTACACTTCTTTATCCTTAGGCCTTTTTAGCAGAGGCTCCAGGACACTCAACAAAACCAGCAGTAGGAAAGAGGACATATGGCATCCTTTGTGAAAAAAAGATTATAGGAAAGGCATTGATTTTAGAAACCCGGGGATAATTTGTTGCAACCGTGAATTTTAATTAAAAAAAAATGATTGGATGGACACCCAGTACAATTCTTTATCCATAAGGTCTTTTTATAAGAGGGTCCAGGACCCTCAAACAAAAAACCAGCAGGAAAGAGGACATATGGCATACTTTTGAACAATAGAGTACAGGAAAGGCATAGATTTTAGAAACCCATAGAATTTTTTTTTTAAATGTAAATTTGAATAAAAAAAATTATTCGATGGACAGCCAGTACACCTCTTTCTCCTTAGGTCTTTTTATAAGAGGGTCCTTGACCCTCAAAAAAAACACCAGCAGGAAAGAGGACGTATGGCATCCTTTTGAACAATAGAGTACAGGTACAGCATTGATTTTACAAACCCAGAGATCATTTTGTTCAATTGTTAAATAGAAAAATAAAAATGAGTGGCCAACCAGTACACCTCTTTCTCCTTAGGCCTTTTTATAAGAGGGTCCTGGACACTCAAAAAAAACACCAGCAGGAAAGAGGACGTATGGCATCCTTTTGAACAATAGAGTACAGGTACGGCATTGATTTTACAAAACCAGAGATAATTTTGGTCAAATGAGAAATAGAAAATAAAAAAGAGTGGACACCCAGTACACCTCTTTCACCTTAGGCCTTTTTATAAGAGTGTCCAGGACCCTCAAACAAAATACCAGCAGGAAAGAGAACATATGGCATACTTTGGAACAATAGAGTACTGGTACGGCATTGATTTGTGAAACCCACAGATAATTGTTTGTAAAAGTGAAATAGCACCAAAAACCATGCTTGGACTCCCACTCCAGGTCGTTCTCCTTCAGCTTTTTTATAAGAGGGTCCAGCACCCTCAACAGAAACAACTGCAGGAAACACCACCACATATGCCATCCTTTTGCACAAGCGAGTACAGATATGGCATCCATTTTAGAAACCCAAAGATAATTGAGAGGAACCAGGAACATTTTTCTAAAAACTGGATGGGGCACCCATTTCTACAGGTCGTTCTCCTTCAGCCTTTTTATATCATGGGCCACGACCCGCAACAGGCACAACAGCATGAAACACAACATATGCCACCTTTTTGCACAATAGAGTACAGGTATGTCATAGATGGAACACGGAGATAATTTAGGGCAACCAAGAGACGGATAAAGATGCTTGGTCGGTCCTACTCTTTCAAATTTGTTGCATTTTGCGTTCAATTGAATGGTACACCGGATATGAGTGGTGTGTAAAGTTGTACAATTCATAACAGTTTAATCACTAGTGTTATGTGCATTATTTTTTTTATTTGAGTTTTGTACCCACAAAGATGCAGCAGAGGCCAGAAAAATTAGGAATGTACAAATGACTGGAAAAATTGGGGTATTGTTGGAGCAACTGCTGTAGCAGCGGCCAGAAAAATCGATGTTTGTAAAACATTTATAAAGTGCCCTAAAAGCTTGTGGCTTGAACACTAGTTGTTGGCGGATAAGTCAAGCAAGTCCTCCGTCTTTATAACCAAAAAAAAAAGGCCAGCCTGTGTACCAGTTGTAGCCCAAGGCAGCTCATATCATCATCAGTAGTTTTTTATTCAAATGTATCGCCCAATGTCAGTCCCTTCGGGATCCAGCCCTCATTCATTTTTATAAAAGTGAGATAGTCAAGGATTTTTTGACCTAGGCGACTTCTCTTCTCAGTGACAAAACCTCCTGCTGCACTAAAAGTCCTTTCGGACAGGACACTTGAAGCGGGGCAGGCCAGAAGTTCCATTGCAAATTGGGTTAGCTCAGGCCACAAGTCCAGCCTGCACACCCAGTAGTCAAGGGGTCCATCGTTCCTGAGAGTGTCGAGATCCGCAGTTAAAGCTAGGTAGTCTGCTACCTGTTGGTTGAGTCTTTCTCTAAGGCTGGATCCCGAAAGGCTCTGATGGTGCATGGGAGTTAAAAAGGTACGCATGTCCTCCATCAACAAGACGTCAGGAAAGAGCCCGGTCCTTGCCGCCGTGGTCGTGGGAGGAGGAGGATTAATTTCATCTCTTCCCGTGTTACATTCCCGTGGTGCTGTGACATCACCCTTATACGCTGTGTAAAGCATAGTTTTTAATTTATTATGAAAATGCTCCATCCTTTCCGACTTGCGGGAATTTGGTAACATTTCAGGCACTTTATGCTTATACCGGGGGTCGAGGAGTGTGGACACCCAGTACAGGTCGTTCTCCTTCAGCTTTTTTATACGAGGGTCCCTCAACAGGCACGACAGCATGAAAGAACCCATTTGAACAAGGTTGGATGCTGAGCTAATCATGTCGCGTTCCTCCTCCTCACTGATCTCACTGATGGTATCTTCTTCCCCCCAGCCACGTACAACACCACTGGTACCAGATAGGTGATAACAACGAGCACCCTGGGATGACTGTTGTGCTCGGTCTTCCTCCTCCTCCTCCTCAAAGCCACATTCCTCCTCTGACTCCTCTTCCTCACAATCCTCTTCCTGCGTTGCCGCAGGTCCAGCAAGCAATGCTGATTCGGCTGTTTGCGGGGGTGATGGACACCACAACTCTCCCGCTTCCTCTTCACGCTCATCTACTGCCTGATCCAGCACTCTTCGCAGGGCACGCTCCAGGAAGAAAACAAATGGTATGATGTCGCTGATGGTGCCTTCGCTGCAACTGACAAGGTTTGTCACCTCCTCAAAAGGACGCATGAGCCTACAGGCATTGCGCATGAGCGTCCAGTAATTTGGCAAAAATATCCCCAGCTCCCCAGAGGCTGTCCTAGCACCCCGGTCATACAAATACTCATTAACAGCTTTTTCCTGTTGGAGCAGGCGGTCAAACATTAGGAGTGTTGAATTCCACCGTGTCGGGCTGTCGCAAATCAAGCGCCTCACTGGCAGGTTGTTTCGACGCTGGATATCAGACAAGTGCACCATGGCCGTGTAGGAACGCCTGAAATGGCCACACACCTTCCTGGTCTGCTTCAGGACGTCCTGTAAGCCTGGGTACTTATGGACAAATTGTTGAACAATCAGATTACACACATGTGCCATGCACGGCACATGTGTCAACTTGCCCAATTTCAATGCCGCCACCAAATTACTTCCATTGTCAGAAACAACCTTGCCAATCTCCAGTTGGTGCGGTGTCAGCCACTGATCCACCTGTGCGTTCAGGGTGGTCAGGAGTGCTGGTGTGGTGTGACTCTCCGCTTTCAGGCAAGTCAACCCCAAGATGGCGTGACACTGCCGTACCCGGGATGTAGCATAGTACCTGGGGAGCTGGGGGGGTGCCATAGATGTGGAGCAAGACGCAGAAGTTGAAGAGGACTCAGCCGAGGAAGAGGTTATGGAAGAGGATGGAGTAGGAGGAGTAGAGGAGGTAGCAGCAGGCCTGCCTGCAAGTCGTGGCGGTGTCACCAACTCTTCTGCATAGCCACGCATTCCATGCTTGTCAGAAGTCAGCAGGTTTACCCAATGCGCAGTGTAGGTGATATACCTGCCCTGACCATGCTTTGCAGACTTGCCTTTTGTGAAAAGAAATTTCTGCCAGGTACCTTCCACTGCGGTGTCCCAATAGATACAATTTTTTTGAAAGCATCAGACTCCACCCTCTTGTATGGTAAAAGCTGGCGGGCTAAGAGTTCAGACAAGCCAGCTGTCAGACGCCGGGCAAGTGGGTGACTTTGAGAAATTGGCTTCTTACGCTCAAACATGTCCTTGACAGACACCTGACTGTGGGCAGATGACCAGGAACTGCTACGTAAGAGAGACTGAGTGGAGGATGGTTGAGAGGGGGCAAGGAGGACAGCACTGGTTGACGTGGCTGAAGATGCTGGAGCAGGAGGAGGAGGGCGGCTTTCACTTTGTGTGCTGCTTCTACTCATGTGTTCTTCCCATCGGCCTTTGTGATGGGAGACCATGTGCCTTCGCAAAGCAGTTGTACCTAGGTGGCTGTTGGACTTCCCACGACTCAGTTTCTTTTGGCACAGGTTGCAAATGGCATCGCTGTTGTCAGAGGCAGACACACAAAAAAATGCCACACTGCTGAGCTCTGTGATGACGGCATTCTGGTGGTGGCAACAACATGCGTTGATGGGCGTTGGCGGGCTGTCTGGCTGACCCCTGGTGACGATGCATGCTGTCTGACTGTGCCACTAGCTCCTTGAGACGAACTCCCCGTGCTTCCAAATCGTCTCCTCCTCCTCCTCCTCTCTGTCTCCCCATCTGAACTTTCCCCCTCTTCTTCTTCTCTTCTAGCAGGCACCCACGTGACATCCACCGACACATCATCATCAACCGCTTCACTTGTATCTGAAACATCAAGAAAGGAAGCAGCAGCGGGTACAACATCACCATCATCATCACACCGTACCTCCATGTTGGTAATGCTGCCTGACTGAGACTGATCACTATTATCTACATCCTCTGTCAATGATGGTTGCGCATCACTCATTTCTTCAAAATGATGTGTCAATAACTCCTGTGACAGATCAAGTGAAGCGGCTGTAGTGCTAGTGTTGGTGGTGGCGACAGGCGGCGGAGTTTCACTGGTCACTTAAGACCTGCCCAAAGCACAGCTGGACTTAGATGGTGCGTCAAGGTTAGGAGGACTAGCAGCGGAAGCTGAAGAAGATTGGGTTTCCTGTGTTAGCCATTCAACTAGGTCCTCCTCAGAAGTTTTTGCATCCCCCCTGGCACCCGGCGTCTGAACAATGTGCATATTTGTAGGGTCTAAAGGAATCACAGCACCACGACCACGACCACGGAACCTGCGGGGTGGACTGCCTCTGCCTGTCATTTTTTTTTAAATGGACACTAACAATACTATTACACCAATTGAGTGAAAGTGGGCACAGTATACGCTGTGAGACTGACAACAACTAAAAAGACAGATGTTTTAAAAATCACAAATTGTTAATTTTTTGAAATATTACTAGTACTGTGGCAACAAATATGATTGTTTGGCACTATTTGGCATATGAGCCTGCCTGGCACACACGCTGGGAGAAAGGAAACTGCAATTCAATGGCACTAGGAGACTGAAGAATCACAGTCAAAACAGTTATGATTAACAAAAATTCCAATCCTGTTACAATAAATATGAGTGGTGGCACTAATTGGCTAGTTGGGACTGGCACACAGGCAGGCAGGCAGGCAGGAGGAAAATGCAATTCAAGGGCACTAGTAGACTGCAGATTGACAGTCAAAACAATGTTGATTGACAAATTTTGCAATACTGTTAAAAGAAATATGATTGCTAGCACTAATTGGATAGTTGGGCCTGGCACACAGGCTGGCAGGCAGTAGAAAAGTGCAATTCAATGGCACAAGCAAAATGAGGATTAAGATCAACAATCAAGATTTTTTTTATTTTAATTAGTAACTATACTAAGACAAAATATTTGGATTGGTGTAAATAGTTGGCAAGACGGCCTGGCACAAAAGGATGGCAGGCAGGAGGGAGATGCAATTCAAGGACACTAGGAGACTGATTACTGACAGTCTAAACAGTGATGATTGACAATTTTTGCAATAATGTTAACAGAAATATGATTGCTGACAACAATTGGCTAGGTGGGCCTGGCTCACAGCAGGCTGCAAGGCAGGAGGAAAGTGCTATTCAATGGCACCAGCAAACTGAGGATTCAAATCACAGCAACTATTACCAAAAATGTTAATATTTAATTATTAGAATACTGTCACAACAAATATGATAGGTGTAAATATTTTTTAAGTAGGCCTGGCACACAGGCTTGGAAGGCTGTAGAAAAGTGCAATTCAAAGGCACGAGCAAACTGAGGGTTAAGATCATCAACAATAAAGATTTTTTTAAATGTAATTAGTAACTATACTGTGACAAAATATTTGGATTGGTGTAAATAGTTGGCAAGACGGCCTGGCACAAAAGGATGCAGGCAGGAGGGAGATGCAATTCAAGGACACTAGGAGACTGATTACTGACAGTCTAAACAGTGATGATTGACAATTTTTGCAATACTGTTAACAGAAATATGATTGCTGACAACAATTGGCTAGGTGGGCCTGGCTCACAGCAGGCTGCAAGGCAGGAGGAAAGTGCTATTTAATGGCACCAGCAAACTGAGGATTCAAATCACAGCAACTATTACCAAAAATTTTAATTTTTAATTATTAGAATACTGTCACAACAAATATGATTGGTGTAAATATTTTTTAAGTAGGCCTGGCACACAGGCTTGGAAGGCTGTAGAAAAGTGCAATTCAAAGGCACGAGCAAACTGAGGGTTAAGATCAACACTAAAAAATGTTTTTATTTAAATTAATAACTATACTGTCTGACTGTGACAACAATTAGGATTGGTGTAAATAGTTGGCTAGACGGCCTGGCACAAAAGGCTGGCAGTGGCAGGCAGGAGATAAATGAAATTCAATGGCCCTAGGAGACTGAATATTTGCAGTCCAAAAAATTATGTTTTTGTTTTTTTATTACTGTTACAAGAATTGTGATTGGTGCCACTAATTGGCTACTTGGGCCTGGCAGACAGGCTGGCAGATATGAGTCGTGGATGGTAGGTAGGGCAGTAATTTAACACAGTATGCTGTGTAAGTGACAAAAACACAGGACTGCTAGAAAATTAAGTTACATTACACTAGCAAAATATTTTAAAATTTTAGATTTTAATATTAAAATTATGTTAAGAAGTGCAATGCACATATGACTCTATGAGTGGTCACACTGGCTGGCTGCTACGTAGGGCAGCAATTATAACAACAGTATGCTGTGTAAGTCAGATAGACAGTTAGACACAGGCCTGATAGAAAATACAATTAGATTACACTAGCATAATGATTTAAAGACTTTTTTTTGGAAATTTTAAGAAAAAGGTTAAGCACATACATATGAGTCGTGGCTGATAGCCTTGGAAGGGCAGCTATTAAAAACAGTAGGCTATGTATGTCGGATACACACACGCCTGATAGAAAATACTATTAGATTACACTAGAAAAATGATTGAAATTATTTTTTGGGGGGGGAAATTAAAAAAAGGTTAAACACATATGAGTCGTGGCTCATAGACTAGGGAGGGCAGCAAGTAAACACAGTAGGCTCTCTATGTCAGCAAAACACACAGGCCGGATAGAAAATTAGATTTGATTACACTAGCAAACAAATTTAAACTTTTTTTTTTTATATTAAAATTAAGGTGAAAGAAAAATAGATATGAGTGCTGGGTGGCTGCCTGGCACAGACCAATTAACCAAAAGTCTGAAAAAAAAAGAGGTATATTAATGCTGAGTGAGCCTGACAGACACAGGCATGATAGTAAATGTAATTAGATTACACTAGAAAAATATTTTTTTGTGTTTTTTTTTTAAATTAAAAATAATGTTATAAACGGATATTAACACTGCTGGCTGCTGGCTGGCACAGAGCAATGAACCAGAGTATATGCTGTGTGACACTGGCCTGATAGAAAATGAAAAAAAAATTACACTAGAAAAATAATTATATTTTTGGGTTAGTTAAATTTAAACTAATGTTGTTAGGGAGATATCAGTGGTGGCAGTAGTCACAGCATATGCTGTGAGCCTTAAACACACAGCTGAAAGCCAGGCGAATGCTAATAAAAAAAAAAAAGAAAAAAAAAAAAATGGCACGAAATATAGCCCTAAAAAGGGCTTTTTAGGGTGCTGTGCTTGCAGCAGAGATGAGTGGAGTCCTTCTGGACTGTAAATACACTAGCCTAGCTATGTTTTTCCTATTAATGTCAGGAGCAAAAACATAACACGTCCTATCATTAAAAAAGCAAGGTCGTTATGAGTCTAAAATGGCGGATTCCAAGTAGCTGGGAGTGTCTGTGAGGGAGTGTCTGATGTTGATTGGCTCTAATGTGTCAGGCGGCTGTGACATAAAGGGTCAAAGTTTCCACAATGATGACACATAGGGGCGGATCGAACATCGCCATGTGTTCACCCACAAACGCGAACGCGAACAAGCTATGTTCGCTGTGAACCGTTCGCGGCGAACAGTTCGGGACATCACTATAGAACAACCTAATAGGCATGGTATGGCAACAAGGGACATGGTTTCAGAACAATATTTTGATGAATAAATTTTATGTCTTAAGTTGATAAATAAAAAAACATTTCCTTTATTAAATTGTCTTTTACTCTTTTTTAAAAAAATATATAATATGATGTACAAGAACATGTTCAAGAAAAATAATGATCATGTTTCTCATAAAAAGACAATATAAGTTAAAAAATATTTGTATTACAATTAAAAGAAAATAAATACAATTTTTTTATAATTAAGGGTATTACAAATCACTGTTGATAAACATATAATTACATCAAGTTGTTGCTCTACAATTATCAATGGTTTAAAATATTAATTACAAATCAAGTTTATGATCAAAGTCATTCCAAACAATAATTTTTGGATAATATATTGTCTTTGTGACATCACAATACTGTCTATAGCTTCTCTAACTTTAACATTAGTTTTGTGTAATGTAATCCCTCAACAGCTGATGGTAATTCATTGTATTGTCTCATTGAATTGTAGACTTACCAAACGACAGGCTATTCCAAAGTAAAATTTTATGCTTTCAGATAGGGGTTGTTATTTTAAACAACTTTTCTAAAGACTTTAACAAGTAATTTTGCTTTGTTTTATTTTAATCTCAATTTTTAACAACTCCTAGGTTTGGCCATATTCAAATTAAAAAATCCTTCAGGGCTTACTCTTATCACTTATTATGTTTATTAACTTCGCTTTCCCTTCAATAGTTTTTAAAGTTATTGTGGCTCATATAGATCAAACATTGTCATTGTACATATATATCTATGTAACATTAATCCAATTATAAATTTGTAGGAAGCAAATAGCGACAATATTTGGGCTAAAAATTTAAAATAAATAAAGCCCAAAAAAATTCTCAACAAATAATGCAAACTAAATTGCTTTATTACAAACTGACAAACAATATTAAAACATTATATATTATATTTTTAAAAAACTAATGTAAACAAAAATAAATTCAAAAATATATACACACATATGTAACACTGAAATTGTTTATAAACAAAATAACATTTTTAAAAACTATAAATATAGAATAAATTTACAAACATTTACTAAATACATAAGTCTACATATACATTATATTTTAACCTTTTTTTTTTTTTGCTACATATCGAGATCAATGCTCTAATGATTGACTTAATGATTAATGACGTCATCGTCAAGCATGTCGTGTCCTAAACCTTTTGGTGATGGGGAATTAGTAATATTAGTGAAAAGTATACCAAAGAGCACCCTTTGGTGGAGGCTGGGTCTGAATGTTTTAATGGACAGTAGTAAATGTCAATGAGTTAATGTCAATAAGTTACATTGATCATAAATTTATTATTTCTTTCATGTAATTAGCAAGAGTCCATGAGCTAGTGACGTATGGGATATACATTCCTACCAGGAGGGGCAAAGTTTCCCAAACCTCAAAATGCCTATAAATACACCCCTCACCACACCCACAAATCAGTTTTACAAACTTTGCCTCCTATGGAGGTGGTGAAGTAAGTTTGTGCTAGATTCTACGTTGATATGCGCTCCGCAGCAGGTTGGAGCCCGGTTTTCCTCTCAGCGTGCAGTGAATGTCAGAGGGATGTGAGGAGAGTATTGCCTATTTGAATGCAGTGATCTCCTTCTACGGGGTCTATTTCATAGGTTCTCTGTTATCGGTCGTAGAGATTCATCTCTTACCTCCCTTTTCAGATCGACGATATACTCTTATATATACCATTACCTCTACTGATTTTCGTTTCAGTACTGGTTTGGCTTTCTACAACATGTAGATGAGTGTCCTGGGGTAAGTAAGTCTTATTTTCTGTGACACTCTAAGCTATGGTTGGGCACTTTTTTATAAAGTTCTAAATATATGTATTCAAACATTTATTTGCCTTGACTCAGGATGTTCAACATTCCTTATTTCAGACAGTCAGTTTCATATTTGGGATAATGCATATGAATCAATCAATTTTTTCTTACCTTATAATTTGACTTTTCCTTGTGGGCTGTTAGGCTCGCGGGGGCTGAAAATGCTTCATTTTATTGCATCATTCTTGGCGCAGACTTTTTTGTCGCAAATTTTTTTTCTGTTTCCGGCGTCATACGTGTCGCCGGAAGTTGCGTCATTTTTGATGTTTTTTTGCGCCAAAAGTGTCGGCGTTTCGGATGTGCTAAAAAAATATGGGCGTCACTATTGTCTCCACATTATTTAAGTCTCGTTATTTATTGCTTCTGGTTGCTAGAAGCTTGTTCACTGGCATTTTTTCCCATTCCTGAAACTGTCATTTAAGGAAATTGATCAATTTTGCTTTATATGTTGTTTTTTCTATTACATATTGCAAGATGTCCCACGTTGACACTGAATCAGAAGATACTTCTGGAAAATCGCTGCCTGGTGCTGGATCTACCAAAGCTAAGTGTATCTGCTGTAAACTTGTGGTATCTGTTCATCCAGCTGTTGTTTGTACTGATTGTCATGACAAACTTGTTAATGCAGATAATATTTCCTTTAGTACTGTTACATTACCTGTTGCTGTTCCGTCAACATCTAATACTCAGAGTGTTCCTGATAACATAAGAGATTTTGTTTCTAAATCCATTAAGAAGGCTATGTCTGTTATTCCTCCTTCTAGTAAATGTAAAAAGTCTTTTAAAACTTCTCATTTTTCAGATGAATTTTTAAATGAACATCGTCATTCTGATTCTAATAATGGTTCTTCTGGTTCAGAGGATTCTGTCTCAGAGGTTGATGCTGATAAATCTTCATATTTATTTAAAATGGAATTTATTCGTTCTTTACTTAAAGAAGTCCTAATTGCATTAGAAATAGAGGATTCTGGTCCTCTTGATACTAAATCTAAACGTTTAAATAAGGTTTTTAAATCTCCTGTAGTTATTCCAGAAGTTTTTCCTGTCCCTGATGCTATTTCTGAAGTAATTTCCAGGGAATGGAATAATTTGGGTAATTCATTTACTCCTTCTAAACGTTTTAAGCAATTATATCCTGTGCCATCTGACAGATTAGAGTTTTGGGACAAAATCCCTAAGGTTGATGGGGCTGTCTCTACTCTTGCTAAGCGTACTACTATTCCTACGGCAGATAGTACTTCCTTTAAGGATCCTTTAGATAGGAAAATTGAATCCTTTCTAAGAAAAGCTTACTTGTGTTCAGGTAATCTTCTTAGACCTGCTATATCTTTGGCGGATGTTGCTGCAGCTTCAACTTTTTGGTTAGAAGCTTTAGCGCAGCAAGTAACAGATCATAATTCTCATAGCATTATTAATCTTCTTCAACATGCTAATAATTTTATTTGTGATGCCATCTTTGATATCATTAGAGTTGATTTCAGGTATATGTCTCTAGCTATTTTAGCTAGAAGAGCTTTATGGCTTAAAACTTGGAATGCTGATTTGTCTTCTAAGTCTACTCTGCTTTCCCTTTCTTTCCAGGGTAATAAATTATTTGGTTCTCAGTTGGATTCTATTATCTCAACTGTTACTGGAGGGAAAGGAACTTTTTTACCACAGGATAAAAAATCTAAAGGTAAATTTAGGTCTAATAATTGTTTTCGTTCCTTTCATCACAACAAGGAACAAAAGCCTGATCCTTCATCCTCAGGAGCGGTATCAGTTTGCAAACCATCTCCAGTCTGGAATAAATCCAAGCCTTTTAGAAAACCAAAGCCAGCTCCTAAGTCCACATGAAGGTGCAGCCCTCATTCCAGCTCAGCTGGTAGGGGGCAGATTACGTTTTTTCAAAGAAATTTGGATCAATTCCATTCACAATCTTTGGATTCAGAACATTGTTTCAGAAGGGTACAGAATTGGTTTCAAGATAAGGCCTCCTGCAAAGAGATTTTTTCTTTCCTGTGTCCCAGTAAACCCAGCGAAGGCTCGAGCATTTCTGAAATGTGTTTCAGATCTAGAGTTGGCTGGAGTAATTATGCCAGTTCCAGTTCTGGAACAGGGGCTGGGGTTTTATTCAAATCTCTTCATTGTACCAAAGAAGGAGAATTCCTTCAGACCAGTTCTGGATCTAAAAATATTGAATCGTTATGTAAGGATACCAACATTCAAAATGGTAACTGTAAGGACTATCCTGCCTTTTGTTCAGCAAGGGCATTATATGTCTACAATAGATTTACAGGATGCATATCTGCATATTCCAATTCATCCAGATCACTATCAGTTTCTGAGATTCTCTTTCCTAGACAAGCATTACCAGTTTGTGGCTCTACCGTTTGGCCTAGCAACAGCTCCAAGAATTTTTACAAAGGTTCTCGGTGCCCTTCTGTCTGTAATCAGAGAACAGGGTATTGTGGTATTTCCTTATTTGGACGATATCTTGGTATTTGCTCAGTCTTCACATTTAGCAGAATCTCATACGAATCGACTTGTGTTGTTTCTTCAAGATCATGTTTGGATTATCAATTTACCAAAAAGTTAATTGATTCCTCAGACAAAGGTAACCTTTTTAGGTTTCCAGATAGATTCAGTGTCCATGACTCTGTCTTTGACAGACAAGAGACGTCTAAAATTGATATCAGCTTGTCGAAACCTTCAGTCACAATTAATATCTTTAAAACCGATTGTACGACACTCTCTGACTTGGTGGACAGATCACCATCGTTTAGATCAGGGGGCTTCTTTTGTTCTTCCGACCTGGACTGTAATTTCAACAGATGCAAGTCTTACAGGTTGGGGAGCTGTGTGGGGGTTTCTGACAGCACAAGGGGTTTGGGAATCTCAGGAGGTGAGATTACCGATCAATATTTTGGAACTCCGTGCAATTTTCAGAGCTCTTCAGTCATGGCCTCTTCTAAAGAGAGAATCGTTCATTTGTTTTCAGACAGACAATGTCACAACTGTGGCATACATCAATCATCAAGGAGGTACTCACAGTCCTCTGGCTATGAAAGAAGTATCTCGAATTCTGGTATGGGCGGAATCCAGCTCCTGTCAAGTTTCTGCGGTTCATATCCCAGGTATAGACAATTGGGAAGCGGATTATCTCAGTCGCCAAACGTTACATCCGGGCGAATGGTCTCTTCACCCAGAGGTATTTCTTCAGATTGTTCAAATGTGGGGACTTCCAGAAATAGATCTGATGGCCTCTCATCTAAACAAGAAACTTCCCAGGTATCTGTCCAGATCCAGGGATACTCAGGCGGAAGCAGTGGATGCATTGTCACTTCCTTGGAAGTATCATCCTGCCTATATCTTTCCGCCTCTAGTTCTTCTTTAAAGAGTAATCTCCAAGATTCTGAAGGAATGCTCGTTTGTTCTGCTGGTAGCTCCAGCATGGCCTCACAGGTTTTGGTATGCGGATCTTGTTTGGATGGCCTCTTGCCAACCGTGGACTCTTCCGTTAAGACCAGACCTTCTGTCGCAAGGTCCTTTTTTTCCATCAGGATCTCAAATCCTTAAATTTAAAGGTATGGAGATTGAACGCTTGATTCTTAGTCAAAGAGGTTTCTCTGACTCTGTGATTAATACTATGTTACAGGCTCGTAAATCCGTATCTAGGGAGATATATTATAGAGTCTGGAAGACTAATATTTCTTGGTGTCTTTCTCATCATTTTTCCTGGCATTCTTTTAGAATTCTGAGAATTTTACAGTTTCTTCAGGATGGTTTGGATAAAGGTTTGTCTGCAAGTTCCTTGAAAGGACAAATCTTTGCTCTTTCTGTTCTTTTTCACAGAAAGATTGCTAATCTTCCTGATATTCATTGTTTTGTACAAGCTTTGGTTCGTATAAAACCTGTCATTAAGTCAATTTCTCCTCCTTGGAGTTTGAATTTGGTTCTGGGGGCTTTTCAAGCTCCTCCGTTTGAACCCATGCATTCATTGGACATTAAATTACTTTCTTGGAAAGTTTTGTTCCTTTTGGCCATCTCTTCTGCCAGAAGAGTTTCTGAATTATCTGCTCTTTCTTGTGAGTCTCCTTTTCTGATTTTTCACCAGGATAAGGCGGTGTTGCGAACTTCTTTTAAATTTTTACCTAAGGTTGTGAATTCTAACAACATTAGTAGAGAAATTGTGGTTCCTTCATTATGTCCTAATCCTAAGAATTCTAAGGAGAAATCATTGCATTCTTTGGATGTAGTTAGAGCTTTGAAATATTATGTTGAAGCTACTAAGAATTTCCGAAAGACTTCTAGTCTATTTGTTATCTTTTCCGGTTCTAGGAAAGGTCAGAAGGCCTCTGCCATTTCTTTGGCATCTTGGTTGAAATCTTTAATTCATCATGCTTATGTCGAGTCGGGTAAAACTCCGCCTCAAAGGATTACAGCTCATTCTACTAGGTCAGTTTCTACTTCCTGGGCGTTTAGGAATGAAGCTTCGGTTGATCAGATTTGCAAAGCAGCAACTTGGTCTTTCACTAAATTCTACCATTTTGATGTGTTTTCTTCTTCTGAAGCAGTTTTTGGTACAAAAGTACTTCAGGCAGCTGTTTCAGTTTGATTCTTCTGCTTATAATTTCAGTTTTTTTCATTATAAGATTTGAACTTTATTTTGGGTGTGGATTATTTTCAGCGGAATTGGCTGTCTTTATTTTATCCCTCCCTCTCTAGTGACTCTTGCATGGAAGATCCACATCTTGGGTAGTCATTATCCCATACGTCACTAGCTCATGGACTCTTGCTAATTACATGAAAGAAAACATAATTTATGTAAGAACTTACCTGATAAATTCATTTCTTTCATATTAGCAAGAGTCCCTGAGGCCCACCCTTTTTTGTGGTGGTTATGATTTTTTTGTATAAAGCACAATTATTCCAGTTCCTTATATTTATGCTTCGCACTTTTTTCTTATCACCCCACTTCTTGGCTATTCGTTAAACTGATTTGTGGGTGTGGTGAGGGGTGTATTTATAGGCATTTTGAGGTTTGGGAAACTTTGCCCCTCCTGGTAGGAATGTATATTCCATACGTCACTAGCTCATGGACTCTTGCTAATATGAAAGAAATGAATTTATCAGGTAAGTTCTTACATAAATTATGTTATTGAACCAAATAAACAAATGAATTTTAAAAACATGGATCCATGTATAAATGACAGAATGTACAATAAATGAAAGATTAACAATTGATTTACAATTAAAACAAGTAGACCTGTAGGAGCCCAAATGGTCTAAAAACAAATTATTCTATAATAGACCTTTGGAGATTAACAATGTTACTTGAAATGACTGTTTTAGCAATCAGTATAGATGAATCTGATGTATCATAGTTAATGATTAAACAAATCAATTAATAAATTTGAATACAAAATCCAAATGAACAGTGAATAGTGATAAAAATGTGTGCAAAATGTCAAAAAATTCAGAAATTGGCAAAAAAATTAAAAAAAAAACAAAGGATAAAAAGAGAACAAAAATTATGAACAAAAATTTCGATATATCACTCAGCAAATAACAGTGTAGGAGTGCCAGATGGTGAAACCGTGAGGTATGCAATGTCCTTGAATAAAAGATGCAATGTTCTTGAATAAAAAATACGTGTAGTCAATGCCAATACGGGTGATATGTCCCTTTAAGCAGAAAAATGGCAAATACGTGAAAATAAAAAATATATAAAATATATTTAAAAAGTTGAAGAGATGTTTGTGAGTGTCCCAAGACTGATAAAGGTCTGTGTGAGACCGAAACGCGTCGACTGGTAAGCATATTTTCAAGTATATAACTATTTAAAAACAATCTACACCATTTATATTTTTCCTTTCACGGAAGGATTGTCCAGGAATTTTACTTGCACTTTTTTGTTAAAGAGGAGCACATAACATCCACATATAGCATTTGAAGCTGCACAACACTGAAGCTGGGACACTCACAAACATCTCTTCAACATTTTTTATATATTTTTTATTTTCACGTATTTGCCATTTTTCTGCCTAAAGGGACATATCACCTGTATTGGCATTGACTACACATATTTTTTATTCAAGAACATTGCATCTTTTATTCAAGGACATTGCATACCTCACGGTTTCACCATCTGGCACTCCTGCACTGTTATTTGCTGAGTGATATATCACAATTTTTGTTCATAATTTTTGTTCTTTTTTATCCTTTGTTTTAAAAAATTTTTTTTGCCAATTTCTGAATTTTTTGACATTTTGCACACATTTTTATCACTATTCACTGTTCATTTGGATTTTGTATTCAAGTTTATTAATTGATTTGTTTAATTATTAACTATGATACATCAGATTCATCTATACTGATTGCTAAAACAGTAATTTCAAGTAACATTGTTAATCTCCAAAGGTCTATAATAGAATAATTTGTTTTTATACTATTTGGGCCCCTACAGGTCCACTTGTTTTAATTGTAAATCAATTGTTAATCTTTCATTTATTGTACATTCTGTCATTTATACATGGATCCATGTTTTTAAAATTCATTTGTTTATTTGGTTTAATATAATAAATTTATGATCAATGTAACTTATTGACATTAACTTATTGACATTTACTACTATCCACATCAAAAATTCAGACCCAGCCTCCACCGAAGGGGGCACTTTGGTATACTTTTCACTAATTCTTCACTTTCACAGTTGACAACTAGGTGTCAACACATCAAAGCAAGAGGTCTGTATTCAGCGGGCGCAAAGTGTACACCATTGTTAATTAGTAATATTAGCTTATGCCATGGATAACTATTTTCCTAAACGTATTGGGGGTGTAAGGGCAGTGAGACAGGAATGCCGTGACAAAATTATATACGAGATGCTGAGAAGAATGCATCGGATTTCAAAAATTAAAAGAACAAGACGACAATGTCTTCGAAAATATAGTGACTTGAAGAGAACCTAAGTACTATAAATTGATTAGAAGATTGATAAGGACATGTAAATGTAATATTGATATAGTTTAATAAAATTTGTTGTAATAGAAACAGATCATGTAATTTGAACTGCGTCATCATTGACGAATAATCTACAATCTTATTTTTATTTTGAAGTATGTGATATTGAGGATTATTAAAATAATTAGAGTATCAAATTTGTGTTTATAGTTGCATGCTCTATCGTTATCCTTACATAATAAAATTGTTTTTAGTGTCCCTTTCATCTATGCTTATATTCAACATAATAATACAATATATTGACTGTCAGAGAACACTAAACATAAATTTATCTATTATATATAAGTATCAACTAATTTTAGTTATTATGAAAAAAGCAACATGCTTAAAGGGACACAAAACATTTTTTTAAATTCCTGATTCACAACCAACAATCAATTTTAAGACACTTTCTAATGTACTACTTTTAAAAAATGTAATTCATTCTATAGCTATCTTGATTTAAAATACATTAATGTGATACATAGGAACAGCCCATTTTTTGTTTGAGAACCTTTCTTGCTTATTGTTTGGGAAATGGAAGCCTCCAATAAGCAAGCACTATCCATGTGGCTGAGCAAAACATGGGCTGGCTCTTAATATTTACATTCCTGCTCTTAAAAAAAAAATATCAAGTTAAACTATAGAAAATATTGATATTATTTTTAAATTAGAAATTTTATTACAATGACATGCTCTATCGGAATCAGTAAAGAAAATTATTTGTTTGAGTGGCACTTTAACAATGTTAGTATATACAATTTAAAAAAGTTAGAAAAGTAAGCATGCAGAACTGTGTTAGTAGAGTAAAATATAATTGTAATTAGTCTTTAAAAATGAACGTCATGAACAATGTTAGTAGATTTTAAATTTAATTGTAAGAAAAATAAACATGCATAACTGTGTTAGTAGAATGAAATTGAAATTCTTGATAAAAAAAAAAATACTATTAATAAAATTGTAGTAGCATGCATAATTTGAAATTTGTTAAAAATGTATTATAATTTCTTAAATTTTAATTTTTTACTTCCAATTTTTTTTAAATATTTTTATTGATATGAGAAGTAAGAAAATAAAGTGTAAACGGCCACTAAGCTACCTCCGGTCAATGTTGGTGGAAACACCCAGGAGTGAAGCTTTATCTCCACCTATGCCACTAACACTATTGGATATTGAATTATCACCCAATCCATATCAAGTTTTTCATAAAAACACACAGACGGGTAATGAATTGTTAGTTAACATATAATTAATATTTTTAAATAGTTTTTGGCTTCAATATTTTTTTATCTTTATCTTTGTTATTACTTTCACATAGATATTACCATGGAAGACATAGAAAATATGGATGAAATGGATGATTTTCAAAATCCTGATAGTGTGCCATTAGTTGAAGGCTTGAGTTCAGGTGATAGTCAACCAAGAATAGAAGTTTTAAGAACAATGATGGTAGATAAAGGTATGTTTCATACTCATTACTCTTAAAACAAAGAAAAATAAAGTTTTAACTAATACATATTGCATATTTTTAGGAGCAGGTTCTGATGAAAGCTTTAAAGGAGTGGACATAAGTGTAGAAGCCAATATAGTCGATGAAATCGATAATACAACAGCAGGAGGTAATAATTGTGAAGAAATAACCATATGATACATTTAATATGGATATGTAAATTTAAATACTAATTGTTTTGCTTTTGTTATTCTACAGATGTATCTTCAACATCAACAACTGAAACTGAAGACAAAGATAATGTTAAACTAAAAATTGCTAAAATTAAGGCAACTTTGGGAATGTTATTGGAGCAAGTTGATTTTTTATACCGAAAATATGTTATTTGATTTAATTCTGTGATTTTTTTTATTTATTTTTTTAAATTTGGAATATAATTGTCATAAGAATGACAAGGAAAAAATGACAAATACTTTTTTTGTGAACAATCAACAACAAGTAAATCAGAATTTAGATTTTCTGTAAATAAAGGATATTTTTTGTGCAAAAACAATTTTGTATTTATTCAAAAATAACATTTTAAACCTAAAAATAAAAATAAATAAAAAACAAATATATGTCTGCAAACAATTAACAGAAAATACAACTTTGTGGAAATTGATGGTATAAATAAGAAATAAATTGTTCATTGTAGCCTTGGTCTTTTGGGGTCTGTTGTACCCTCCATTTCACTTAAAATAGACAACAGTGATTGTAATGTCCTTTTAGTGAGGCTTAATGCTCTATTTATTTGCTGTTTTTTTTTTTTCTTAATCCATCTGCCTCTGCCACTGAAACATTTCTCTTTGGAGATGTAATTTTTGCCTTTCAATTTCATTTTTTTCTTTTTCAATTTCAATATTTTTTCAGAAATGGCTGTGCAACGTTCAATATTATTGTTAATAATATTCTGCATGTCCCTGTGGTCCTCTCTATATTGCCTGGCAAGGGACAACATTTCCGTTATGCCAACATCGGCCAATAGTCCTTCAGCTGGTGGATTTTCAATATTTACAGCCCCTGTTTCTTGTGGTAGTGGTGGTGGTGCCTGTGTTTCCACTGGTTCCTCCAGGTTTTCAGGGGTATGTATTTCAAATTGTTGGGCATCTCCAAATTCATCTAGAATATCTGGAGTCTCACTTCCATCATGACGTCCTGTATTTTCATCTGAATTAGGATTTTCCTCTCTTATTGGCATGAGATTTATAGTGATCTACCTTGATGAGTTTTCTTCTTCTAGATCAACCCATAAACAATTGTTAGAAAATAACCATACATTTTTTTACAGATGGTTTCATAGATGGAATAGAAGGAGAGAGCAGATAAAACAGTCATACACAAAAATTTAACTTATAATATATATATACATAAGTGATACATACCATCAAATAATGGAGATGAATGTCCAGTCAAAATATGGAACAGACACACATTGGAATTAACATATATTCAAATGCTATTACATTCCCTTTAAATGTATTTCTAAAAATACATTTAAAATATCAATTAAGTTTGCAATTAAAGGGACACTGAACACCAAATTTCTATTTTGTGATTCAGATAGAGCATGCAATTTTAAACAACTTTCTAGTCTACTCCTATTATCAATTTTGCTTAATTCTCTTGTTTCCTTTATTTGAAAAAGAAGTAATCTAAGCTATTTTTGGTTCAGAACCATGGAAAGCACTTGTTTATTGGTAGGTGAATTAACCAATCAATAAGCAAGAACAACACAGTGTGTTCACAAAAAATGGGGCGGCATCTAAACTCAAATTCTTGCATTTAAAATAAAGATACCAAGAGAATGAAAAGAATGTGATAATAGGAGTAAATTACAAAGTTGCTTACAATTGCATGCTCTATCTGAATCATGATAGAAAAAAATTGGGTTCAGTGTCCCTTTAATGAAAAGCTCAGATCATTGGTATTTGTCATTCAAATGCCATTCCATCTCTAAACGATCTTGAACTAGATTCTGTCAATACTAACGTTGTACATTTGTTTTAAAAAAAAAAAAAAATTAAATTTATGGATTTGATAGATGAAAGAGATAACACACACCATTTTAATTTTTAATTTAATTAATTATTTACTTACCAGTTCCTCTTCCAACACCTGTTTCTGGAGTGCTGGTCCTTACATCAAGGAGTGTATCCGCAGAAGAAGAACTGTGTGTGACAGTAGATGTGGACCGTATAAATTGACCATGAGCTGCACTGGTAGATGGTCTTGAAACAGCTGCAGAAGATCTGGAACAAGTGGGCGCTTCATTGGTACTCCTCCCAGGCTGTGCTTGTGGTGTCGGTGTAGCTTTAAAATAAATTTTAAAAATATATATTTTTATTAATACATTTTTAAATGTGTTTTTATTTGTAGTTTAAACTGAAAGCTAATACTGGTAATAATACTATGATCACAGCAGTGACTGCTGGCACAATCATTAAAGGGACATGAAAACAAACATTTTACTATCATGATTTCAAAAGAACATCCTTTTTAAAAATTATTTTTTTTCATTTAATTTTATTATCTTTTTGGCTTCATTCCATTGATATACTTTGATGAAAAGCATATCTACCTAGGCTCAGTAAATGATCATTGGTTGATGCACATAGATGGCTCGTGTGACTGTGTCAACCATGTGCATCGCTATGTCTCAAACAAAGGATATCTATAGAAAGCAGACAATTAGATATTATTAACTAATTTTGAAAGCTGTTAAAAAATACTATTCTGTACTCAAATACTGCAACATGGAAGTCAATAGATAATACATTTACAAAGGCATGTGATCAGGGGTCAGTCAGAATATGCAGAGATAAAAGTTAAAGTGCTATGAAATAAAAAAAAATTCTTTCATGATTAATGTCGAACATACCATGTTACACAACATGAATAATTTTATTATAGTGTCAAATTGCATTATTTATATTGTCATTATCTCTTGAAGGAGTTTCAATGCAATACTGGTTTGTAAATGAACACATGGGTGTTATCTTTAGGGATCACATTAATAGTTGTCCCCTATATTTATAATCAACTCCTAAAAAAAAAAGTTAATAGGCGTCATAAAAATGTTGTTTTATTACCGAGTAAATATTTATCTTTTTAATACACTATTTTTTCATGAAAAATACAATAGATATATATCAACATTTTTCATATATTCCCGTTATAGCTTTAAAAAAAAGATAATTATAAAAACCCTATTATTGTACAATCCCATTTATACTTTTTTTTGATTATATATATATAAATATATATACATATCTATATATATATATATATATATATATATATATATATTCTAAAAATAATTTTTTTTTTTAATGCGCCATAATTGATAAGACTCAAAAATATTTGGGGCCTATGTGCGGATTCACGTACGGAAGCAGATAATTTATTTAGTAAGAAGACAGATAAGGTTATTTTTCATCCATATAATATAGGAGACACTGAACTATCGTTATTTAACAAACATTTTGCGTCAATTATTACGTTGTACATTTACCTCTCAAATCACTGTCACAATTGTTCGTTATGCCGGTGATGATCTCAGGTCCTTGACACTGAGCAAGCTTCTGCTTATAGTCATTTAAGTTGGCCACATATGCTGGTCCACCCCCGGTAGCTTTGGCGAAATGTTTGATGTCATTATAACGTTTCTTCAGCTGTTCGACATCCTTTTTTCCAGGACCCTGGGCACTAACGGCATTGCTTATCCTTTGCCAGATCATCTTCCTCCTTGAAAAATTAGTCTGTTTGACACGACATCCAAACAAATAATCATAAGAGTCAATAATCATATCAATCAAAACTACGTTCTGCTGATGCGAAAAGTGAGGATTCTTGGATTTGGAAGTGGTATCAGATCCAGATGAAGCCATATCCAATTTGTAAATAAATATTACAAAAATAACGCTTTGTAATCACTGTTCAAAAAATTTGGAACAATAATACAGTTGTTTAGAAAAGTTGCACTTTTATAGTAGCCAAATTCTTTTCCCGCGACTACTATGACGTTTCTGACACCTTGCATGTCACGTGTTAATAATTGACCACACAATTCTACTGACATTTAAGTACAATAGCTTAGTCGCGGCGAGTGAGGTGTCAAATTTATCAATAATCCACCGGGCTAGACGTGTCTATTTCTGGGTGGATTGTTAGTACATAGTGGCAGCGTACACCATTTCACCCACGGCGAGTAATGGCTAGTTTATCCGCGTCTACAATGTCGGATTAATTGAAGGCTTAGTACATGGAGCCCTTAATGACACTTTACTGACTGTTACAGATGAGGAACAGGACTTGGGAATTATTATTTCAGATGATTTAAAACTTAGTAAACAATGTAGTAATGCAGCGAGTAAGGCTTGGATGTATTGGTAGAGGTATTTGCAGCAGAAATAGTAAGGTTCTTATGCCACTTATAGATTATTAGTTAGGCCTCATCTTGAGTATTGTGTGTAGTTCTGGAGGCCATATCTTCAGAAGGATATTAACAAACTTGAATCTGTGCAAAGGAGGGCTACCAAAATAGTACATGGTCTAAAAAATAAAACTTATTACCTAAATATGTACAGTATAGCTTAGAGGCGAGAAGGGAAAGAGGTGATACTTTCAAGTATGTTAAAGGGCTTAGTAAAACTGAGGCTGTGGGTATTTTATGGAAAATTCAAGAACAAGGGGTCATGATCTCAAGCTGAAAGGTAGTAGATTCAGGAGTAATTTGAGGAAGCACTTCAATACAGAGAGTGATTGATTTATGGAATAACCTTCTTCAAGAGGTAGTAATGACAAACACTGTGGGGGACTTTAAAAATGCCTGGGACAAGAATATGGCTATCCTACGAACTAGATAAGTTTATACTGTTAGGTAATATAGAGCAGACTTGCTGGGCCTATGGCTCTTATCTGCCGTCAATATATGTTTCTATGTTTCATAGACAGGTGCATACAGTCATGAGAAAAGGTATTTAAGGTGGCCAATTGCAAGTTGTTGTTGTTCTCTTTGACTCTCCTCTGAAGAGTGGCAACATGGGGGCCTCAAAACAACTCTCAAATGACCTGGAAACAAAGATTTTTCAACATTATGGTTTAGGGGAAGGCTACAAAAAGCTATCGCAGAGATTTAAGCTGTTAGTGTCCACTGTGAGGAACATAGTGAGGAAATGGAAGACCACAGGCACAGTTCTTGTTAAGGCCAGAAGTGGTAGGCCAAGTAAAATATCGGAGAGGCAAAGGCAAAGGATGGTGAGAACGGTCAAAAACAGTGCACAGACCAACTGCAAAGACCTACAACATGGTGTCACTGTGCATCGTTCAACAATTCAGCGCACTTTGCACAAGGAGAAGCTGTATAGGAGAGTGATGCGGAAGAAGCATTTTCTGCGCACACACCACAAACAGAGTCACTTGAATATGCCAACGCACATTTGGACAAGCCAGCTTCATTTTGGAAGAAGGTTCTGTGGACTGATGAAGCAAAGATTAAGTTATTTGGTTATAACAAGGGGCGTTATGCATGGGGGCAAAAGAACACAGTGTTCCAAGACAAACACTTGCTACCCACTGTAAAATGTGGTGGATGTTCCATAATGCTGTAGGGCTGTGTGGCCAGTGCCAGTTCTGTGAATCTTGTTAAAGTTAAGGGTCGCATGGATTCCACTCAATATCAGCAGATACTTGAGAATAATGTTGAGGAATCAGTCACAAAGTTGAAGTTACGCCGGGGCTGGATATTTCAACAAGACAATGACCCAAAACACTGCTCAAAATCTACTCTGGCATTTATGCAGAGGAACTAGTACAATGTTCTAGAATGGCTATCCCAGTCCCCAGACCTAAATATCATTGAAAATCTGTGGGGGGATTTGAAGCTGGCTGTCAATGCTGGGCAACCATCAAACCTAACTGAACTGGAGATGTTTTGCAAAGGAGGAAAGGTCCAAAATACCTTAATCCAGAATCCAGACACTCATTACATGCTATAGGAAGTATCTAGAGGCTGTTATTTCTGCTAAAGGAGGCTCTACTAATTATTGATGCAATATTTCTGTTGGGGTGCCCAAATTTATGCACCTGTCTAATTTCGTTTTGATGCATATTGCACATTTTCTGTTAATCTAATAAACCTAATTTCACTACTTAAATATTACTGTGTCATTCAGTTATTTGATAGATCAAAATGAAATTGCTAATCCAAACACCCAATTATTTATAAATGAAAATCATGGAAATTGTCAGGGGTGCCTAAACTTTTGCATACAACTGTATGTATATATATATATATATATATATATATATATATATATATATATATATATATATATATATATATATATATATATATATATATATATATATATATATAATGTATGTGTGCGTGTGTGTCTCTGTGTTTTTTTTTATTCTCTGTTGTAATATTACCAAGTCTTGAATTTCCAGAAAATGTAAAACAAATATCTAATTCCTATATATTTACTTCATTTATATTTAGTTCATTAATATATCTGATACAAACTTGTGAAATCAAGTGATACACATGATTTTCATTTTTGATCATGTTAAAAAGATTATTAATATTTGTGCTACAGTTGGGGTACATAGGAAACAACTGTTTGCCTACAGGGGTACTTGCTACAAAAAGGTTAAGAAACACTGTTATAGATCATCTCTGTATATCAAAAACTCTTACAGAATGCGGTTGTTACATTTCTTTACAATAATGTTTTTCTCTCTTCCAAAGGATATTTACTGGAAAAGGATGAATGCATCAGAGAATACAAAATGAACATGATCCCATCAACTTGGCTACCCACAAAATCTAATTTCTTAAAACCTACTAATTTCAGACAGCTCTGTAATCAAGAGTAGCTAATTATACAAATCATAGCTGTCCCTTCAAGTTTGAATTTCTAGTTTTACTAGACACCTGCACTAATCATCTGACTGTCATATATTAACTTTTGCATAACAATGATTCATTGATTTCACAATACATTTTCAATAGCAGATTATGAAAATGTAATTCATGGAAACTCAGAACTCTATACTTATTAAAATAATATTAATGTAAACACTCCTCTGTGTACAATATCAATAAAATAAAACTGTGATTAAAAAAGTGTGATACAAAGTACATTGTGCACTCCAAAATAACCTGTCTAAGGACAGTCCAAACTAAAAATGCCACAGATCACATTACATTTTCCTTATCGAGAGAAACCTCAAATCGAGAAAAAGACAGAAACTTCCAAAGTGAAATACTGTATATGTCAAAGGTGATTAAAGGGACAGTCAAGTCCAAAATAAACTTTCATCACCAATTCTGCTTTGTTCTCTTGGTATTCTTACTAAAAAGCTAAACCTAGGTAGGCTCATATGCTAATTTCTTATACTTTGAAGGCCGCCTCTTATCTAAATGCATTTTGACAATTTTCACCACTAGAGGGCATTAGTTCATGTGTGTCATATACATAACATTGAGCTTACACACATGAAGTTGCCTAGGAGTCAGCACTGATTGGCTAAAATGCAAGTCTGTCAAAAGAACTGAAAGGGGCAGTTTGCAGAGACTTAGATAGAAGGTAATCACAGAGGTAAAAAATGTATTATTATAACTGTGTTGGTTATGCAAACCTGGGGAATGGGTAATAAAGGGATTATCTATCTTTTTAAACAACAAAAATTCTGGGGTTGACTGTCCCTTAAAGATGGATACGGTACTCATTTAAAAAAGGGATACAGTAACAATAGGTTTTGTGCCCAGTAATGAAGACGCCTACGCTAAAAGTCTTTTCCTTTAACGTAGGCTCTTGTATTGGCTGTACTAAGGCTCATATTAGTGCGGCCCGGAGCTCTGTAAACAAGGGTAGGGCTTAGCACGGCTCTCCAGTGTGTTAGAGGGTAAGTATAAGGCTACAGGTAAACTTTTTCACCTGTATCACAGGAACATTTACACTCGTTTAACGACAACAAACGTAAATGTTCCCTGAATATTCAATATTTGTTTTGTTTTAAACAAAACAAATACTGAATAGCGCAGCTGACAAATATTCGGAAAAACAGATTTATCTAAAATATGTATTCCAAAACATTTGTCCGAAATTAATTTTTACTGCAGCACACCTATTCATATCACTTAAAGGACCACTTACTACAGTTGAATTGCATAATTAACAAGTGCATAATAAAAAGACAATACAATAACACCTACTCTGAATTTCAAATAAGCAGTAGATTTATTTTCGGACTAATTAATTTTTTCTCCCATTTTCAGGCCCCCTGTATCATGTGACAGACATCAGCCAATCACAGACTAGTATATGTATACCCTGTGATCTGGTGCACATGCTCAGTAGGATCTTGTTCCCCAGAAAGTGTGAATATAAAAAATTTGTTAATGGAAGTAAATTGGAAAGTGGCTTAAATCTGCTGCTCTTTCGGTATCATAACAATTCATTTTGACTTGAGTTTCCCTTTAACCCCTTAAGGACCGGGCATTTCCGACAAAAACTTCCCCAAAAGACCAGAGCATTTTTAGCATTTTTGCCATTACTACATTTAAACAGAAATAGAGGCTTTTTTAATATTTACCTATCAAAACTATATATTTTTTTTTAGACAGCAAAGTATTGATCTAGGCCCATTTTGGTATATTTTATGCGCCATTTCACTGCCAACTGCGATCAAATTAAAAAAATTGTTAACTTTTTCACTGAAATTATTTACAAACAGCTTGTGCAATCATGGCACAAATAGTTGTAAATGCTTCTCTGGGATCCCCTTTGTTCAGAAAAAGCAGACATATATGGCTTTGGCATTGCTTTTTGGTAATTAGAAGCCCACTAATTGCAGCTGCGTACCACACTTAATTAGGTAGCTTGTAGGGTTAATTTTAGCTTTAGTGTATAGATTACCCTCCCATCTGACCCATCTCACCCCCTGATCCCTCCCTGATCCCTCTCAAACAGCTCTCTTCCCTCCCCCATTGGTAACCCACATCTTAAGTACTGGCAGAAAGTCTGCCAGTATAAAAATAAAAGGCTTTTTTATATATATATTTTCTGCAGTGTGAGATCCCCCCTTACCCCCTTACCCCCCAACCTCCCTGATACCGCCAAACAGCTCTTTAACCCTCCCCCCTCTACCTATTTGCTGTCATCTTAGGTACTGACGACTGTCTGCCAGTACCCAGTTTGCTGAAAATTAGGCTATTTTTTTTTAAAACAATTAAAAAAAAACATATTTTCTGTAGTGTAGCTGCCCCCCAAAATACCCTCCCAGATAGATTTACCACCCTCTAATCTCCCTCCTCCCCACTCCCTTCTTCCCCCTCCCTCCTGCTCTGAGTGTTTTTTTCTGTAGCCGTAGCGGTCCAGAAAAAAATAAATATGGATGATGTATTACTAGTATGGGAAGGTTCTATTGATAAGCTGAATTACTTTTTAGGTTATCTTAATAATAATGTTGGCAACCTAAGATTCACTTGTAATTCTTTTGGGGTCAATATGCCATACACGGATGTACTTCTAAGTCATGAAAGTAATGAAATAGTTACAGAAGTGTAAAGAAAAGAGGTCACTGGTAATACCATACTGAGAGCTGATTCATCACATCCACACCATCTAAAGAAGGGTATACCAAAGGGTCAACATATATGGTTGAGGCGAAACTGTACTAACCTAGGAAGTTACTGGCGGCATGCAAATTAATTAAAGGAACATTTGATCGATAGGGGTTATGACCCATTGTTACTGAAAAATGTGTCTGAACAAGTTTCTGGGTTCAATAGAGGTAATCTTTTGAAGGATAATACTAGACACAATATAGAATGGGGAGGTACCAATTTTATCACTACATATAGCAGGCAATTTAGTGACATTTGCAACATCATTAAAAAGAGACTGCCGCTATTAGAGAGAGACAAGGATTTGCAGACTACCTCCACTCACTGTAACTTTATTTCACGTAGATCAGAAACTATAGGTGACAAGGTTACTAAGAATTTTGGAGCACATGTCTCTAATAGTAAAACCAACAACAGAAATGGGTTATCTATGAAGGCTGTTTTTTATAAATGCGGAGGGAGACCTTGCAAAAGTTGTAACCATGCTTTAGTTGGGGGTAGCTTTATGTTATGTTAGGACATAATACTCATATGCTAAATCACTTGAAAGTGGTGTAGTATAACTGTAAAATGCTTACAGGAAAATATCACCTGAGCATCTCTATGTAAAAAAGGAAGATATTTTATCTCACATTTTCCTCAGCTCACCAGAGTAAGTTCTGTGTAAAAAGTTATACTTCAGCTGCTGTCCAGCTGCAGGTAAAAAAAAAAATGAAGAAATGAACAGCAGCCAATCAGCATCAGCCTTGCTGAGGTCATGAACTCTTTTAATGTGATCTCATGAGATTTCATAGTAAATTTCCTTAAACTGAATAGGGAAATAACATGAGTGTGCACGAGGCACACTCCCTTGCAGGTCCCTTGACAGGCATACTGATTTGCTGCTTAAAGTCCTTTACAATGGGGTACTTAGGACATTTTGATGTGAAATATCTTTCTTTTTTACATAGAGATGTTTAGGTGATATTTTCTAGTCAGCCCTTTACAGCTGTGCTGCATCACTTTCAAGTGTTTCAATATTTGGGTATCATGGCCCTTTAATTACTTGCATATGTTGCAATTTTCAGTATGTAGGACTCACCTCAAGGCTTCTTAAAGATAGGATTAAGGAACACTTACTATCACTAGAAGCAGAAATCCCTAAAACACCTGTGGCCAAACATTTTGCTGAACATGCTAACGATTGTGATATTTTTAGCTTTCAAGGGATTGAACAAGTTACACTAAGCGCTAGGGGAGTTGACTGGGTCACCACTAGGGATTAATTAAATAAGTGATGTGAAGCTGCTCATTGATAAAAGTTGAATCCAAGGTTTCATTTAATTCACTAAGATTTATTGGAATTCTTCTTTAAATATTTGTGAATTTTAGTGGGGGGCTATACATGAACTGGAGATGTTCTCATATCATTGGCATTATATGCATACTTTTTGCATTTATCTTTTATATATGTTTATATGATAGCCTCTAATGAGTTATTTTCTTCAGTTCATGTGCTCCCACCTTTACTGATCTTACCATATATATGTATACACATTTGTTTGTTTTATAGAACTAACAGGTAAGAGATTTTGGCAACTATGTATCCTATTCAGTGTTACATATTTGTTTTAATGTATATCCTTGTTTATTACAGATATTTATTCTTCTTGATATCATACATATTTGTAAGTTTGGTGGTGGTATAATGGGTTAATTTTGATTTATACTTGTCTTGCACTGTGATTGGTTTAGGCAAACAACACATTTTGCAATTGGTTTGCTGTAGCTACACCTGCTTCTCAGCTCTGATGAAATGCCCTTGAGGCATAAAACGCGTTAGCTGCAGAACCTATCTGCTGTGCTCTTTAGGGTTTTATCTCATGTATCTAATAAAGTGGATGTTTTAATTACTAACTTCTCTCCTGGCTTATTTTTACGCTGAGATTGCTACTTTGTTGCTATGTATTTACATACATATATTGACATATATAGATACTCACTGGAGCCCTTTCTAGTCAAATACATCAAACCCTGTAAAATAATAAGTATTTATTATTAATATTTAATAATGAGTTTAACTGAGGTGGCAGACGAGTTAAGGAGTAGCGTTCTTAAGACCGCTGCTTCTTAACTTCAGTTTCAGGTGAACCTGAAACTACGGGGGTAGATTGCAGCATCTACTGCTTGATAAATCTACTCCATAGATCAGGGGTGAGCAGACTTTTGTAAGGCAAGGGCTACCGCTAATTTTATTTCAAGTGACATGGTCACCTAACTAAAAACAAACACACCAGTTGCTGGCTGAAAATTGTATTTTTGCCAAAAATAGGACCTGCTGGCTGAAAATTTTATTTTTGCTACAAAATAATACAGCTTTAAAATCAGCCGCACTCTTTGCTTACTGTGAGAGCTTTCTCTTTACATCACATTGGGACCATCAAGCAACCTTATCTGTGTACCGCGCCTGCGTATGAATAAGTAGTCTCACAATCAAGACAGCTCGAGTCAAGGGCTAGTGGAGTAGTCAAGCCTGGAACACATGGGAAACCCACAGCTCTAAGACAACGATGACAATGAACTATTCTCAGCCAATCATAGACAGACTCATTCTACAAAGTAATTTTATTGACTGGACGCCATGTCAGGTTGATTAGGGGGCAGGTCCTGTTGGCTGCTCTCCATCCATGTGCTACTAGCTGAAGACTTCCGCAAATAGTTGTGAAAGCGGCAAGACTTGCAGGCTCTGTACCGCCTTACACAGCAACCAGAGATTGGTATAGCAGCAACAGCACTGACCTGCACAATCTTGTGACAACAAATTCTGGGGACAGAAAGCTGTAGAAACTATCACAGTATAGCTAATATTAGTGTGTCAGAGAAAGTATCAGAGAGCAGCATCAAAGCCTTGTACAGAAAAGTAAAAGAACCTGAGGGGTAGTTACAGACCATGGGAAAAAAAACATCACCAGACCACTTACCCAGCAGAGCCTTGTGACAAGTAACGGAGGACAGAACTAGAAAGTAGCAGCAGAATATCAGACAGAGCAGGACCTGGAACTGCCAAACCCATGGAAACCGAGCAGCATCTCAGCCTGGCGCATGAAGAGTCTGTACTATGGACTGACTGCTTTTGAGACAAAAAGTAGTTGAGATTGGGACAGACAGTAAACAAAGCTGGGGAAGCAAGTTAAGCTACAACAGCATCGCACATGCTGACGTACACATACCACCGACTCTTAGCTGATTTCAAAAGTTTGCATAAGAGAAACATTTCTCATACATCTACGGTGGCGAGGCTCTTCACTCAGAATCTAGATGTGTGAGAAATGTTACTTTTATTATGCAAACTTTTGAAATTTTCCAGGCGGTCACCTCAAAATTCACTCACAGTCCACTGGTAGACCGCGATCTACCTCTTGCCCACCACTGCCATAGACTCATATATATATATGTATATACACACACTCGCACTATAATGCACACATGCTTTTAGAGAGAGGTTAGGCAAATAGTCAGCATTGTGAAAAAAATTAAATAAGTAATCATTGTACAGTGAGCAAAAAGCATGCCCCAGGTCACCTACTGTGTGGGTGTGTGTAAACTCCCCGCAACTGCATTTGCACAGCCTTGCATATGAGCAAATACACTTTCCAGAACATTCTCATACTCTCATTTACCCCGCGATTACTAATCTATTGCACAACTCATAGCTTTAGGCTACGGGTTACTTGTATTAATAGGGGGGAAAGGGAGTTGTGTTTTTTTCCCACGGTGTAAGTCTCTGATTCATATAACATTGCTACAGATACACAGGGCACTGAGTTTATTTAAAGAAATACTGTGCAAAAGAAAAGATTTTACTCTTTGCTGGTTGAGCAATATAAGATCAGAAGCTGGCAAGCAAAATGTCTTTCACTTAATACATGTGTTTTGATTTGTGAATTTTTTTATATATATTTTTCATCCACACAATAATTGTGCAAATTTCATTGGGCTATTTTGATATACTGGGGCATATTTAACAATGTGCGAGCAGACATAATACGAAGTAGCCTATAATGTCTGCTGCACATCGCTCCACATACGCTGTCGGCATTTATCATTGCACCAGCAGTTCTTGTGAACTGCTTGTGCAATGCCGCCCCTGCAGATTCTAGCAGGGGGTGTCAATCAACCCCGATCGTATTCGATAGGGTTGATTTCTGTCCGCGGCCTCAGAGCAGGCGGAAAAGTTGAGTTTGCAGCGGTCTTTAGACCGTTGCTTCATAACTTCTTTATAACTTCTGTGTTCGGCAAGCCTTCAACTAGGGGCATAAAGCTCCATATATTATAAGGCGAGCGGACAAGCTTCTCATCTTGAAAAGTCGTCCACTTGTCTTAGCGGCATACGGCACTGGATTCTGTTTGTCCCCTGCCATATGTATCATTACACCCTCAAGTGACTGTAAAGCCCACCCCTTATCTTCAATGACCAATTGTATGAGAGAAGGGTCTGTCAATCACCCCAAGCGAGCAAGTTTAGGGTGATTTCTCTCCTCCACCTCTAATGACTGCTGCTTCTTACATTGCAGGAAACATGCTCTAATTGGCGAACCTGCCGCACAAGGGCTCAGTGGTCTCTTCACCAGCACTGAAAGAGGCAGCACACTGTGAGAGACCAAAAACCTCTGAACCTATAAAACCTGAAAAGCTAAGGATCAAACCACAGCTCATTGCCTTGAAGGCAATCAAGGGTTAAAGGAACACTAAAGTCAAAATTAAACTTCTATGATTCAGATAGAGCATGTAATTATTAAACAACTTTCCAATTTACTTACACTTGTGGATATGCATGAGCAACAGGTCACAATATATATGTATAATGCATTTTGTGATTGACTGATGAATGTCACACAATATGGAGGCATGAAACTTAAGCACATTTTTAAATTTGCTAGAAAAAAATCTACTACTAATTTCAAATTCAGAGTAAGTTCTTTTGCATTGTTTTCTTATTATGCATTTGTTGACTAGGCAAGGAGAGGGGGAGGGAGCAAGAGAGAGGGGGAAGGGGGTGTTAGCAAGTTTTTTTTTTGGAAGAGGGAGAGCATGTATTGGAGAGGAGGTAGGAGTTATTGGGGAAGAAGAGAAGGTGTTGAAGGGAGGAAAAAGGAGAAAGGGGTGAGTAGGGAGAATGAGGATAAGAGGGGTAAGGGAGAAAGGGGGGAGTGGATGAGAAGGGAAAAGGGGTGTTTCAGTAGTTGTATTAGGGAGAGGGATGGTTTGTATTGTAGAGTGGGAGGGGGTGTGTTGTGGAGGTGTATTGGGGAGAAAGAAGGAGGATCTATATCGGGTAGGAGAGGGGTGTGTTTGTTGAGGTAGGGGGGAGAAAGGAAAGAGAGAGGGAGAGTAGGGTTAAAAGTGTTAGAGGAGAGGGGATGAGAGGGGGAAGTGGGTTTTGGGGGAAATGTATTGGGAAGGGACAAGATGTATTGGAGAAAGGGAAGGGGTGTTTGGGAGCTGTGTTGGGGAGGGAGAGGGGTTGATGTGGAAGAAGAAAGGGTGTGAGGTGGGAGGCAACATGGTTTTAGGGTAGAGGCAGAGGGATAGAGATTGGGGATGAAAAGGATAGTGGAAAGGGAGGAGTGGATGAAGTGGAAGAGAGAGATTTTAGAAATGAAAAAGTGAAGAATCATAATTTTCTAGCAAATATCATTTTCTTTTTTTTCCCTATTTTGTAGGACTTATATCATATGTCTGAATGACGAAGTGCTTATTCCAACCTTTCTTTAAAATGAATACAATCTTCTTTACGACTCCAAATTTGCACATATCGAACAAAACTATAAACAAGTCTAACATACTTTTAGCAGGAAGCAGCAAAGAGCGGCAAAATAGAATCAAGGCATAACGTTTTGGACACCAGTCCGGTCCCTTTGTCAAATGGCAGTCAAAAAACACCCAGTATGATACTGGGTGTTTTTTGACTGACATTTGACAAAGGGACCGGACCGGTGCCCGAAACGTTATGGATTTTTAAATGCTAAATAAAAGTTATTTTTTATTGGAAAAAGACCAGTGAGTGTTTTCTCTCTTCATGGATATTGACATTTCTCTGAAAGCACCTTGGTATACATTACCTGAGGAGTGCAAGTCGTAGTGACTGATTGATATATATAGTTTTATATATATATATATATATATATATATATATATATATATATATATATATATATATATACAACACACAGAGAAAGTCCAGCACTCACAAGATTTAAAAGCAAAAATGGAAAGGTTAGTTACCGCATCTGGCCTAATGGGACAAGCCCAGGTACCACGTCAAGGTCCTTTCCAATACCTGGGACCCTAAAATAGCCACACAATGCAATCTCTCAAATACAAACAAACTGGGAACAAGGGAAGGGTGCACAGACTTATGTAATCACCCTAGACATATACAAAACACAGAAGGGGACTGCACTCTCATACCGGACCTGGTACACATCCCATGACCCTGCAACATGCTCAGACCTGGGTGCTCACCCAGCAATTTTCCCTATGGTTCTTGCACCCAGACCTGTCTGGGGTTAACTGCCTGTGACACTGGGGACAGCACAGCTTCCTGTGAGTGCTGGTGAGCACCCAGGGCTGAGCATGTTGCAGGGTCATGGGATGTGTACCCGCTCCGGTATGAGAGTGCAGTCCCTTTCTGTGTTTTGTATATGTCTAGGGTGATTACATAAGTCTGTGCACCCTTCCCTTGTTCACAGTTTGTTTGGATTTGAAAGCTTGCATTGTGTGGCTGTTAGGGTCCCAGGTATTGGAAAGGACCTTGACGAGGTACCTGGGCTTGTCCCATTTGGCCAGATACAGTAACTAACCTTTCCATTTTTGCTTTTAAATCTTAGCTGAGAGCTTGTAAGTGAGTACTGGACTTTCTCTGTGTGTTGTATTAATTTGTTTTGTAATTTTCCCTATGGTTCTTGCACCCAGACCTGTCTGGGGTTAACTGCCTGTGACTCTGGGGACAGCACAGCTTCCTGTGAGTGCCGGTGAGCACCCAGGGCTGAGCATGATGCAGGGTCATGGGATGTGTACCCGGTCCGGTATGAGAGTGCAGTCCCCTTCCGTGGTTTGTATATATATATATATATATATATATATATATATATATATATATATATATATATATATATATATATATATACTCTATACTGTATATACATTGATTGGAGTAGCCGTATTAGTCCAGTGATATAGATAACAAAATAACAAGAGTATTGCATTGACCAATGATACTTTTTTATTGGACTAACTATACATTTATAAGTTGGCAAGCTTTAGACTTGAAAAAGGAAGGAATACCTCTGAAAGCTTGTTAACTTATAAATTATATAGAGTTAGTCCAAAAAAAAGTATCATTGCTCAATGCAATACTCTTGTTATTTTGTTATCTATGGATAGATAGATAGATAGATAGATGGATAGATAAAAAGATAGATAAATAGATAGATAATAGGATTTATAGTTTATTATGCCTCATATATATTGTTATCTGCATGTTTCAGCAATGTTGCATTTGAAGTTGATTATTAACGCCTTCTGCTTAGATAGATACTACTTCACACAGTACATTGCCAAGCATACTGTGTTGACAAAGTACCTATTTCCAGAACAGAGACACTGGTATCAATTCCACATCTCAGCTTTGACAGCAAGATCCGCTGCTTCATAGCTTCTGTTTCCGGGGCATCAAGCTCCATACAGAGCTTTATAAATTGGCCGCAAAGTGTTTAATGTCCCTTATATATGAAGATCCAATTAACGCCCGATTCCATTTAGAGTCCTATTTGTATTTGATTATATAACACTTTTGTGAATCTGTTTTATCAAGATCCATACTTTGATTTTGAAGCTTTAACTTGAGAGAGAATTGCTACCATAACAAGCACAGAGCCTAAGATTTAAAGTCCTTTCCAATTATTGTAGGAGCTTGGAATTTACTGCAATAGTATTGCATTATATACTGTTTTTCTATTTCCACATATCCATCAAGCCTGCCTGGACAGATATAAACACATGTATAAATATTAAAAGGACACACCTGAGAGTCAGTGGGAACTGAAACATTATTTATATCCCTTATTAGCGTACAGTGTGTTACAATCATTTATTTATTTTGTAATATTCACATTTTTTTTGTTTTTGTTCAAACTGTAATTATACTTTATGATTTATATTTTTACCAGACTATGATATTTTCAACCGAAATTCTACTTCTAAGTTGCTGATCCAGCACATCTCAGATCACAAGTTAGCCTTAATTTACCTCTAAATTTCTGACCCGGCCCAATCTTGACAATGAGCTAAATCCTGTCAGGTCTATTGTTTTTCATGTTTTGGCCTTTGTTCATGCCCTAGCCATATGATGTCTACCTGTGCACCAGGTTCCAGTCACATATGTTATTAGAAATTTTTCCTGGGGGGGGGGGGCACCAAATAAATATAATGCCCCAAAAATAATAACATCAGCAATCTGTTCAGCATATGTAGCAGGAAAGAGTTGGTTGAAGGGACACTGAACCCAATTTTTTCTTTGGTGATTTATACAGAGCATGCAATTTGAAGCAACTTTCTAATTTACTCCTATTATCAAATTGTCTTCATTCTCTTGGTATCTTTATTTGAAATGCAAGAATGTAAGTTTAGATGCCGGCCCATTTTTGGTGAACAGCCTGGGTTGTCCTTGCTGATTGTTGGATAAATTCACCCACCAATAAACAAGTGCTCTCCAGGGTACTGAACCAATTCCTTAAATGGACAAAAAATGGTGGCTCATTGGCATCACAAAAAGTGACTCAACTGAGTGTTCATGCAAAGATATAAGTAGCAAAGTTTCAGGGTTTTTATTACTCCCCTTACCCACTTAGAAACCCATGCTTACAACCAGATAACAATTTTATTAAGTAACATGTAACTCAAGTATGCGCAAAAGCTTTACCACTAAAAATACTTTCAAAACAACAAAGAAATATGGCTAGAAATTAGACTTGTGCATTCGTTTCGTAAAGAACTTCGTTAACATACGAATAATATGGCTGCCAAAGAAAAAACAAAAATGATTATCCAAATACTAGTTCAAAATTTTCATTTCCATTTTTTTTCCAAAGCAGACTGCTGTTATGATGCAAGCAGCTCTGTTATCCAATAAAACGAAACCAGGAAGAGTAGGCAAATAGATTGACAGTTTCATTCAGCCTCCAAGTGGAAGCCTCTGATATTTTCTAGCTAACCATAATTCTCAGGGGGGGGGGGAGTGAAACGGTGATTTTTAAGTTATTGGGATTAATTAAAGGGCCACTGTAAGTAAATATTTTCTATGCCTGTTACTAACTAACTACCCCAAATACACTTTTTATCAATAGCATTTCATTAACATATCTCTACCGTATATGAGAAATCTTGTCTGCAAATTTAATTGTTTTCCAAACCCACTCCGTGGGTATCCTTTGCTCTGTACCAATCCGTTTACAATACCTAGGTTTCAAAATGGCGCTTTAAACACAAAGTTATTGGTTTAAGTATTTTGAACACGCAGTGCTGAAAATAGTGGGCAGGATAACGTGACATCATCGGCGAATAAAATATATAACTTTTAGAACGTTATGAAACTTCGTTTTGGAGAAAATATAGGTCAGTTGGTTTTAATTAATGTTTATTAACTTTAATATGTTAGTTGTTTAGCTTAAAAATTATAACAGAAAGTAATCCTTTAATCAAGTGTCAAGCAAACATGATTTGCTATAGTGAATCATGTCCGCTGGACATCCCTAATACGGACAGCATATGCACTATCATTTCACCAGAAATTTTTGTTCAATGCCGCCCCTACTCATTGGCTGCCAATCTTACGACCGCTGCTACTTAAAGGGACAGTCTACACCAGAATTTTTATTATTTTAATAGATAGATCATCTCTTTATTATCCATTCCCCAGTTTTGCATAACCAACACTGTTACATTAATATATGTTTTACCTCTGCGATTACCTTGTATCTAAGCCACTGCAGACTGCCCCCTTATCTCAGTGCTTTTGACAGACATGCAGTTTAACCAATCAGTGCATACTCCTAAATAAATCCACGGGAGAGAGCACAATGGTATCTATATGACACACATGAACTAGTATGGTGTATCTGTAAAAAAACTCTCAAAATGCTCTGAGCTAAGAGGTGCTTTTCAACGGTTTAGAAGTCAGTTTGAGCCTATCTAGGTTTAGCTTTTCAAAAATACCACCAAGGAAACAAAGCAGATTTAATGATAAAAGTCAATGGGAAGTTGTTTAAAGATGCATGCCCTATCTGAATCATGAAAGTTTAATTTTGACTAGACTGTCCCTTTAACTTTAGTTTCAGGCGAGCTAGGTAGAAAGTTAGTAGTGTGGAGTTATAAAATATAACTATTATAGGATTAGATAGTATTAGAATCAGGATTTATGTTAGTCAGGATTTAGTTAGCAATGGGTTAAATCCTTTTTAATGCCATTGAATTAGAACAGTGACATTTGCATTTAGAACAGTTGCTCATGTCATTTAAAAAGCACTATGTAGTGCTAGATAGTAAGAAAGTTATTTTAACTGCGCATGAGTAAAGTTAAAACAGAATTATCTATACGTCAGGCAAATAAGGATGTTAAGATATATAATTAGCCTTTCACTTATGGTATGGACTAAGCTGATTGGCCTAAGATGTATATAAATACAGTGAACTAGAACTAAAATGTTGTTATCTGATATCTTCTGATCTCAGGTATTGTATTGATTATTACTTGTTGTGATAATTAATAAATAGATCTGTGTCAACTAATATTTGATAGTTATAAATATTGTTTAATCTTTTAGATAGCCCGGTTTGAATGTTGTCTGTAGCTAGTTATAATCACTCATTAGTGACAACCCTAAGACTACGGCCTAGTTTTCATTGAGGTGGTAAAGTTTGGAAACTGGTGATAAAAACATTTATCTCCATTAAAAACTATAGAGTTTTTTTATGTTACCATCAGTTTCCAAAGTGTATCACCTCAATGGAAACTAGGCCTTAGTTTTTTTCTGGAATTATTTGACTTTTTTCATAGATTAAAGGGATACTAGACTCAAATTTTTTTCTTTCATGATTTTAGATAGAGCATACAATTTTAAGCAACTTTCTACTTTACTCCCATTATCAAATTTTCTTTGTTTTCTTGCTATCTTTATTTGAAAAAGCAGGACTCTAAGCTTAGGAGCCAGACCATTTTGGCTTCAGCACCTGGGTAGCACTTGCTGATTGGTGGCTAAAAGTAACTACAGTAGCAGCAACAGCCACCACTAGTGCTACATCATTAATAATGCAACAACCATCCTCTGCCATTGCCACCACAAGTACTAGTAGAGGCAGAGGGCATGTTGGTTCACTGTCGGGTCACAGAGGTATCACCCACCATCCAAAAAGCTGCCTTTCTTTTCTCAGCCACCAGCAGCAAAGACTAGTGGAACAAGTGGCCAGCTGCAATCGTTTGGGTCAAAACCTTAGCCCAGTGCCACTGTTTAACGCAAATTATTTGTGACTGACCCACTTTAAAAACCGGAACTGATCTTAGCCTCCTCCACCCCCGCCTCCAGTGCCACAGTCAGCAGCAGTCCCCTCATGTTTCAAGAAAGTCAAACTAATACTACCCGTGGACAGGAGGCAATTAGGGCTGTTCCAGCCTTGAGGCATAAATGGCTACTACCAGCAGCAGCTGTAGGCCTGAGGAAGAGAAGGTTATGTTTTTGACACCACTTTCTAATCAAGCGGTAGATGCTTGTCTCACTCCCAGCTCTGCCTGATTATGTAAGGATGTTGTTTTTAGTTTAAATGAGTAATAAGCAAATGTCCACAGCGCTTCTTTGGTTATTCAATATTCTTTATTAATTACTCAGACATCCAAATGATAAGCGACGTTTCGGGTAACAACCCTTACTCATGCATGAGTAAGGGTTGTTACCCGAAAGGTCGCTTATCATTTGGATGTCTGAGTAATTAATAAAGAATATTGAATAATCAAAGAAGCGCTGTGGACATTTGCTTATTACTGTGGATTTAAGGGATTGTTGCAGAGTCCCTGTCCTACGGGCGCCCACTAAAGAGGTTGCTGTCTCATTTTTTATACATTTTAGTTTAAATGAGGAGGAACTCAATTCTGAGCTAGAGGAGTCTGTAGAGGAGAGTGCAACCGATGTGTCTAGAAACACTGCCTCTCCTCAACCATCACCATCTCCTCCTCTTGGTAGTTCTTCTGGAGCTATGCCAAGTCAAGAACACCATGGTGACAGCCCAGAAAGAGTTCAATTTCCTTCCTCTGCAAGTGCTTGGCCTAGTGCTCCTGCTACCACCACTGCCTCTACCACCACTACTACTACTACTTCTAGCAGGAGCAGCTGCAGTGAAGGCACTGCAAGCAGTGGCGATTTTAGGCGAGCGTATTGGTGCCGGCGAATGCAACATAGTTGAGGCTTTGATAAATATCACCCCATGAGTGGGTCTCTGTATTTATTTCATGTTAGGTCTTCATTTTTCATAAATTGTTTTGAAGTATAGTTTTTCAAGGCAGGAACAGAAAAGCAGCATCCCCCATCTACCTCACTGCATGCAGGAGCTGGTTTGGAGCACCATGTGAAAGCATGGGAGCACTTTGAGTGCTTGGGAAATGGCAAATAAATTATATGTGGTAAAGTGGTGAGGCATCTTACAAACTCAGGGAAGAACCATAACTTAAATTCACACCATAAGATTGCTCTTCTTGGTGAGCAGAGGAGCAGTACTGCTAAAGAATGCCACAGCCCCCCAAGACTGGCATTGACCTCTAATGGTAGCAGTACCAGCCAGGACAGAGGACAACCTTCAATGTCCTCAGGCCTCCCAAGAGAAATGTCAGAAAAAATGTCAGGTCAGGGCTGTTGAGCAATCTGTTGGTTTCTATTCAAGGGGGATGTCAAAACAGCAGTCCAATAAGTTGGCACGGCTTATTGGACAGTTTATCCTTATAGGAGGTGCTTCCTTTTCTATGACTGAAGGACAGCCCTTTAAGCAGCTATTAGATGCCCTAGACCCGCAATGCCACCTGCCATCTCAAAACAACTTTTGCAGGAAAGTTATACTATCTCTTTACCATTCCTGACATGTTAAAGAATATCTGTCAAAGGCTGCTGGGCAGAGCATGCTCTTCACTACAGACCTATGGAGAGCACCCATTGCACTGCATGCCTTCATATTGTTGACAGGGCACTTGTGGCAACCCAACACCTCTTGGAAAAGGAACCAGTGTTGCTGGTGTTGGCAGGGGAGGTTTGGCAGTGGAGCTGGAAGGGCACTGGACCTGGGCTATCAATCCTTCCTCCTCTACGCTGAGGCTATGGGTCAGCAGCATACCTCAATAAATATATTGGCAGCCCTCTAAAAAATACTGGAACCATGGGTTGGAGATCATGCTGCAACCAATGTTAACTTTGTAGTGACAGACGGATCAGCTTACATGCTCAAAGCCCTTGGAGATGGTGATTTTGTTGATGTGTCTTGTGTGGTGCACGTCCTACATATTGTAGTTAAATCCTCTCTCCCAACAGAGGCTCATCATAGCACACTAGCAAATATCATAGAGCAGTGTCGTAAGATTGCTGGACACTTCCACTGCAGCGAGAAGGCTAGCCAGATTGTGAAGGGAGAAACAAGATAGGTTAGGTCTGCCCCAGCACTGCCTTTGTCAAGATGTGTTGACATGGTGGAATTCAACTTTAGACATATTGAAGTGGATCCTGGAACAGCATAGGGTAATACACTCCAAATCTTCTGAACAGAACATTGTGGTAATGTGAGGAATAAAGGACAATTGGGCAGGCAGTGGCAGTCATAAAGCCATTCAGCTATGCCACTGAAGACCAAAGCCAAGCTACTGCAAGCCTGGGTGAGGTAGTGCCATTTTTACTTACCTGCTCTGAAAACTAGACAGCATCATCAATGACCATGATACTCTACCCAGTAGCAGGCCCTATGCTGAGGTTTTTTCTTTGATAAAGAAGCTGAATTAAGAGTTGAAATCTAGCTTGCGTGAATTGCTTGACATGCCACAGTATATGCTAGCTACACTGTGCGATCCAAGAGTGAAGTGTACACTAACCATAGTAAAAATCTGTATTTTGGAGGGAGAAGCTCCTGCAAAGGGTGCAAGACCTTCAAAGGAAAAGGGTATGTTGAGAGAGGGAAAAAAGCAGGAGCTCGAAGGAAGCTCCTTGTGGCAGTGGCAGCAACACTGGTACACAACTTTCTTTCTCCTCGTCTTCTGTTTCTCATCCTCCCAACAGAGTGGAGCTACACCATTTTGGGCTGATGTTAATTTGTTTGGGACCACCCATACCCCTACAAGAAGTTAGAGTAGCACTTAGGAGATATCAAAAGCCTGAACCTCCAGCACCTTTTAATTCTGATCCATAAGTATACTGGGATCAATAGTCTACTCTCTGGTATGCCCTCTCTATAGTTACCCAGGAGCTGTTTTCATGTCCACTTAGCAGCATCCTAACAAGATAATTTTCTCTATAACTGGCAACATTCTCAACCCTCAGCGGTCACAGCTCACCCCAAACCTAGTCAAGCAGATGACCTTGAAAATCAAAGTGCCAAAGATGGGATACCCTGCATTACATTTCAAGGCAGATTAAACTTAGGAGGACTGGTACTACATCATTATTTATTAACACCAAAAATTATACTGCTTCTGTTCAGTCCAGTATTCTTAATCTTTTCACCTGTCGACATAGGAGATGAGATAGATACAGTCGTGGTATGTGTATGTGTTTGGTAGCAAATTATGTCTCATACCCGATGCTGGGGTATCCTTTTACCAGCAATGGAAAATGTTGGGACATCACACACTAAACATTCTATCTTTATTTTCTTAGTGCTGCTGTTCAGACTTCAAAAAGTAGTAATATATTACCACACATGACATCCTTCACCCACCACCAGGGTGAGGGATCTAAAGTCTTAGCACCAAATACTGAGACTTTATGTTCCTGCCGTTTCTGTTCTACACCCTCTAAAAAGGCTGCCTGTCTTCCTCCACACCTTGGGTTCAACAAGCTAAACTCTCGGTCAAACACAACATGTCCTTCAACCATGGCCAGTGTGGGGATCTAAAGTCTTACAGCCAATTACTGAGACTTTATGTTCTTGCTGTTTCTATTCTACCCCCCTCTAAAAATGCTTCCTGTCTTCCTCTACACTTTGAGTTCAACAAGATACACTCTGGGTTGTTAGAAACACAACATATCGATCACACACCACCAGGTTGAGGGATCTAAAATCTTAGCACCAATTACTAGAACTTTATGTTCCTGTTGTTTCTGTTCTACTCCCATTAAAAATGCTGCCTGTCTTCCTCCACACCTTGAGTTCATCAAGCTACACTCTGGGTCCTTACAAACACAACATATTCTTCACCCACCGACAGGGCGAGGGATCTATAGCCTTAAAAGCAATTACTGATTGGCCGAATATACTTCAGAAGCTTCCCATTATCTTCAGCTGGCTTTGAATTGATACTAAATGAGATTAGCAGAGAGAACCCAAACTGGCAGCACCAAGTTGACTTTACCAGGAGGAATAATCCTTGATACGGCAGGAAGGTATCTAAATGGTGTAGCCTGCAAGAGTCGGTACGAATAATTTGCTAATATCTCCTTTATCATCATTCTCTAACTTTCCTTAAACCTTTAACTCTAAATTTTCCTACCTAGTTGATCATTCATTCATCCACTTACAGTACAGTAACTATTACTAGTTAGTAATAATTACTAGTTTGTAACTATTCCTACAACTCCTTCAGCTCATCATTATCCTCCTACAAACTCATACTATACCCTTAAATAACCTACCTACCTCCAAATCACAATAGTACATTAACTACTTAAAGGGACACAAAACCAAAATGTTTTCTTTTATGATTCAGAAAGAGCATCATTTTTTTGCAATTTTCTAATTTACTTCTATTATATTTTTTCGTTCTCTTGCTATCTTTATTTGAAAAAGCAGGAATGTAAGAATAGGAGCCAGCCCTTTTTTGCTTCAACACCAGGGTAGTGCTTGCTGATTGGTGGCTAAATGTAGGAAAGGAAAATATTTAACACATTTCAGATGAAACATATGAACAAATATTGGGCAAAATGAAAATCAGAACATTAAAATGAAAATTTTGGCCGAAATTAACATTATTTCTGTGCACGTGCCTACTAGAAACAGATGAAAATGTGGCAAGACTGTTTTGAAAGTGAATTTTCTGATGTCTAATTCTCTCAATGCAAAGTATTCATAAACTCAATGCAGTGGAAAGCCAAAGGAAAAAACACTTAAAGGGGCAGTTTTCTCCAGAATTGTTATTGTCTAAAAAGATAGATAATCCCTTTATTACCCATTCCCCAGTTTTGCATAACCAACACAGTTATATTAATATACTTTTTACCTCTGTAATTACCTTGTATCTAAGCCTCTGCAGACTGCCTCCTTATTTTAGTTCTTTTGACAGACATGCATGTTAGCCAATCAGTGCTGACTTAAAAAAAACTCCACAGGAGTGAGCAAGTTATCTATATGGCACACATCAACTAGCACTATTTAACTATGAAAAACTGTCAAAATGCACTGAGATAAAATGCGGCCTTTAAGGGCTTAGAAATTAGCCTATGAGCTAAACTAGGTTTAGCTTTCAACAAACAATACCAAGGGAACAAAGCACATTTTATGATAAAAGTAAATTGGAAAGTTTTTTTAAAATTACATGCCCTATCTGAATCATGAAAGTTTAATTTTGACTAGACTGTCCCATAAATAATTGCGTTTTCTTGGTTTTCAATCACCAACCTAATTACTAACTACATAATTAGAGATGTGCATTCTAATTCGGGCTTCGGAAAAATGCAAATTCATCTGAATTTCGCTGATTCATTGAGTCATCTGATACACGAACAGCCTAATACATTATTGGCAGAAACGGGCAAAGAACAAATGATTGCTAAAAGGGACAGTCAACACCAGAATTGTTGTTGTTTTAAAAGATAGATAATCCCTTAATTATCCATTCCCCAGTTTTGCATAACCAACACAGTTATAATAATATACATTTTACCTCTGTAATTACCTTGTACCTAAGCCTCTGCAAACTGCCCCCTTATTTCAGTTCTTTTGACAGACTTGTATTCTAGCCAATCAGTGCTCACTCCTCTGTAAATTCACATGTGAGAGCGCAATGTTATATAAATGAAACACATGAACTAATGCCTCCTAGTGGTAAAAAACTGTCAAAATGCATTTAGATTAGAGGTGGCCTTCAAGGTCTAAGAAATTAGCAAATGAACCTCCTAGGTTTAGCTTTCAACTAAGAATACCAATAGAACAAAGCAAAATTGGTGATAAAAGTAAATTGGGAAGTTGTTTAAAATTACATGCCCTATTTGAATCATGAAAGTTTTTTTGGGACTTGACTGTCACTTTAACGATATTAATTTTTAACTCACTCATGCCATTTGGCGCCAAAAATGTTGCAGGAAGGAGGGGGAAGGAGTTGTATTTTTTGGTTAAAGGGATATGAAACCTAAAATGTTTCTTTCATGATTCAGATACAGCAAGTAATTTTAAACAACTTTCTAATTTACTTCTGCTATCAATTTGTATTTGT